>NC_032012.1:3603637-3724986 GCF_001865875.1 Lupinus angustifolius
CAATCTTTTTCTTGTAAACCCATTTACAACCAATTGGTTTTATATCCTTTGAAGCATCAACTAAAGTCTATACTTTGTTGGTCTTCATGGATTCCATTTCAGATTCCATGGCCTCTTGCCACTTCTCATGGTCCAATCTTCGCATGGCCTCTTCATAGCATTTGGGGTCATCATCAATATGATAATCCTCATTTGCTATTTCATCTAGCACCATTAAGTTCAATCTCTCTGGTGCATGATGTGATCTCGTAGATCTTGTAAGAGGCACTTGCGCACCTGAATTCCTTTGTTCTGGATTCATTGGTTGTTCCATTTGTTCCTGAACTGGTTCACTAACCTGTTCCTGAACTGGTTCAATAACCTATTCCTGAACTACAACCGGGTTTTGAACCGCAATAGTTGAAGATGGTAGCCTTTGTGTTGAACTTAACACATCTAAGCAAGGGTTGCTCAAGTTCCATATTATGTTCTTGAGCATTAGATGTTTCATTGGTTTGTTGATCTTCATCAAGCACTATTTCTTTACCATGAATTCCTTCTGCAAGAAATTCCCTTTCTAAAAAAGTTCCTCCTCTTACCACAAACACTTTATGGTCAGAAGGGTGGTAGGAATAATACTCCATTGTTTCCTTGGGTTACCCAATGAATCTACATTTGTCTAGGTGCATACCACTTAGCACACCTGTGGCACCGCTAAGCTGCTTGTTGAGTAGCTTTGACTGTGCTGACTAAGACGTGGCTTGGTGCTTGCTGACCTAGGCAGGAGTCTAGTTCATCGCTGAACACACATGTGTCACCATTGAGCTGCTTGTTGAGAAGCTTGGGCCTGTGCCAGGCTTGAGTCTGACCGTGCCAAGCTTGAGTTCTGACCGTGTCAGATTTAGTCTGGTGTTAGGCTGATCGGCCAAGCAGGTCCACTTAGCTGCAAGCTTGAGCATCTTGGTCCAAGTCAGCTTAGCGTGGCTTGGTCTACGCTCAGCTGTCTGTATGAGCACCTTAATTTTGACTTCTTTTTCTCTTTGACCATGAGTATTTTTTCTCTTTTCTTCTTCTTTCTAAATCCTACAAAACACATTAAAAAGAAATACAAACACAAATATACAAGATTGTGATATTTTATCCATAAAGTATTGTTCTAAGTTGGTTTTTCTCAATTATGCTTAAGATAAGTGCCATAAAAGTGTATGAAATTTAGTATGTTTGACACTTATCAATCTCCAAGGCACTTCTTTATCTGACTCATAGGGGAATGGACTTCTCCCTTCCATTATCACGGGCTCCATCTGTTGGATGAATGTTTCCCATTATTGTTGGGAGAAATCTAAACACCCTCAAGTGGATTTATGACGAGTTCATACGTGTGTAACACATGTATTTCTTTTTTATTATTCTCTACGACATTAACCTTATAGCATGAGGACCTTCCACCTATGGAAATCACTTTCAAGTCCATCATTTTCTGAAGAAGTGACTTGAATTCTTTACACTCTTCTAAATTGTGACCTGCACGTCCGTGCATTTCACAACTCTTCGCATCACTATCATCTGCCTCATGGGAAATAACTTCTATCAAACCTTGCCTGCACATTTCTTGGAAGATGAACCCCATGGGCATCTTCACGTCTTCAACCTTATCGGTGACTGCGGCCTCACACTATGCTTCTATAACATTTACCTCTTGATTTCCATGGTTAGGTAGAGGATTTCCAGTTGTTAGGTATCAGTGGCCTAGGAACACCTAGAAGGGGGGTTGAATAGGTGTAGCAGTTATCGATCACTGCTTCTTGAACCAAAACCCAACTGCTGGAAATAACCCAGTTAATCGATTAACAACAAGGTTTAATCGATTAACTATTGCACAGAACAGAATGATCAGACATGCAATTTGCACAGTAATTAAAACATAATTGAACATATATAATACATATATTTTTACGCACAACTATTAAGCATATGACATTAAAAAAATATCCAGAATTTCAATTACAGATTCAATTTATAATAGCAAGAAACTTAAAGAAGATAAAGAGAGAAAGAACAGTGCACAACTGATTTTTTTATCCTGGTTCGTTTGCGGTCCACTACAAACTACATCCAGGCCTCCCCTTCTGGTTCAGGGAGATTTTCTTTCTTCACAATATTGAAATATGGATACAAACACCAATTCAATTACAAGAACATATGATGCTCCTTTCTTGAAATCTAGGACCTCTAAATCCTTGGTTTGACTCTACCTTTCGCTTGAGAAAACCTTTCTCGTGAAACTGCCTCAGCCAAGATTCTTGTCCTCAAATCAAGACCTCCTAGCCTTGGTGAAGAACCTCAATCTCTATGGTGATCTCACACCAAGAGACAAATCCAGAATACACAAAAACACGTTAAACAACAAGGTTTACTAAGCACAATAATGCTTGGAATATAATATGAAAAAGACTTAAAAGATTAACCCTTTTACTAACCACTTAAGCCATCAAGATTCAAATGAGTTAATCAAATGCATTATACAAATAATTTCTCTCTAACAATATCTAATGCATGAGCATGTGAGCAAGATAAGAATGGATACAGAATTATGCAAAAACAGTAAGCATATGTTAGCAATCAAAACAACATAATTTCTCTATTCTCACGCATGCAATCTCTCTTGCAAAAACAGTAAAACAAGTATGCAAAATGCTCTCCAAACAACCCTATACAATAAAATGCAATGCTATGATTCTCTGAATGTTGCCTCTTATTTATAGCATAGAGAATAGGCGGTTACATTCGTTGCAAAACAGTTTAAACAGTTAAACCAGATTTCAGTTATAACAAATAACAGATTAGTTAACCAATTAAGACTCTTCGTTAATCGATTAACGAAGCAAAAGAATGACACAAAATACATTTCAAATAGAAAACACACATTTAATAGAAAATCAGTTGCGTTAATCGATTAAGTTACCACGTTAATCGATTAACTGGAACATTTATGCATATGTTTCAAAAGGTAAACTTCTCATATGTTATGCCCAATATATATATACATGTTCTACTAATTATATTATACCTAATATGCACATATAACATGTATGATAGATGCATGAACATACAATTAACTAGATGATATGTCTCATAGATATGATATGACAATTAAGATGGCTTAAGAGACTAACACCTAGTTCACCTAACCTATACTCACTTACTATGGCACACATCCCAGACTACTTAGATTATAAACTCAAATTACATCCTACTCTAGATATGACCAAATGAGCATAAGGCATGTTGATTTTGAGCAATCTTCAAGCTTTGATAGAACCTTGTCTTCATCAAAACATAGGCAAAGACATGCTAGTGCTATCCTTGACACTTTGCACTTTCACTAGTTATGTTGGGTCTAGTTTCCCTGAAATCAATTCGCTTGGCGTTAATGAGGTCTTGAACTAAATTTGAAAGCCTTGCAGTCTTCCACTAGATGTCCTACTGCCCTAGAATGATAGGCGCAATTGACAATTTAATTGTACCATGGTCCTGGCTTTTCAGGGATTGTTCCTAGGATCGGTGTGACCATTCTCTGTCTTTGGAGATAGGCGAACAAATCAGTGTATGTCATCGGGATCCGGTCAAACATCGACATCCTCCTCTCCTGTTGATAGTAGTTCTTGTTTCTTGGATATTGGGTGTAACCTTGTCTGGGCTGATATGTGTTGTTGTTTTGATTTGGTGGGTTATTGGCTAGTGTTTGATTTTGTGTTGGATTTTGGTTTTGTGTGTGGTTCTGTGCAAACCGAGAGGACGCATGATAATTGTTTTGGTTGTTGTTTCGTGGTTGGAACCTCTTTGGTTTTGCAACAATGAAATGGGTCTCAACATCTTTCTTCTTCATGAAAGCAGGCTTCGTTACGGAGCATGAACCTTCTTCAGAAATTTTCCCACTTTTGATTCCTCCTTCCAACTTTTCTCCTACTTTAATGAGAGCATTGAAGTTGGTTGTCACGCTACCCATGAGATGTTTATAATATGGGCTTTGTAGGATGTCGATGAAGATTGGCAAGTGTTCTTCTTCATCCAGCCTTGGAAGGACCTGAGATGCTTGTCCCCGCCATCTCTGAACATACTCTTTGAGTCTCTATGAGGGTTTCTTAGCCATGTTCTGTAGTTGAGTTCTGTCTGGTGCATAATCCTCATTGTATTTGTATTATTTGACGAAGGCATTAGATAGGTCCAAGAAGGTCTGGATCTGAGTTTTCTCTAGACGAATGTACCAGCTCAAAGCTACCCCAACCAAACTGTCTTGAAAGCAATTGATCAAGAGCTTATTGTTTCCTCAATTAAACTCCATTTATCTTCATCCTTTTCCATATTTGGCCCATGACTTCCTAGAGGAGTCCTTTGGGCCCCATCCTGATTGTCTCCTCAGTTCCGTTGATTGTTGGCATTCGTGCGGGTCCTAGTCGTCCTTCGAGGGAGATCATCATTGAGATCACCATTTAAGTCCTCTAGTGGAGTTTGTTGTCTTGTGTTAATGTCATGTCCTTCCTGAGGCTGACTAGTGCCAGCTCCTTGATTGGGATTTCCGGAATGAGGTTGTGGCCCGGTAGTATCGTGCCTTTCTTTTTTGCTCTAGAGAGTGTTCAGGATGTGAAACATCTCCGCCATCTGCTCTTTCGTAACAGCTAATTCAGTTCTAGTATCCTGCTAGAGTCTATAGATTCAACTATCTGTCTAGCTCGGAGTCGGGTGTTGTAGGGATGTTGCGAAGCAATGCTGATCTGGATGAATGAATGCAATTTATTTTAAAAAACTGATGACAAATTTATAAGAGAGATCATTTTTGCATGTTTCATATGTATGACCCCCACAGTTAGGACTTAAGGAGCGTAGTCCATTAACTTAATATGTGGTTGATGGCAATCCTTAGAGTAAAGAATTTTAGACTAAGATTGCATCTTTAATTCTAGCAGCACAAAACCCCTCTTAGAGTTATACACCCCCGTATCATGCAGACTAAGTAGTATAGTCTCTTAGTTCGTTTAAGGTTTGATCTCCTCCCTGAGTGTAGAGGCGATGTTGCTAGACTTTTCTAAGGCAATTTCCTTCATCTCGTTCTGATCCCTAGATTCCTGAAGTCAGGCCTCTAGCATTTTGATGTTTGCCTTAAGCGTGACTTCCGCTAGTTTGGGACCTCCCCTGACTTGCGACATCACTAGTGAAGGTCTGTTAATGCCCTTCATCTTGTCGGCTCTCCAAGACTTATTATACTCATCATAATAAAAAGTTGTGTTCTCATAATTTCTGTTGGCCACACAAATGAATATCTTTAAGAGCTTTCCTTATGGACTGGACCATTTTCGAGGATGCCCCCTCATCTTTATACCAAAAGTAGAGACCTTCCAACTGCCTATCAGATATGGGAACCACTCCCCATTTCAGCTGGCCAAGTACCAAGGCAGATGTGAAAGAGATAACACTTCTTAGATACTACATTCGGGAACTCCCCACATGAATACATGACTTGCTGATGCCGATCATAGAGACAACACTTCTCCGCGAAGTTCCTCGAGGTGACCTCTTGGAATAATTCCTTCCATTTGAGCAAAGGCATGTCCTTGATGTAAGTGTTGAGGAACCTTCTTAATGGATAACAGGACCCTAACCCGTATCGGTGATGCTTGAAACGGGTCAGGATCCATACTTGCAACAGCTGGACACAACATCGGATTCAGACCTTGCTAACATTCCTCTGAACACCCTCTTGATATCGCTGGAATGACAAGAACATCTCTGTTAGAATAGCTGCCACTGGGTTGATTTTAAAGCAGACGAACTTGCTGAATACATCCATAGTAGCTTGCTCCACCATGTCGCCAATGAATGGAAAGATGACTAGTCCATACACAACCAAAGCAAACACGAGTTGAAATAAGGCTCAATTCTTCTAATAAGCCATTTTGGACTTTCAATTCTTTAGAAAGTGCTATTTCAACCCACTTGCTCCTCCTTGCTTGGTAAAGTTTGAAGTTTCTAGATGCATATCGATAAGAGTCTCTATACCGCTTTCGTTAGCAAATTGCCTTCCTGTGAACTGGTATAGCTTCAATCTGCCCGCCGTCGGAAAATCCAAAATATCCTCATATTCTTCTATGGTTGGGGCGACATCAAGGTTAGGAAACTCGAATACCCGAAGCTTGGGGTTCCAAAACTGAAGCATGACTTGTATAACCTCCAGGTCTTGGGGACGAACTTGGACTAACACGGGGTCTAAAAATTCCCCATAATTATCTCTAAATTTCTTTTTAACTTCTTCCAGAATTTTGGGAATTTGTGCAGCTAAGAAATTCGCATTAGTTATTCACAATTCCAGCTTTGTTGATTTTTCGGGTGCTAGTATGCTGCTAGAATTATTTGTAGTCATCATTTTTAATTTTGTTTGAAATGGTCTCTCCTTTAATGTAAAATGCACCTATTAAATTAAAAATACAAAGAAATTAATTATTTTTATATAAAATGTGATGAAGCATGAATGAATGTATGTGAGTCTGTTTCCCAAGGTCGTGAGTCCTATTTTAGGATAATGTACCTGTCATTACAATTAACGAGTAAATATATATATATATATACTTTTTTCAAATAATTTTCTGTCGTTTCGGCTAACTTAGGGCAAAAGTGGACTGCCCTATTTATCTTTGTAACAACTCCCTTGGTAGGGGAACAAGACTTTTCCTCAAGGGTGCAATGTTTTACATGATTTTTATTTTATACGATAAAATTCCAAACAATGTGCTACAAACATTATACAAATCACAAAATTCACAACAAGTACAACGTCCTAGGATAGGGTTCTAACACACAATGGACGCCCTTGGCAAGTTCTAGACTCCCTATAAAGGTTCCCATATTGCATCTCTCGAATAGAGAATCCCAAATATTATGATGTTAGAAACAAGAGACCAAATCGAGCGACTAACTCATAATAAGAGGTAACAATATCAGTAGTCCACATCACCAACACTTAGAAGCGGCAAAGACCGCGACCAGTGAGGCTGGTGTCCCTTTTATCCAAAAAAAAAGGTATCACTAATTCTCAGGTGTAGGGCACATATGTGTGTCTAAAATGTGTATATTATATATCACATAATAACAAAAACAATACATACATGCACATATAATTCATATATACAATATATAACCACTAATTAAGCATGCAATTCATACAATTAATAACAAAGTGTGTAATATATCTATACACACAACTAATAATTAAGTATGTAATTCATACAACTACTAATTAAACATGCAATTTTCATATTTATAATATATAATTAAAAATTAAGCATGCAATTCTCATATTTTTACAATACAATTAATAATTAAGCATGCAATTTTCATATTAATACATACAATTAAAATTAAGCATATAATTCATATTTATACATATAATTAATAATTAACCATGCAATATTATTCGAAATTATCTAATCAACCAAATAAAAAATAATAATAATAATAGTAAATAAAGAGTTACACATTTTATTGATTATGAGTCGGACTCTCTAAAAAAAATCCCTAGTAGAGTCACCAGTTGTCGCGTCCCGATTTTCGACTATACGACTTTGTTTAGAGTCGCCACTACATTTTATAGATAAAAATGTAGAAAAATATTTTAAGCCCAATTACCTTGGGCTTTTGGATTTTTGATATCCAGGTTCGGGAGTCGGTTACAAGGTAGGAAATGTATTAGCACCTTATCCACCCGCTTTAGGTGGTACCCTTCATTAAAATACATGACTTTATTAATATTATTATTATTATTTTTTCATTTAAATTATCTGGTTAATTAATTAATTATTAAAAAATCATTTCTTATTATTATGCCTGACAAGATTGACATTGGTCCTACATATCCCTATTAAGGGAATCAAGACATACGTTGTTCTTTATGTAGCAAAAAGTTTGTTGGTTAGATGTATTTTAATTGAGGAAAGCATATTTTGTAGTAAAAATGTAGATTTTGCATGTTTATTTACTAGTGAAAAAAAGTTTATATTTACTTGGTTATTTTTTAATTAAAAAAAACTTTCAAACGATTATGAGATTTAATCAGTTGAAAAGAAGCAGCGTAACGCGACCTTTTGAAGATGATTTGAGAAGAAAGAGGCCTCCAGGGCGACCTTCTCACCATATTTGATTAACTTTCAAAATTATTTTATTTTTGATAAGTAATTGTTGTCCTAATTTATTTGTACAAGAAAGTTCAGGTTTTATTGAATAATCGCCTTATTTATTTACAGCGCAAAAAAGACTTTGGTGAATTGTAAACTAGAGAATGTGATTAATTAATGCATAAATCAAATTGATCCTTTTGATATTCCTTTTTTATATTGAAATATATTTCTTTACTTCAAATAATTTCATTAGTTGTAATCCTGATTTTTTGAATCTGATTATTTATTAATGATATTTAATTATTGATAAAAAATAAAAAATCAATTGCTAACACAATAAACTGTTTTTAATGACTTTTCCCACAAGAATAAGGATCCTTTTTATTTATGGTATTTATTCCTACTTTCAACAATTTTAGCTTGACAAACATATTTATTAGTGAATTGTCATACAGTATAATAAACACATTATTGCTAAAAAATTAATTTGCAGGTTAGTATCAATAGAGTAATATAATAAGGCAATGAATTATAGCAAATACATTTTCCATTAAAAAAGTTTTTGCTCTTTATTACTACTTATTGGTTAATTACAATAAGAAACAATTGCTAAGAAAGAGTAAAAAAAAAACAAATTACCAACTATTCATTAAACGAAGAGACTCCCCTATTTTTATTGTTTAACCATTATCCTTAAAAAAAATCAATTTGATGTATAATGTCATTATTATTTTATTATGTGATAACTAATAAATTGTTTTATTTTTTACAGATTTAATATTAGCATTATTGTGCAAAAGAAAATAATTGGAGTCAATTAGGACAAAATAAAACAAGGTGGTTTTGCACAGTGGGGGCTGGGTTAACATGTGACTTGCCTGGATTGTGTTGGACACGTGGCAGAATGGGGTTGGACAGTGTAGGGAGGGTCAATGCGCTTGGACGCGTGGCATGCTCTGGATGGCTGGTCCTGAGAGTGCACGGACAGAATGTATGAACCCGAGTGTAGCGGATCACGTCTTCTTCACTAGTGCGGGATCGTGTGTGGCGAGGCGTGCACACACTAGGACGCGTTTCGTCCTGCTATTGGACGAGTCTCCAGGTCAACGCGCAGATGGGGAAAGTATGCAGATCTGACGGCTTACACGTGAGGATGCACGTTGCAATGATGCTCATGACCTTACTAGATAATCTGGCAATGAAAATTCTTCCTCTCTCTCACAGTGACGTTAACAGTATTTCGAGGTTTTGTTTAGTTTTTCAGCAAACCCAAACCCTTATTTATATTAAAAAATTTATTTCGGAAAATCCTAAAATTAAGTCTCATAACCTTTCATATTTAACAAATTAGATTGCAAATTTTTAGCTTCCAATAATGCAAATTCAATCTCCATTTAAATTGATTTGCTTACGAAATTCAAATAGGAAACTTTCTATATGATTTATTTTTTACTTACTCAGATAAATCCGAAAATTAATATAAAATCAAAAAAAGTTTTATTCATTTAATATTGGTATTTCGAAAATAGTATTATTTTTGAATCTCCATTTTAATTGATTTGCTTTTGAAATTCAAATAGGAAACTTTCTATATGATTTATTTTTTATATACTCAGATAAATCCGAAAATCAATATAAAATGAAAAAAAAGTTTTATTTATTTCGTATTTTGAAAATATTATTACCTAAATAACATTGATTTTATTTTAGTAATTTGTTTTGTTCTTTATTTTTATATATGTTTTTTTTTACAAAATTGAGCTTAAAGGGTATTCCCATTACCCTTACTTCAATAAATTTCGAAAATAATTATACAAACTTACAAGAATATTTTTAATTATCTTTATACACTGAAATTTCAAAAAAAATACTATAATGAATAAAATAAAGTCGTTTTATTTTTATTTCTTGTAAAAGGTTTATTGGTACCTTTTTTGGGTCGGACAAAAATGAGTGTTCACACTTTGCTTACCAAGTCTCTAAGGTAGTGAAAACTTAACTCTATGTGCTTGCTTCTGCCATGGCTCACTGGATGTTTGGCCAAGCTAATGGTAGAAATGTTGTCAATCTTCAGTTGCATTGGAGTATTGACATCAACCTTCATTTCTCTCATCAATTCTTCAAGACATAGTGCATGACATGCAACATAACTCCATGAGATGTATTATGCTTCACAACTGGACAATGCGATGACTGGATGCCTTTTAGAACACCATCAAATTGGAGCATCATTCAACAAAAACAAGTACCCTGATGTGTTTTTTCTTTCAACCAAGGCATCCCAGTAATATGAGTCTGTAAACCCAACCATTTTCAATTCTGTCTCTTGCCTCTTGACTAGAAGCAATACTCCATAATCACTTGTTCCTTGCACATATCTTAGCAATCTTTTAACAGCTGACGTGTGGGATTTCTTAGGATTGCACATGAATCTGCTTACAAGTCCAACTCCATAAGACAAATCTGGCATGTTGTTGCATAGAAACCACATGGATCCTACCATCTGCTTATATAGAGTCTCATTCACCACCTCACGCTTTTCATCCTTTGTGAGTTTCAATTGAGTTTCAACTAGGTTGATTACTGTATTGCATGAGTTCATGTTGAATCTCTAAAACAAGTCTTTGGCATATTTCTTCTGATGCATTAGTATCCCAGCAGAGGTGTAGGTGAATTCCAATCCAAGGAAATAGCTTAGCTTTCTCAAGTCTGTCATTTTGAATTCAGCTTCCGTAACTCCTTTAACCTCTTCAATCTCTTTTGCATTGGACCCTGTAATGATTAAGTCATCAACATATAGGCATATTATCATCAAATCACCATTTCCACTCTCTTTGACATATACACCATGCTCTACTATGCATTTCTTGAACTTCAGCTTGAAAAGGAATTAGTCAATCCTTTTATTCCAAGCTCTTGGAGCTTGCTTCAAGCCATATAGTGTCTTTCTTAGCTTATAGACTTGATGTTCTTTTCCCTTGACAATGAATCCAGGAGGCTGTTGAACATAAACTTCTTCTTCCAATGGACCATGAAGAAAGGCTGATTTTACATAAAGCTGAAATAATTCCCAGTTTCTTGAATAAGCATTCCATACTACTAGTCTTATTGTTTCAATCCTGGCCACTAGAGCAAATGCTTCTATGTAGTCTAATCCTTCTCTTCGCAAGAACCCCTTAGCTACCAGCCTTGCTTTATACTTGGATATGGATCCATCAGGGTTGAGTTTTTTCTTGAACACCCACTTTACTCTTATCTAATGCTTATATTTTGGTAGTTCAACTAGGTTCCAAGTTTTGGTCTTCTCAATGGACTTAAGTTCTTAGACCATTGCTTCCTTCCAAATTGAGTTTTGTATAGCATGAACTTCATTGATTGGTTCTGCCTCAGCCATAGTGTCATGGGTGCTAAGTGCACCAAGTCACCTTCATCATTGATTTGATTGTCCTGATGAATCTCATAGTCAGTAAATCTGGTGGGCATTGATCTTATTCTTTGTGATCTTTGAGTAGTAGGGATACTAATGATTCTCAAACTCTCTTCTTCAAATGCAATATCTTCATTAGCAAGATCAGGCATGACTCTTCTCAAGCCGGTTGTCTTACTCTCCCAATTCCACCTTTCATTCTCTAATACAACAACATCTCTGCTGATATGCACTCTATCTTTGACAGGATCATAGAGTTTGTAAGCTCAAGTAGGATGGTATCCAATGAACATCATTGTCTCACTCTTGTCTTGAAGCTTAGTTCTCCTTTGGTCAGGAACATGTTTGAATGCAAGTAAGCCAAACACCTTGAAATGACTCACCATAGGTTTCTATCCAGTCCAAATTTCCATTGGAACTTTCCCTTCAAACTTCTTTGTTGGACATCTATTCAAGATGTATGTTGAGGTTGCAACTGCTTCACCCTAGAATCTTTGTGGTATGCATTTCTCCTTAATCAAACTCCTAGCCATAACCATCATTGTCCTATTTCTTATTTTTGCTAGTCCATTACGCTGAGGTGTGTATGGAGCAGTGATTTCATATCTAATGTCATTCTTTTGACAATATGTTGTGAAAGCATTTGATGTGAATTCACCCCCACCATCGGTTATAAGGATTTTCAACATCTTTCCACTTTCCCTCTCAGCTGATGCCTTAAATTCTAGGAATAATTCATAGGCTTGACTCTTTAGTTTCAACACATATAGCCAAATCATCCTACTGAATACATCAACAAAGGTAATAAATTACCTGTTTCCAGCAAGTGACGGCTCTTCAAATGGACCATAGATATCTGAATGCACCACTCCTAAGATTCCTTTGGCCCTCATGCTCAAGTGGGACTTGAAGGATCTTCTAGATTGCTTGCCAGCCAAGCAAACCTCACACATTTTCTTAGGCAATGTAGTTATATGAATTCCAAGTACCATATTAGCTAAACCAAGTTGGTGCAAGTTTTTGAAGTTCAAGTGTCCATACCTACAATGTCAGAGCCAACTTTCTTCAATGGAATCGATAACAGGAAGTCATTGAACTTCAACAAATGTGATGTTTACTTGGAATGTCTTGTTCTTAGTCAATTTGCTTCTCAGAATGAGTCTCTTCTAAGCATCAAACAACCCACACTGACCATTCTTCATTATTGTTGTGAAGCCCTTTTGCACCAACTAGTCAATGCTCAATAAATTGCATTTCAGTCCAGGAATGAACAAAACATCAGAGATCAATGCACTTGAGCCATTCTTCCTCAGGATCACAACATCTCCAGTTCCTTCCACCTTCAAAGTGCTATCATCTGCAAACTTCACACTACTTTTCTTGCTTGGGTCAAAATCTGCAAGCCACTCCTTGTGGCTAGTCATATGATTTGAGCATCCTGAGTCAAGATACCAAGACTCATAGCTATGTTCAACAGAGTTTGTGACCATGAGAGTCAGTGGTTCTTCTTCAAGTTCTTCTTGTACTGCATAGGCTTTTTTTTCTTTCTCATTATGGTTCTTCTTGCCTCTTTCACTGGAACACTCATAAGAGTAGTGTCCATTCTTGTGGCATTTGAAACACTCAACATTCATCTTGTCATACTTCTTTTGTTTTAGGTTCCTTATTGGCCTTCGTCTTCTATCTGAAGATTCAGACCAATCAAGATCACCTCTGCTCTTCTTTCCCTTCCACCTTCTATTTTTCTGACTATCTTCATCTCTGAAATTAGTTGCCTTCAAGGCTTGTTCAGGATTCTTGATTGGATTCCTTTCAAGCAACCTCATTTCATGAGCTTATAAAGAACTTTGAAGATCCTCAATCGTCATTCCAGAGACATCTTTAGATTCTTCTATGGCTACTACAATGTAGTCAAACTTTTGTGGTAAGGACCTCATGATCTTTTCAATGATCATGAGATCTATCACCACTTCTTGACAACCTTTCATCTGGTTGGTTATTGTGAATACCTTTGCAAATTAATCACCAAAATTGTCATTCTCTTCCATTTGAATTAGTTCATATTGCTTTCTAAGAGTTTGAAGCTTTACTTTTTGATCTTGTCTCCACCAGAGTGGCTTCGAATTAAGATGTCTCATGCCTTCTTTGTAGTGGTTGCATTTTGCATCTTTTCAAATTGTATATCATCAACACATTGATGTAGTAGGAATAATGCTTTGTTGTCCTTCTTCTTGGCCTCTTTGAACATAGTCCTCTGAATTTCAGTAGCTTCAAGACCAGGTACAAGAAGGCCATCTTCAACAGCATCACTTACTTCTTGAAAGTTGAACAACACTATCATCTATCTGCTCCATCTATCCCAATTCCTCTATGTCAACATAGGAAGACTCATTGATGGCAGATTCCTACATTTCCAACCATTTTGAACCGAATCTTACTTTTCTACTCCTTAGTTCTTATGTACACCCTTCACACCTCTTGCAACAACACTCACCTAATTCCCACATAGTGAATTTTCGAGTTGCACTCTACACGCAGTAGTAGATTTCGTGAGTTGATGGAATTTATAAGCGTAATTCTCATATCCTTAGATTTAGAACGTGCTCTCGATACCAATTGTTAGAATCTCATCAAAGAATAGAAGAAGGAAAGAGTTTATGTATGTAATAATTCAGCAAAATCATATCTTTAACAAAAAATGAATTTTCTAGTTTTAGAAAACAAAATTTCAAACTTCCCTAACTAAAAATAGTAACTTCCAACAAACTTAACCCAATCATTCACTAATGAATCTAATTATCTTCTAATACATTTGGATTACATTTATTTCTAACAAATATACGGGTAAAAAAAAGTTTCACTACATCATCTCATGATAAGTGTCACAAGTCACAATCTCTACGAAAACTTTCCCTCCTAAAACACCTCATTTCCTTAATATACGTCCTTCCACAGAGGATAAAAGTAACTTATTTTATATGAGATATGATTTTAAATTAATCTCAACCAATAGGCTTGATTATATAGTGTGGGAGGTACATAGTGGTACCATAGAACATTTTAGGAGGTGAAAATTAAGGAGGAAGTAACATGTGACAAGTGATGATGTAGAAGAAGTTTATTTTATTTTATTTTATTATACAGTTAATTGATTATTAAAACATACTAAAATATATACATTGTAAAAATGTGTTTATGTAGTGTGGGTAAGTACATAATGGTACCATGAAGCCTTTTAGGAGGAAAATAATTAAGTAGGAAGTGGCATATGGCAAGTGATAATGTGGAAGCAGTTTATTTTATTTTATTATATAGTTAAATGATTATTAAAATATATACATTGTAAAAATGTAATTATGTAGTATGGGTAGGTACATAACAATACTATGAATCCTTTAGGAGGGGGGAAATTAAGGTGAAAATGACATATGACAAATGATGATATGGAAATAATTTATTTTATTAAAAGTTAATAGATAACATAAAGTCAGTTTTAAGAGATATGAAAATCCCTCATAATGAAATGAGGTACTTGAACTAGTCCATTCAAATGCTTGCACGCCATGTAAAAGATTCCTTGGAGGAGCATATTCCTTTGTCACATACTCAAATTCATTGATGATATGTTAATAGATAGCATGATAAAATCGACAGTGTTGGTTTAAAGAATGCTTTAAGGCTTTTAAAAAACATTTTGCCATGAAAAAGTTGGGTCCTGCAAAACAAATATTTTGAACAAGGATAATCAAAGGCAATGTTATAAAACTCGGTTTGGACTAGTCGGTCCGATCAGTTCAACTGTGAATCGGATATCTGACTGGTCTGAACCTCTCATATAACTGGTTTAACATTAAAATTAGATTGACTCGGTTCGAATCGATCAATTTAAGCCTAAAATCAGTGACTAAGATGGTCGGACCGGTTGAACGACCCGAGTCAAGCAAAAAATATATTTTTAAAAACAACCAAAATAACACCGTTTTAAGATAAAAAAATTTCAACTTATTTGTAATTATATTTATCATTTTCTAACTTAATTTTCGTTGTTTATTTAACTTTATAAATCTATGTGCACTTTTCATGCAATTAAAGCATAATATATATGTTATTTGACGACATTTTTAATTTATTTGTGACATTTTATGGTAGTAAAATATTATTTGTTGGTTATTTAATTAGGTAAAGTAATATTTTTAAAGTAATGTAAGTTAATATTATAATTTTTTTAGAATTTTAATGTAAATCGAATCAACCGGTCAAATCATTGACTCACTGGTCCAACCAATGACTTACTGACTCAACATCTTGACCGATTCATTGATCGGTCTGAGTTTAATAATACTAGTTAAAGGTCATTCAAAGAAGTTGATATAACTATCACAATATAAAAATATTGAGATATCATGATTTATACAAGACCAAACAGTGAATATTAGAATATATGATGGAAACTAGTAAAAAATGTTTATATTTTGGTCATGAAGATCCGGGGTTACCTTGTCTAACTTGAACAAGATTATTTCGAACAAAAAAAACACTTCTGATTTAGGCAAAAACAACAAAATACTCTCTATCTTTATTATAAGGCATTATCTGAGGGGAGCTTCTGATTATTTCGAACAAAACCTCTGTATTGCACTACCGGAGGGAGTAGTTTATAGTAGTAGCTTAAACTTAAACCCCTCAGAATCTATTGAACTTTAGTTCTCTAACCGTTTAAAAACAGATTCCCATAACAGTTACTTTTTCCCTCCAAAACTCACCTTCTTCCATTACTTCTCTTCTATCGGAACATCTTCTTCTTCTTCCATTTCTCAACAATGGAAGATTTTTCACCTTCTTATTCTTCACCTTCATATTCTCCACCTTCCTCTCCACCTCCCTCTCCTCCACACTCAACACAATCTAAACCACTCCATTTCTCAACAACGGAAGCTTTTTCACCTTCTTATTCTCCACCTTCTTATTCACCACCTTCTTATTCTCCACCTTCTTATTCTCCACCTTCCTCTCCACTTCCTCCCTCTCCTCCACACTCTTCACAATCTAAACTACTCCACCCGAATGCTCCGCCGCGCAACCCTTATCATGATCCCTCATTACCCCTGCCTCCGCAGGAATGCTACTATAAACAAGTTGCAGACAAGAGACGCAAAATCGAAATCCAAAGAGACCGATCCATTCTCCATGGATTCGATCTCCAACCAACTGCCACCTCACTCCTCCACTCATACGGTGTCGTATCACTCCAAAACTTCATCAATGATTTCACTAAAGTCCCACTTAAGAAGAGAAATGCTAAGAAGAAACTATTCAATTCACTCGCTTTTCATTACCCTACCTCTTTCTCTCTCAAACTCGCTAAACTACTCTTAATTCACCCTCCGATCCATATTCGAAGCGAGGTTGTTTCGCTTCTCCGAGAGACTCTCACGGAAACGCATGGAAAGGACGATCGAAAAATCAGTTGTCTCATTCTTGTTGAGATAAAAAGTCCTATTCTTGAATCTTTCAAGAACGAGGTTGAGGAAGTGTTATTACTTCCGTTAAGTGAAACAATTGCTAATGTTGCTTCTAGAATCTATGGATTTTCTATAGGAGGTTGGTTAGAGCTTCTTGAATACATAGTTTCGTGTGTTTCTTTGAATCGCAATGATGATGACTCTGTTTTGAAGCAACGAAAAGGGCTCATGTTGTTAGCGGAATTATCTAGTGATGTCATCGAAAACCGTGAGTTTTGGAAGAATCATTACGTGGGTCTATATGAGAATCTCGTGGTTCGAATGGTTGATGAAACTGCTAACGAGAATTTTCAGAATTTGACTTTTAATGCATTGCTTGCATTGATGGGAATGTCGCAAGCATTGGAGGAATTTGAAGTTGGCGGTGATATTTTGTTGTTACTATTGGACTACATAGATCGAAACCCGAGAGAAGAGATTGTGCTGAACAGGGTTCAGGATTTGGGGGATTTTATTTCATTGGATGTTGATGAAGTCATAGATGGGAAAGAGGAAAACATGTTTCAGAGTTTGCTTCGAATTGCGGAGAAAGAAGATGCGAGTGAGGAACTAAGGTGTGCAGCAGTTCAAGTTATAAAGGAGCTAGATGAAAAAAACGTGTACACTATGGCGAAAGTAATGAACGAAATTTCTGATGTGGATGCACGAAGGGTTCTGAAGGTTTCTCTGCTCATGATGTTGCGTATTGAAGAAGATCCACTTTGGTTTAAATCCAATGAAGAAAGTAAGGCTGGGATCTCACAAAGTTTTGCACTTGGAAGGTTCTTGATGTATTGGCTCTGTTTTGAAGCAGATGGAAGTATCATAGTTCCTATGGCAATTGAGTTTCTTAAAACATCATACTCAGCTTCTAAGAATTGGAGAAAACGTCATGCGGGAATGCTTTTGATTGCTGCATTTTCAGAACGGCAAAAAAATGTAATGCAATAGTTTATCTTCGATAGAATGTAATAGCTAGCGTCGCTTGACTCATACATCTGACTTTGTTGTTGTTTTTTTATTATCAAAATGCTTAAGATTCATTTATGCTTGTGTTTTTAACATTCTTTCTTGGTTGATGGCACAGGACATTGTTAAGTGCTTTGTGGAATTTGAGAGCTTGATTATGAAGTCGCTGAATGATGGTCACCACCGTGTGGTTTGGGCTGCAATAAATGCAACGAAGTGGTTGGGTGAATGTAAGCTAATACCACATGGCAAGTACCAGTATCATATGAAGTTCTTCGCTAAACTGTTTAGCATTGTTAAGTCTATCCATTGCTCCAAATTACAGGTAAATGAAGAGTTGCTTGTTTTCTGTTACTCACATCTGTCATTGTTAAGTCATCACTTGAGTGCTGCTTTCATAACAGTCTTCAAGCATAAGTCTATCACAACTTACAATTGATTGTTTCATAACTTCATCTCTTTTTTAACTAGGGTAAATACAAACTGTTATCATTCATGTTGGAATCTGTTATGTTTTACCTTGACATAGTAATTATCTTATAAGTTAATTTCGATGAACTTTTTCTCTGCCTAAAGCAAAGCATTACTTATTCAATTGACAAGGTAGCTTTGTGATTAATACTTTCTGCAGGTAAATGCTATTATAGCTATTCGTACCCTGGCGATAAATTGTGGCTTAGACAAAATGACATCTTTTGGGGAAGAAATTGTTGTAGTAATGCTTGAACTTCTTAAGGTATATTACTTGCAATTTTCACTATCAACATCTCCTTTCCACAAGTAGCTGTGCTAGTAATCATTGCATATGGTTTTATTGTCTATATGATTGTTCCAATATACTACACACCAAATTGATATAATCTCACCCTTAGTTTTCTATGGTTTCTTACTTTAAGCTGATGATTTATGTGAGCTTTCAGAATGACCAGGCGAAGATAAAGGAAGAAGCTGTTGAAACCCTGGAATCAGTTGCAGCTTTAATACCGGTATGTCTTGATATCTGAAGCCCAATCATGGTGTAGGTTTGTCAAATGTGAATCTAATTGTAATTATTGCATGCAGACCAATTTTAAAAAATACTACCATAGAACTATGGAAACACTGAAAGGCATCCTGTTTCATAACCATAACAAGCCAAGTCTTTTGCTCCGCATCAAATCTCTAGAGTGCATGAGTAGTATTCTTTCGAGAACTGAAAATGCCAAAGCCAAGTTCATACAAGAGGATGCTGTAAATGTGAGTATTTCTGCTATTTTCAATTGTTTCATTCTACCAAGGAAAATTTGGTAGTTGTTTCAAACTTATTTATTCAATCTAAATGACAAATATTGGTTCTCAATTTTTTTCTTCTTATATTTTCTTTTTCTATACTTCAATATGTTTGGGGGAAAATCAGACTAATACTTTCTTTTTCTATACTTCAGTATGCTCAATATGTAAATATCATTGCTTAATCCACAAAAAACTTTGAATACTTGCTCTACCTTATGATCTTGACCATATCATTAAGAGTCCGAGTTAAATTTGTGAAAAGATTCTCATGAAAGGCTGTCAAATAATGATGAAACTATGTATCTGTTCTAATTATCTTGTAATGCTTTGAAGGTCATGAACATTCTAATATCGCTCGAAAGAAATTTGAGCAGCACAGATTACCTAGTGAGAAACCACATATTAAAGGTATTTTTATGTTTCTTTGAAATGACTTAAAGGCTGTCAAATTGTATTTATGCTTAAGGTTGAGAAATCACTAAACTGCAAACACTATACAGGCACTGGATCAATTCTGCCGACTTCCAGGAGTGGATGTTGATAGACATTTCAATAATTTGTTGCCTATGTTGATTCGCTCTTCTAAAGATGATTTTGATAGGTTTGCCCACCACTTTCCAGTAGCATTGAAATTGATAAAGAATATAAATTTAATTGAAAGTCACACTATTTTAATGATAGGTCAACATTTAATTGAGTGATAGTGCAAAATATTTATGAGAACCCTCATGTGAATCATTGTTTTGTGGCATTGATTAAGCTTGAGAGGTAAAACAATTTATGAGAACCCTAAACAATTTAGTCCTGTTATAAATTTTGTTCATAAGGAATTGATATACTCATTTGCAGTTATTGCCTATATGACAATTTTTTGGTGCAGTTGTTTGGACGAAAATGGGAGAATTCATGTTCTTAATATACTGTCACACTTGTCTGTTCGGTCAATGCGAGTGTTTTACCCTCATGTTGGCAGGGTCAGTGAGATACATTAAATTATGTATTAATTAGTTGATGCCTTTTATTTTTATTTAACACTAAAATAAGCATGTGACTGAGCACAAATTCATATGTTTAGGTCGCTAATATTTTTGCGGACTGTCTTACTTGTTCCAGTTCTGAAACTCGAAAGGTTTCCGCTTCAGGTGAACATAATACAAAATCATTTGAGTTGAACTTTAAGGCCTTCACATTCGTGTGTAGCCCTTGTTTGATAAAAATAATTCACATTTCTTTTCCAGGGGTTCCAAGCCTATTGATTTGCACATACTCAGTTGAGACAAATGAACTGATCCAAGGATCTATGCTTTTCATCCTAGTACACACTCTGATTAAAGCATTACACATGGTATTTAGTCCTTACTTCTTATTGTTATGGCTTCATTTGTGACCCCTTTTCTCCCACTGGTATACATGAAGAACAATTTAGTTTACTTTAGTGATTTGATGTTCAAATTACTACATGCAGGAAACTAATGGTACTGTGCGTATAATAATGTTAAAGAAACTCCCCGAGTGCATTTCGGTATGCCTGATATCCTGAAAGATTTTAGGGATTTATAGAGTAACTATTTCTTGATCTAAATGTACACTGCAAAATATGCAGATCTGTGGCTCATTTTTCACCACTACACTAATCAAGAAGATTGCTGATGAGATAAAACATATACTAAGTACATGGTTCAATAAGCTTATTGAAAGCTATAGATCACAAGCTGGGAGTCTTGGAGAAAATGAAGATTTACCAGATGAAGAAATAATTCAAGTTCTGTCTTCAAGTTCTCTTTTTTTCCTCATCTGATATTTACATATTAAACATCTTGTTTTGGATATATCCAATTTTCATTTTTGGTGTAACTCTGGGTGTCATTCTAAATTAGGAGCTTAATATTTTCCTTACATACTTTTTTACTTATAACAGGGTGTAAAGCTCTTAATAATTAGAGCCGCTGAAACATTAAAAGGTCGATTTTCGCCATTCCTTGATGACATTTTGTCAAATGTTGCACTACTTTGGGTCAGTATCTTTTTCTCTGGTATTCTTTCCAATCTAACTGTATTTCAAACTGGACATAGAAGTGTATATCTTGTTACACTTTGCTGAGTTGCTCAGGTATTTATTATATAAAAAGTTCACTATATTTTTATGTGTTAATTTATTCCCTGCTTTTAATTTTATGATTGCATGTCAAGTGATGTGCTCAATCTTATTATTAGACTAGAGATGATCCCATGTTTATCGTTCAATTTAACATAAACGGTTATTGTGAGATATTCTCTGAATGATTCGGAACATTCCTAGTTTGAATCATTGCATATATTTTTTTAGGAAATTCGATTTTAAGATTTAATTGGCAATTTGATTAAGATATGGGTATCGAGTGAGTGTAAGTGTAATATCTTATTATGAGAATAAAATGATTAAGTATTCTTCTCCCTAAAGGATAAAATGACTAATCACAAATCATTAGAGGGCACTAGGGCAGTACCCAAAAAAACTTGATTGGAACGTGTAATGCAGGTATATTGGAATGTTAATTACTCACAAGTTAAGAAATATTCATATTCATGTGGAAGGCATTATTATTATAAAATATAAATCTCATTAATGTCAATAAGAAATATTGGATTGTTATCTGTTTTATGTATTCTTTAACACTTAACAGTCATCTTCTCATAAATTTCATTATTGCTTGCTTCTGCATGGTCTTTGGCAGGGCAATGATTTCCCAGATAGAGTTAAAGCAATTGCAATTGCCATTTTTAACGTTATTGTTCCACTTTTCCCAGATAAATTGCAAATGTAACTCCACTTTCTTTTATCTAGATTGTCTTAAATTATGGCTGCAGGGTCCCCTATGTTTATAATATGTCTTGTATCTGAATGCTGTCTGAACAGGTTTCATGGCATATATACTTATGAACTCTTGAAAGCCAAGGACAAAAGTCTTCAAGCGCAACGGGTACTTGCAAAATTGCACCAGTAATTTTGTGTTTTTATCCATTGATTTAGAATGCCTTAAAATATTTGTTCTTTAAATATTAATTCTTTCAGGAAATTGCGCGGGGGATTGGTATCTGTGCTGAGTTTGGAGGACATATTTTTGGAACCATTGTTAATGGTAGCTTCTTTGAGCTCTTAGAAATACAGAAGTACACTAAGTCTAAACCTTATATATACTTGCTTTGTTAACATGACTGACTAGTTATGGGTTTTATATATAGTTGCTATCTCCAAGCTATACTGTTTGATAGAAGATGGACGTTCAATTATGGGAGAAGAAACTGAGGATGGTGCAAAGATATCCGATATGGCAGTTTCAGCTCTTGGGAAGATATGTGAATTTCAATGTGAAAATATTGATGACCCTCAGGTAATAATCTTCCATATAAAACAACTCTTGGGAAAGCAGTTTTTTATACTTTTATTGGCTTCATTGTTCATGGTCTGAGATTTATATTTATTTGTGTGGAGAGATGAAAAATCTGTGGAATTTTCAATCTTCAATTTTAGAGAACAATTGTTAACTTAAAAAGCAAAAAAGAATCCTTTTACTGATAAATATTCAAGCAATCAAAAGTAAAATCTTAATTTTATTCATAACAGACACAGAAGAAATGTCATTTAAGGCTCTGTATTTTTCTTAAGAAAACTTCAGGGGTTTACTTACTCTTCTAAAATCCCTGGCTGCCAAATTCATGTTGGGAAAAGATAAATTGAATATTTGATTGGTTTTATTAAGGGGTATGTGTATGCATATATAAAAATAATGTGTGTGAGTCTTTGCATGTGTGTGAGAGAGAGGAGGTCTATGGGAAATACATAAAAAATGTCCCTGTTGATAAGCTAAATCTTCATATTATAAATTATTCAGTATATTGGTTAGGTGCAGCTGCTATTCTTAACTTCAAGGATAATAATATGGGAGCAGATTTAAGATGGAAGAATCACAGTTGGCACCAAAACCAAAAAGAAGTGTAAGCATTTGATGAATATACCAAAATCAAGCCAGTAAACTGATACAAGTCATGGAAAATGAAATCACTGCTATAAAATGAAGTAAAAATATGAAGAAGAAAAATTGGTCCAGAAATGTATTTGGGTGTTATCTTCAGCAGATACTTTTTAGCTGATGCAAGTATAATTCTTCCACACTTGGATCGCACTTCATAGAAGAATTGCAGGAGCAGGACATTGGTTCTGTAAACTGTTCTGTAAGTTCCTTTTGTGTTACAAATTAGGAATAGAATATCAGGTCTAAATTAATATTTCTGCACAGTTGTTAAAAAGTATAATATTGCACATAATTCCTCATAAGAGTTACATTACTCCTTTGTACTTGAGACTCTGTTGATTTATAATCTAAAATTTCATAACAAAGCCTAAAACTGAAGCATGACGCAAATTATCATACTTACAGGAATTTACAACAAAAAAAACTTACAGACTATTTCTGTGTTCTACTATTCAATTATGTATTCCATTCATTTTTAGTTCTTCGTTATCCTCAACTATATAGTGCTATTAAGCAGGTTTTTCGGACCTGGTTAAACTACTTGCCATTAACGAATGATGCCCAAGAAGCCAGAAATGTACATGCACAACTTTCTAAATTGTTACAGAGGTATCAATCTTGATTCCCTTTTTTGTTGTATCATGTTCAAATTATCACATGGATAAATATGTTCACATGTTGAAAACTACAACAGGAAAGATGTGCATATTTTGGGTCCTAATAAGGAAAATCTAGCAAAGATTATGACGATATTGAGAGCAGTAAGTTAATCTTATCTTTATCTCCTGTCTACTGATATATGGATTAATCTGTCTTAACCATGTTGCTTAATTATTTTTTGTTGTAGATTTTATTTAGGAGTGATGAACTTGTAACTGAGGAAACTTTTTCAGAGATACTTGACTTCATGGATAAACATGGTGGTGGATTCTAGTAACATTCATGTATAGAGAATATTTCCTTGTGGAAAAATAAGGGAATATTTTGATATTCCAATGTGTAAAATGTGTAAAGGAACAACTATAAATGGTACAGTTTTTTAAAATTGATAACAGTTTCAGATTTGTGTGATATTTTTACTTTTATGAAAGTGGTGAAATGACATCTTTTCCTTTGTATGGGAGTTCACGAGAAGAGATAGAAGGTTTTGAAGAATTTTCCAAACCTTCATGATCCTAAGTTCCAAGGTTCTTCCATAATGGGGTGTTTTTGGAAGGATAACAACTCAAAATATCTCACTACTTTTATTAACATTTTCTAATTACATTTGTATCTTTGTGTCATTTATGCTTTACTACTATGTTTATTTTTTTATAGCAAAAGGAGCAACCACACCCCGAAATATATTAGATGGAAAAGTTACAATAGAGAATTAGAAGGTTACAAATCTAAAGCTTGGAAGACCAAGCCTATTTCTAACAACATCCTTGGTAACAAAGTGAGGAATAACAGTTCAAGAGGATTTGGTTTTAGTCATGATGCCATAATTAGCCAATTTATCTGCTCACAAATTCCCTTCCCTATATATGTGAGAGATTATACAATCCATAGATACCAAAGTTAATTTGCATATAGACCATTTGTTCATCAATTTCCAAGGAGGGAAGTGCTTTCCGTTAAATATGTCAACTACTAATGAAGAATCACTTTCTAACCACACTAAGTATCAGCCCTTAGAATGAGCAAAATGAATTACTGTGATTGCTGCATTGAGCTCAACAAAAAGAGAATCTTGAATATCAAAGAAATCAGCAAAACAGGCCAAGAATTCACCATTGCAATCCTTGAAAATTGCAGCCCCGGCAGGACCAAGGTAGCCTCTAGTAGCCCCATTCAAGTTAATTTTGATCCATCCCCTAGCAGGGGGAGACCAAATCACCTCAATTATAGAAGGAGCTTTAGTATAATTGGTGTACACCTTGAAAGTTTTGAGAATGCAAAGCTCTTGTAGAGTAGGCTTGGCAGTGGCCATAGTTGTGTTTCTAGAAAGAGCAGAAGCCATTTTAATGATATTCAAGGCTTGAGAGAAATTGAATCTCTTATCTTCAAAGTGAATCTAATTTCTGCACCACCAAATTGTGCTGACAGTATGAGTCATGCAGGCAAAGAACATGAACTTAACTTGGTCACTCCAAGATCTCATGCAAACCAGTAAAATAAAAGAGATTGAGGAATTATCCAGAATGATGTCAAAAGTGTAGTTTATCCAATTCTAGAGAGACACAGTAAAAGGACACCTCAGATATAGGTGCTTGGAGCTTTCTATTGAGGCCAAACAGATACTACACACAAAAGCAAGATTGCAGCCTCTTTTTTGCAGATTTTCATTAGTGGGCATTTTGTTGTTGATTAACCTCCAAAATGTAAATGATTTTGAAGGAGGAATAGCAAAGACCAAATATGGAGACACCAATTAGGCTGGTTAGGAGTTGGAGATATGTAATTGTATGCCTCTTTCAAATTAAGCACCCCATCATTAGTGTCCATCCAACAAATTCTTTCCACACAACCAGATGCACTGGTTTTGGAAATGTTCCTTGCCATAGTAGGAAATTTGTCCATCAATAACTTAGGAAGGATCCCTATTGAGTTAGACATAAAGTCAAGAACAATGGCCTTTAAATTAGAGTGCAACTCCTTAGGAATTCTCAGATGATCAACCAAAGGCTCCCCCAACCAGTTATCCTTCCAAAAACTGATGTTCTACCCTTTCCTATGGTCTAGATTGAATTCTCAATAGCAGCATGCCAATTGAGCTTGATTCCAAGCCAAATGGATGCTTTAAAGTATCTGGATGAATGAATAGCACTAGAGCCAAATCTTTTTCTGTAGTACACAGCCTAATCCTTGTCAGAACTCAACATCTCCCAAGCAAGCTTTATGAGAGTAGCCTGATTTAGCTTCTTTATGGATCTAATTCCAAGACCACCCTTTTTATAGGAGCACAAACTTGAGACCAAGCCACAGTTACAAGCTTTCTAGAGTTAATATGCCCTAACCATATGAAGTTTCTGATGCAAGAAACCAACTTCTTAAGTAAGCTATGATGCTAAGCATAGATATGAAAGTTGTAAAGGAGCATACTATGAATCATAGATTTGACCAATTCCACTCTGCCCATAATTAAAAGGGAAAGGTGCTATTTTGTTGATTCATTTTTTTATTTAATGGATACATGGTTGAATTACTATTAGTATCAATGCCTCAGAATCAAAGTTAAGACACTATTATGTTATGGGGCACATTTTGGTGTGTATCTATTTTTGCATACCAGATGATATATTCTAAATATCTTAGGGTAATAAAATAATATAAAATACAGAGTGTAGATTAACTAATCTTCAATCTAGGATACATATGTATCCGTAATAGACTGAAACGGCTTCCATTATTTCTATTAAACCAATAACCTTTCCATTTTGTTAGTTTCCTTAGAATCATATCAGCAATGGGATGCAAATGAAAAATTTTAGGCTTGCCTTTGAACAAGGAAACACCCAAGTATGGGAAAGGAAGAACCCCACCATTAAAACCCAAGTAAGATGAAATATTGGCACTTTTCCTAGTAGAGGCAAT
This sequence comes from Lupinus angustifolius, assembly GCF_001865875.1. Lineage (NCBI taxonomy): Eukaryota > Viridiplantae > Streptophyta > Magnoliopsida > Fabales > Fabaceae > Lupinus > Lupinus angustifolius. The sequence goes on from NC_032012.1 coordinate 3,630,543, forward strand.
AGTAGTGAAAAATTTGCACTTACTGGGATTAATGTGATGACAAGAAACTTCATCATAATCCTTAAGCAGGTGCATTTTAGCGAGTAGCTCCCTCTTGATGCCTTTGCAAAATATGAGAATATCATCAGCATAAAACACATGGCTAGTCGTGCTTAAACCATTAGGACCAGTGATTGTGCTAAGCTTGTTCTCAGCAAGAAATTTAGAAATACCTCTATTTAAAACATCTTCAGTTAAATAGGATAGCAAGGGGGAAATGATCACCTTGCTTAACCCCTCTAAGACAACTGAAAAACCCAGCATTTTGACCATTCACACATATGGAAAGCTTAGTTGAGTGAAGTATAACCTTGATCCAATTAATAAATTTATCATGAAAACTAAAGGCCTTAAGAGTTTGAAACAAGAATTCTCAGTCCAAAGTATCAAAAGCTTTTCTCACATCAAGTTTGATTGCCATGTTCCCACCAAAGCATTTATGGTCCAGAAGATTAATAGCTTCAGAGGCTGAACAGATACAATCTTGAATATGTTTGTCTCTAATGAAGCCTTTCTACTAAGGAGAAATGATTCTAGAAGCAATGATAGACAATATGTTTGCTAATACCTTAGTAATGATCTTGAATTGGAAGTTTGCAAGAGCTATAGGCCTAAAATCCTCAATTTTGTCAGCATTAGCAGAACATAGGAATCAAAATCACAATATTGGAGTTGAGATTTGGCAGCAACCAACCTTGAGAAAAGAATTGTTTGGCTGATGCACAAACATCCTTACCAATAATATCCCAATAATTTTGATAAAAACCACCACCAAACCCATATGGACTAGGAGCCCTCTCTCCATTTAAAGAGAAGACAACAACTTTAATTTCCTCTAGGGATGAAATGCCTATGAGGTTAAGGTTTTCTTTAGAATTCACAAGGTTTGGAATGACATCCTGGACCAAATGGTCGGGAGAAGAATCATTAGGAGTGATAAATAAAGTAGAATAGTATCCTAAAGCATGGTTGGCAATATCCGCTTGGTTAGTAAGGATTATCTTACCATCCTTAATCACAAACATGGATTTAGCAACCTATCTAATCTTAGTAATCTTATGTAAAAAGCTTATGTTCCTGTCTCCATTGATATGTTAGTTGACTCTTGACTTTTCTTTCCAAAATTCTTCTTCCATAGACAGGGTATTCAGCAAATTACCTTGGGAAACACATTCCTGATCGAGAAAATCATGTTTAGGACCATTCTCATTGATACAAGACTGAATATCCCCCACAGAGGACAAAACCTCCTGCACTCTTTGATGATTATTGCCAAAGACATTCCAATTCCAGGATTTAAGCTTGGCCTTAAGCCTTTTTAACTTTTCAGCTAAAATAAACATTGGACAACCAAAGATAACCTCTTTCTAAGCATTAACAATGACCCTGCCACAATCAGGGTGGCTCATCCACATCTTGAGGAATCTAAAAGGAGTTATTCTTCTGTCACTAGAAGAAGATGATGATGATAATAGAAGAGGGCGGTGATCAGATGAGATTCTAGGAAGAGCGCAACATAAACATGATTCCAAGCTGAGATCTACTCCTCATTACACAAACATTTATCAAGCCTTTTCTTTGTGAGAGTTGAACCTCTTCTTTTATTTGACCAAGTAAAATCAGCTCCCCTGGTATTTAGGTGAATAAGGTTAGCATCCTTAGAGAAAGAGAGGAAATCCTCATAGGGAATTCTGCTAGGAAGCCTGGTTCCTCTACACTCATTAGAACCCAAGACTACATTAAAATCCTGAATACAACTCCAGAGGCCAGCATTAGAACTCATAACAACTTTGATGTCATTCCATAGAAATCTTCTCTGAATGTAAAGATTATGAGCATACACAGCACACGATGAACAAGCTTATTCTCTATAGGTAAGGATAGAGCTATAAATTGGCTAGAGGAAGCAATAACAAAGGGGGGTAAATCCTTATTAAAAAAACCCAAATATTAGACTGCAAAAAACCCTATCATTAGTTGCAAACAAGATAAGGTGTATGTCGCGCCCCGATTTTCGGCTGCACGATCTTATTAGAGTCGCCACTTCATTTTTTCACTAAAAAAAATGTAGAATAATCTTTTGACCCAATCGCATTGGGCCTTAGACTTTGATATCCAGGTTCAGGAGTCGATTACAGACTAGGGAAGGTATTAACACCTTATTTCCCTATTTGAACGGCACTCTTACTATATTGTATGGATTATTAATTATATGTTTACCAAAAAAAGAAAAATACTTTAAATTATTATTATGTCTGACAAGATATGATTTTGGTCATACGTATCCCCTTTATGTGAATCAAGACTACGTAGTTCTTTGGGTAGAAAAAAGTTTGTTGGTTGGGTTAATTTTATTTCTTAAAAGAAGTAACGTTTAAATTATTATTTTTTAAATGAGCAAAGCATAGCCCTTACGTCCGATAACGCATCTCATATTAAAAGTGGATTAAGAAATTCTAATTTTCTTTTTATTTAAAAAAAAAATTTTATGACATGAAAATATAATTAATCCTATTAATTTTCTTTTTATTTAAAGCATAGCCCTTATATCCAACACTGCATTATACCTTAAAATCATGGTAATGTGATTTTTTAATTTTTTTACAAATACATTAATTATATGGCTTATCATTATCAAATTTTATTATACATATAGATGAAAAAAGGTAGAGGTAATAAATAAAAAATTAGATAATATAAGAAATTCAACTTACTTGCACATGTGAATCAACATCTATTAATTGGGAATAAAGACTTGCGATTGGAGAGAATGTCTAGATCAACTCTACACATCTATGTATGTGTTGGGTCTGTGTGATTTCAATGATTCAACAATTATTCCTCAGGCTCAATAAGAGTATTCAATTTTTTGTATTGGTAGATGATGGTTGTGGCTTTTGGTTGTGTGGTTTTTAGTGGGATGATTTTGGACTACTGTGTGAAAGATAATGTCGAGGGTAAAAAAAAGATTGTTGAATGAAATTTTTGATTCAGAGGATTGTTGTGTGATGTGGAAGATTATACTTTTTTGGATGATTTTTTTATGGATGATATGGGTGTTTTTGAAATGTTGAGGATTTGAATGGATTTTATTGAATGATTTTTTTTGGTTTGTGTATATGAGATTTTGAGGTTGTTGTGAATGATATGAGTACCTTTTGGGTTCCTTTTGTTTGCACCTGCTTATTTTTTAAGAGTGTGACCTTCTCTTTTTATAGCCAAGATATGTGCAAAAAATATGGAAGATGTTCATCCATTAATTCATAGGATATGATCAATGAAGATTTGATTTTTTTCTTAATAATTCTCAATTAGCAGCTGATGTTAATGTTAATAATCACCCCTTAATGTTAATTTTTGCACATGGCTGAATTTGATACACACTCTATTAATTCCCAATTGTCTCAAGTCCATAACTAGTAATTAAAATGTAATTCAATTGCTCTTTAGTGCAATCTTTTTAATGCATACTCATTCAGCTTTTACACGCATACATTGAGAGCAATATTTTCAAATTTAAATAATCAAACAAAAAAAGATGTTGTTATCATTTGAATTTTGATAATCATTAACTTGCATTTGAGTATTGTTTTGTTTTTTTGAGACACTTAAAAAAATATTATTTAGAACATGACTAAACAATTCTTGAGAAGTCTAAAATAATTTTTTTGACTCTAAAAAACTAGATTTGGATTCAACTTTCATTAAAACTTTAAAAAAGATTTATCTTGGTAGGATCACAAAACATATTTTCTCATACATGCAAATTAATGAATTTTGTCATAGTAAACATTTTTTTAGGAATTGATTCTAGCTAATAAGTGATCATTGAGTCACTTAAAAATCATTTTTGAATTTCCAAAAATGGATTAAATATAAGTCATGATGAAGTTATTAATTATTCATTAAACAATATTTTCAAAATTCTCTTTTTATTTTTTGGAAACAATTTTGTGAGAGAATTGAAATAAACTCCATTAAATGTTAATGAATTCATTTAAGCCCTTTTTGAAATTTAAATTGAGATTTTACGTGTTGGGTCATTAAGCTAAAAAATATTTTTATTTGTTATAATTTATTGAAAAAATGTATTTTGGCCTGGACAAAATTGGGTATTCACAGCTGCCCCTCTTTACTTGTTGCTTATCGGACATTAATAAAATTGAGGTTTGAGTGTTGTCCTAAAAAGTAACCGGTAAAGAAATGAATATTGATTTTGTCGGGGCACAAAAGTCGTTTTTGTTGGTGAGATAAAGAGCGAGGTACGAAACTTTTTGCTCGAGGTCGTCAAGCAAAGGGTCCACGAAAGTACAATTTGTGGTCGTTAAGCAGGGTCCCCTCAAATTTAAAAAAACCCAAGCATAGAGCCTAGAAAGATTGACTTCGAGATCGTCAAGCACGAGGTCCTCAAAAGTACAATTTGAGGTCGTCAAGCACGGGCCCTTAAATTTTAAAAACGCCAGACACCAAGCCTAGAAAGATTGACATCGAGGTCGTCAAGCATGGGGTCCACGAAAGTATAATTTGAGGTCGTCAAGCACGGGGCCCTCAAATTTAAAAATTCACACACGGAGCCTGAAAATATTGACTTCAAGGTCGTCAAGCACGGGGTCCTCGAAAGTACAATTTGAGGCCGTCAAGAATGAGGCCCTCAAATTTTAAGAACGCCAGACACGAAGCCTGGAAAGGTTGACTTCGAGGTCGTCAAACACAATGTCCTCAAAAGTACAATTTGAGGTTGTCAAGCACGGGGCTCTCAAGTTTAAAAATGTTAGGCACGGGGCCTGGAAAGCATAAATTGCACGTCAACGTACAAGACCCTAAGAGTTTATATTGCACATCGAGGTATAGGACCTAGGAAGCTTGAATTTGAATGTGCTTCGAGGCGTAAGACCCAGAAAACCTGAGTTTCATTGTTCATCGAGGTACAGGACCTAGAAAGCTTGAATTTGAATGTTCATCAAGGTGCAGGACCTGGAAAGCTTGAATTTCAATGCTCATCGAGATACAGGACCTAGAAAGCCTTAGTTTGAATGCTCATCGAGGTATAGGACCCATAAAGCATGAATTTAAATGCTCATCGTGGTACAAAACCCGGAAAGTCTGACTTTGAATGATCATTGAGGTACAAGACCCGGAAAGCGTGAATTTGAATGTTCATCGAGGTGCAGGATCCAGAAAGCGTGAGTTTGAATGCTCATCAAGGTATAGGACCCGAAAAGCATGAATTTGAATACTCAACGAGGTGCATAACCCGGAAAGCCTAATTTTGAATGCTTATCAAGGTGTAGGACCCAAAAAGCTTGAATTTGAATGTTAATCGAGGTACAGGACCCGAAAAGCTTGACTTTGAATGCTCATTGAGGTGCAGGACCTGGAAAGCTAGATTTTGAATGCTCATCGAGGTACATGACCCAGAAAGCATGAATTTGAATGATCATTGAGGTGCAGGACCCGAAAAGCTTGAATGGAATGCTCATCGAGGTACAGAATCCGGAAAGCTTGAATTTGAATGCTTGTGGAGGTGTGGGACCCGAAAAGCTTGATTTTGAATGCTCATAGAGGTACACGACTCGGAAAGCATGAATTTTAATGTTCATCGAGGTGTAGGACCCAGAAAGCCTAAGTTTGAATTCTCATCAAGGTCTAGGACCTAAAAGGCTTGATTTTGAATGCTCATCGGGGTACACAACCCGGAAAGCATGAATTTTAATGCATATCGAGGTGCAGGATCCGAAAAGCCTGAGTTTAAATGCTCATTGAGGTAGAGGACCTGGAAAGCCTGAGTTTGAATGCTCATCGAGGTGCAGGACTTGAAAAGCTTGAATTTGAATGTTCATCGAGGTGCAGGACCCGAAAAGCTTAGATTTTGAATTCTCACCGAGGTGCATGACTTGAAATGCTTAGATTTTGAAAGCTCATCGAGGTACAAGACCCAAAAAGTATGAATTTGAATGTTCATCGAAGTGTAAGACCCGAAAATGTTGAATTTGAATGATCATCAAGGTGTAGCACCCAGAAAGCTTGATTTTGAATGTTCATCAATGTGCAGGACAAAGAAAGCTTGACTTTGAATGTTCATCGAGATCCAAGATCTAGAAAGCTTGATTTTGAATAATCATCGAGGTATAGGACCAGGAAAGCATAAATTGAATGCTCATCGAGGTGTAGGAATCGAAAATCTTGAATTTGAATGCTCATCGAGGTGTAGGTCCCGAAAAGCTTGAATTTGAATGCTCATCGAGGTGCAAGACCCGGAAAGCTTGAATTTGAATGCTCATCGAGGTACATGACCCGAAAGCTTGGTTTTGAATGCTCATCGAGGTACAAGACTCGGAAAACTTGCATTTTAATGCTCATCGAGGTATTGGACCCGAAAAGCATAGATTTCACGTCGAGGTATAGAACCATAAAGTTTTGATTGCATGTCGAGGTATAGGACCCGGTAAGTTTTGGTTGCGGTCGAGGTATAAGACCTAGAAGGCACTTGTTTTGATAAATGTAAAATAAAGAGTGAGTATTTGAGAGGGTGTTATAATGTCATGTATGAGTTATGAATGTAATGTAATGAAAGGTAGAAACTATGCACCAATGTTTTAGTGCGCTCATGGTTTGTCTTTGACATATAAATTATCTTTTTTTGTTTAGTTCGGTTGAAATATGAACCCATATTTTAACTATTGTTGACCGAGATGATCTGCTGATGATTTGATGTCCTCGTGTTGCATTGAGAAGAACAATTAATCTCAATAATGTTGCCCTAGTATAAGTTATTTGGACCTTCACCCTCTAGAGATGGAAGTGTCATTGCTTGTTTTCCTTCTGAGGAAATAATTTGACTGTCCTAGTTTGCCTAAACGATAATAAGCATTTGCATAAAGGCGTTCATTTAACTTTCCCTATTTTTTGCCCAGATTACCTAAAGTAGGTATCTGTCGGGAATTCTCTCTTTTTGTAATAATACTTAATCGCCCTTTTCAGGTTTTCGACTTAATATCACTCTTCTTCTTTTAGGTCGGCCTTGTTTTTTATGTTTTGTTTTCTTTCTTTTTTTGTGAACGCCCTTATGTAAAATTGACTCAGTTTTGGGCTTCATGAAACTTTTCGATTCAAGAAAACTAGGACCCACCCAAAAAACTGCCCCAGATTGAGAGACTTCTAATTTTCCTTTTCTTTCAGTGCTCTTTATTTCATGCATGACTCTTTTAAAAAGAAATACTAAAACAATGATCAATGCAAACTTGAGAAATGTTGAAGTTTTGGGTGGTGATCTAGTAATGATGGTTTTTTTTTCCTAATAGTAGATTGGTGGTGGCTATGATAGAATTGAATTTATGTTTTGATAAGAGTAGATGTGGTGGTGACTATGATAATAGTGCGCAATAAATTTTAACTATACATTAAAGATAAGATATTTTTATCAAAACTTTATGAGCTTAGTGGGGTCAACATTTTTTTTCATGATGTGCATCTTAGGTGAATAAGTCATCGACAAGGTCTTTTTAAGCTTGTATCGTGGCTAGGCTAAGGGTTTTCAAGAAAATGATATAAGGCTCAAAATATGTGTTTCTCATACCAATTTTTCACCTTTCTTCTTTATCCTATTTTCAATAGTTTTCTAGCATGACATTCAACTACTAAGAGAATTTTCTAGATAAGAATGACCTAAGATTAAGGTGATAATTTTTCATGAAGGATTCCTTTTGTGGTTATTCATTTTTCACTTTACTTTGCCCTAATTTTTGCTTGAGATATTAATTGAGGATTCTCGATTGATTTTTTTTCTTTGTTTTGTTTTGTTGTTATTGTTGTTGTTTTTTTATTTTTTGCATTTTAAGCAAAGAACGTTCTTTATATTCTCTTATCCTTCGGTCACATTATTGGTGTGAAAGAATATTTTTTTTTAATAATTGAATATCATGGAAAACGATTGAAAAGCTACCATCCTCGGGTTATTAGCATATTGAAGGTTATTCAAAAATTATTTCCTTTCATGATGTCTGAGCTCAAATGGGGTGACCAAAGATATCTTCTTAGTGTTTGAGAATTACAAATAAGCCTTGTGTCATCAGAAAAATCTTCCTGAAGAAGTACACCATTTTTTGTTTTATATTTGCATCATCCCCATTTTATTTTTGGATCAAATATCTCATAGTAATGCATAGATTAATTTTATTTGGGTTTATTTGGTTGGTGAATATGATTTATGTGATGAATAGGGTGGTAAATTTGTATGACTAATGTATTAGTACATACTCATTAAAAAAATATGCATTTGAAAGTAAAAAAAAATCATGAAAAAGGAAACACGAGTAAGTGTGAGATGGGCTTGACCTTGAATAGGTCCTCAAATGAGAATTTAATGAGCCTCCAATTTTAGTTGGGGTTGGAGGCAATGCACTATCTCGTGTGACAAGTGTAGCTCATGTGGTCTTAATCACAAACTGGGAGTTCTCTATCTTCTTAATATCGTTCGTTTCAATATTGATTACTTTCAATCTAGTCAAACAATAATATTCTTAAAAACCAACTCAAACTTATGAGTATCCTTTGCAATGTGATCATGACATGCATGTAGAAAAATGATTTTTATTGATGAATGATATGCATGAAGTGAACATTTTTTTATCATGTTACATGAATTGAAATACAACCTATAACTCGAACTAATGCATGAAATGCAACCTATAACTCGAACTAATGCATGAAATGCAAGGAACGTGTATGACTATGCATATGTTGAGATGTATGAATAGTGTAAGGATGCAAACCTTTTTATAATGTATAAGTTGTAGGAATGCATGTAATTTATGATGTGTATGACGTTGAGTGCATGAAGGTCATTATATATGACAAGATGTATAAAACGTTTTTTGATTTTCATGACAATGAATGAGGATATCAACAATAGTTAATAAAATGATAAGGTGGATTAGAATGTATGATATGATAATGTATGACATGTAATGTTTGAATGACTTATTTTTTTATGAATGAATGTATAAATATGTATTTTTTTCATGAATGAATGACGAATTTTACCTTTTTTGAATGAATGAGTGTATGGATAAAAGGTTGATGAATATATGAGTGATATGTTTTTATGTATGTATTTATGATGAACGAATGAATACATGCATAAGTCACTCAATGATGAATTTCCCTTTATCTATGTGTGTATGCATAAATCAATCAATGATTTTTTTCCTTTTTGAAAGCATGAATGAATGCATAAGCAAATCACTGATAATTCTTATTTTGGAATGCAATGAATAAATGCATACGTAAATTAATGAATATTTTTATTTTTGCATACAATGAATGAATGTATAAGTCAATCAATGAAATTTTTTATTCTTGAATGTAATGAATAAATGCATACGTCAATTAATGAAGACTTTGATTTTTTAATGCAATTAATAAATGCATAAGTCAATCAATGATGATTTTTATTCTTGAATGCACAAACGAATGAATGAATCTTCAATTAATAAATATGCTTTCATTATCCTACATAGGGTATACTTAATGAGTTTTATGAGTTATCTAAGATCATAACCCTATGGTGAGGATATAAGGCCTTTATATGATACAACTTATGGATTTTCTTATAAGGTGTTCATATTGCATCCAGTCATAAAGAGAGGAAACACAAATACCCTAGGGATTACAAGTGGGACCCATAATCCACACCGGTAAGGCCCATGATATTTGGTAACAACCTGGTGGTTTATCATTCCAATGCACTTAGTGTTTATGGGCCTCACTCTCTTACAAAAGTCATCAGCAGAGTTGCCAGTTGTTGAGCCCCGATTTTCGGCTGCACGACCTTATTAGAGTCGCTACTACATTTTTTCTAGTAAAAAATGTAGACAAATCTTTTGGTCAATCACGTTGGGTCTTGGACTTTGATATCCAGATTCGGGAGTCGATTATAGACTATAGAAGGTATTAGCACCCTAGTTGTATGTTTGAACAGTATCCTTAATTACTATATTGCATGGATTAATAATTATATGTTTAGCAAAAAAATAAAAATACTTTGGAGAGAATGTCTAGACTAACTCAACACATCCATATATGCATGTGATTACAATGATTCAAAAATTATTCTTAAGGCTCAATGAGAGTATACAGTTTTTTGTGTTGGTAGATGATGGTTGTGGTTTTTGGTTGTGCGGTTTTTAGTGGGATGGTTTTGGATTGTTGTGTAAAAGATATTGTCGATGGTAAAAGAAAGATTGATGAATGAACTTTTTGATTAAGAGGATTGTTGTGTGATGTGGAAGATTATACTTTTTTGGTTGATTTTTTTATGGATGATATGGGTGTTTTTTGAGATGTTGAGGATTTGAATGAATTTTGTTGATTGAATTTTTTGGGTTTGCGTATATGAGATTTTGAGGTTGTTATGGATAGTATGAGTACCTTTTAGGTTCCTTTTGTATGCACCTCCTACCTTTTTTAAGAGTGTGGCTTTCTCTTTTTATAGCCAAGACATGTGCAAAAAATATGGAAGAAGATGATCACTCATTAATTCAAAGGATAGGATCAATGGAAATTTGATTTTTCCTAATAATTCCCAATTAGCAGCTGATTTCTATCACTACTTAATGCTAGTTTTTGCACATGACTGAATTTGATACACACTCTATTAATTCTCAATTGTCTCAAGGCCATAACTAGTAATTAAAATATGATTCAATCACTCTTTATTGCAATCTTTTTAATGCATAGTTAATCAGTTTTTACACACATATATTGAGAGCAAAATTTTCAAATTCAAATAATCAAACCAAAAAAGATTTTGTTATTATTTGCATTTTTTTGGGACACTTAAAAAAGTGTTATTTTAGAACATGACCAAACAATTCTTGAGAAGTCTAAAATAATTTTTCTGACTCTAAAAAACTAGATTTGGGTTCAACTTTCATTAAAACCTTAAAAAAGTTTTATCTTGGTAGAATCGTAAAATATTGTTTTTTCATACATGCAAATTAATGAATTTTATCATAGTAAATATTTTTTTAGAAATAGATTCTAGCTAATAAGTGATCATTAAGTCACTTAAAAATTATTTTTGAATTTCCAAAAATGGATTAAGTATAGGTCACCATGAAGTTATTAATTATTCGTTAAACACTCTTTTCAAAATTCCTTTTTTATATTTTGGAAATAATTTTGTGAGGGAATTGAAATAAACTCCATTAAATGTTAATGAATTCATTTAAACTCTTTTTTGAAATTCAAATTGAGATTTTATGTGTTGGATCATTAAGCTAAATAAACATTTTTATTTGTTATAATTTTTTGAAAAAGTATTTTGGGTCGGACAAAATTGGGTATTCACAGTGTAACTCAGACCAAAACAAATGATTCACTTCCCCCACAAAAATTATGGGTTCAACAATAAATACCAAATTAGGCTTATTAGCTATACACATATTGATGACAACCTCTTTGTGGATTGTCTTTGTTGAATGATCGTTTCTTGTGAAAGTCCTGTTTTGTACTTGATTGTATTGTATTTGTTGTTTTGATTGTTACTTTGCCTTGAAATTGCCTCGGTTTTGATTTGTAATAATTGTTATGGAAGATTGATAATGGATTGAATGTTCACGGTTTAGATGGAATGAATTGTGAAGTGTTTTTATGAGTAGCTTGTGGATGGGGATGGAATGGAATGAGTGATCTCGATTTGATGATGGAATGATGAAGGATTGTGAAGTAGATTGTCAATGGAATGTAAGGAATGAAGGTGCACGGTTTGTGTAGTTTTAATGGATTTTTGTTGTTTTGTGTTTAGAAGATGGTTAGGGGATTTGAAGTGGAATGGCGCCACAAACAATAGATGTTTGATAAGCCTTGTGAAGTTCGCCACAAGAGAAAGGAACTCTTGATAAGAACGGTATCTTGACTCGGCCAATAAGCTAGGAGAAAACTCACTAACAATGGTAGTTTCAAAATGAAATTAAATGCACTTTATTCAATGGTACGCACAGTTCATAAATAGAGAAAATAACTTGGGCTAAAATCACCCTAAACAAAAAGGATTGAAAAGATAATAATCTAATCTAATTTCTAATCTAATCTTCCATGGTGTATTCGGTTGGGTTCATTTTCTCCTTGCTTGGCTGAATTCCTTTAGGTTGTTAGATCTTTGAATTAATGCCCTTGAATGTTGGAAGATGAGGTTGATCTCTTGCTAAATGATGACCTTTGTTGGCCATGTGGAACAAGTCTCTTACATTGTAGTCGTGTGACTTTGAGCCCTTGTCTTTATCTCCTACTTTCTAGCCGTGTAGTCTTTTAGGTAGATTAGATTCCTTGATTTGTCCTTGTTCTATCTCCTTGCTCCTTTATGATATCTTCAATGCTTAGTCGTGCACCCTAAAAGAAAAAATAACCTTGATTAAAATAAATGCATTTAAATGAAATCAATTTAAAGATATAATAATTAAAATTCCTAAGCTAGTGTGGGTTAAGACAATTTCCCACTTATTTAGGGTCCTAATTACTAATATAAGAACTAAAGACATCAAGGTGGACCTCCTTGAGATTTTCACTTAGGCTTATGCAATTTAGGGCCTTCTCATTTTGCTTGGTCCCATTTGAACTTGTCTCCATGATGGAAAATATAAGTTGTTGAAGTGCTTCTTGGGCCTTTTTGGTTTTTGCTCGAGTCATTGGTCCTCCAAAGCCATGTAAAGGGTCTTCAAGGATGTTAGGTCCCAATAGGTTTACATCATCCCCTCATTCTTCAAAAGAATTCAACCTCGAATGAACATTTTCATCACCTATATCAAAGAAGGTCAGGTCAGCCACATCGAAAGTAGCTCTAATTTTCCATACTCACTAGGCAGGTCCAACTTGTATGCATTATTATTGATCCTCTCTGAGACTTGTAATGGGTCGTCTCCTCTAGGTTGAAGCTTTGATTTCATTTGCGATGAAAATCTCTCTTTTCTCATATGGATCCAGACCCAATCTCCTTGTTCAAAGATGACTTCTTTTCTTCCCTTGTTGGTTGATCTTGCATAGCTCTCAGTTCTCTTCTCGATTTGCTCTTTCACCTTTTCATGGATTTTCTTCACATACTCAGCTTTGGACTTCCCATCCTTGCGTTTTAACAATGAGGTACCTGGAAAAGGTAACAAGTCAAAGGGAGTTAGTGGGTTGAAACCATAAACAATTTCCAAAGGTGAATACTTTGTTGCATTGTGATTTGTCTTGTTGTAGGCAAACTCCACGTGGAGAAGGCACTTTTCCCATGCCTTTAAGTTCTTCTTTAGGACAACCCTCAACAAGGTAGAGAGTGTCATATTTACCACTTAAGTTTGCTCATTTTTTTGAGGATGACATGTGGTAGAAAAGAGAAGCTTTGTGTCAAGCTTTCCCCAAAGGGTTCTCCAAAAGTAACTTACGAACTTGGAGTCCCTATCACTCACTATACTCCTTGGTAGGCCATGTAGTCATACCACTTCCTTGAAGAATAACCCTGCAATGTGGTAAGCATCATTAATTTTTTTGCAAGGTATAAAATGAGCCAAATTTGAAAATCTATCCACTACAACAAAAATTGAATCTTTGCCACTCTTAGTTTGTGGTAAAGCAACCACGAAATCCATGGATAAGTATATCCATGGTGAGTCAGGGACGGGCAATGGAGTGTAGAGTCCATGAGGCATGGTCTTGGACTTAGCCCGTTTGCAAGTAATGCATTTTTCACACAACATTTGAACATCACACCTCATATGAGGCCAATAAAAGTGATCATACAATATGTCAAAGGTCTTTTGAGACCGAAAATGACCCATCAGCCCCCTTTCACGGGCTTCTCTCAAAAGTAAGTCCCTCATAGAAATCTTAGGCATACAATGCCTTTTGTCTTTAAAAAGGAACCCGTCATGCCTATAATAACCCTCATAGGCCGAATTCATGCATTTGGCATATGGTTCAGCAAACTCAGGGTCATGTTCATACAAACCCTTTAAGCATTTGAGACCCATTAGTTTGGTCTCTAAAGTAGCAATTAAGGTATGCCTTCTTGACAAGGCATCAGCCACCATATTAGCCTTTCTCTTCTTGTGTTTAACCACATAGGGAAATTGCTCTAAAAATTCCACCCATTTGGCATGTCTCTTGTTAAGCTTGCCTTGCCCTTTCAAATACTTAAGTGACTCATGGGCACTATGAATAACAATTTTTTTGAGAAGAAGATAATGTTGTCAAGTTTGCAAGACCCTCACTAATGCATAAAGCTCTTTATCATAAGTGGAGTAGTTAAGGGCAGCTCCCCCCCAACTTCTCACTAAAATAGGCAATAGGATGTTCATCTTGCATTAAAACAACCCCAATTCCCACATTGGAAGCATGACATTCAATATCAAAAGATTTTGCAATCTAAGTATTGGGGTGTGTGTAAGCTTTTCTTCTAGCCTCTTGAAGGCTTCTTCTTGTTTTTATCCCCAAATGGAATCCCACATTCATTTTGACTAATTCATTTAGAGGTGTAGCCAAGGTACTAAAATCTTTGACAAACCATCTATATAAAGTAGCTAGTCCATGAAAGCTCCTTCAATTTGTGGTACTTTTTGGGGTAGGCTATTCTTGGATAGCCTTTATTTTCTCAGGATCTACGTGTACCCCATTGGCACTAATGATGAAGCCAAGGAATATTACATGATCCACGCAGAAGTTGCACTTCTCAAGGTTAGCGTATAGCTTCTCTTTCCTTAATATAAGCAAAACACTTTTTAGGTGTTCATAATGTTCATCAAGACTCTTGCTATATATAAGGATGTCATCGAAGTACACTACAAAAAGTTTCCCAAGTAAATATCTTAGAACATGGTTCATAAGCCTCACAAATGTGCTTGGCGCATTGGTTAAGCCAAAAGGCATAACCAGCCACTCGTACAAGCCATATTTTGTTGTAAAGGTTGTTTTCCACTCATCCCATTCCCTAATCCGAATAGGATGGTACCCACTTTTCAAATCCATTTTTGAAAAGATGTACGCCCCATGTAATTCTTGTAGGAGATCATCCAATCTAGGAATGGGATGTCTATACTTGACCATGATGTTGTTCACGGTCCTACAATCAGTGCACATTCTTCATGATCCATTTTTCTTTGGGACGACACAAGGACTTAGACTTTCTTGGACCCATCCTTTGTGCATAAACTCCTCAACATGTTTTTATATTTCGTGAGTTTCCTTATGATTGCTCCTATAGGCAAGCCTATTAGGCAATGAAGCACCAGGAATCAAGTCAATATGATGTTCTATGCCCCTTAAAGGTGGAAGACCACTAGGGACTTCTTCAAGGAATACGTCATTGAATTCATTCAAGAAGTCTTTCAAAAAATGAGGCATAGTAGCTTTCTCAGTAGTTGTGCTACTCAAGCAAAAGCTTTTGCACAAAAGTAAGTACATGGGTTGCCTTATGACCAATGCATGTTTTACTTCACCTTTTTTTTTAACAAAATAGCTCTTTTTAGGATCCTTTTGATCATTATTTTTTACTTGGCTAGAGTCTACGGTTTCAGTCGTGACATCTTTCTTTTCTTAGTCTATCTTTTCTTTCAGCCTATGTTGATCATCACTCACTTGTTTTGGAGACAAGGGTGGTAAGACCATTTTATGACTACGATGCATAAACGTGTACTTATTAGAACAACCATCATGGTTGGCATTCTTATCGTACTGTCATAGTCTGTCCAAAAGCATATGTGTGAATATCCAATTTTGTCCGGCCCAAAAATACTTCAAAAAAACCAAATTTTCCATAAATATTTTTTGATACAAATTTCATCAAATCAAATATATTTTTATGTGAATCCGATTAGATTGCATGAATTGATTTTTGTTAGAAATGGGAGGAATCAAATCAAATAAACGAATTCATTAGCACTTAATGAATTTTATTTCTATTGCCTCCAAAGAAAATTATTTCCAAAAATAAAGAGATAAATGTGATATGAATATTTAATGAATGATCTATAACATCATAATGACATATATTTAATCAATTTTCATTTTTTAGAGGAAGTATAAAAAATGATTGTTTGGTCCTAACACTTTCTAAGTATCCTAAATCAAGAAATAATTCAATTTGTAATTATTATTATTTAAAATTTGGATATCGTAGGCCATGAGAATAAAATCAAATATTTTCAATTCAAGCTTCAAATCATGATCATTATCATTTAAATTCGAAATTTGAATATTGTAGGCCATGAGAATAAAATCAAATTATTTTCAATTCAAACTTCAAATCATGATCATTATTATTTAAATTCGAAATTTGAATATTGTAGGCCATGAGAATAAAATCAAATATTTTCATGATCATCATTATTAGAATTTGAATTTTGAATATTGTAGGCCATGAGGATAAAATCGAATATTTTTAAATCGAGCTTTAATAATCATTATTATTGAAATTTGAATTTTGAAAGATTTTGGTGTTGATTGGATTTTTTACAATTTGGCCATGTGTTTGAATTAAATACATTGATTAAATATGAAAATTTGGCTATTAAAACTTGCATTTACATGTGATAAAAATGAGATTTCTAATTGGGAATTAGGCCAAAAAATCAAAACCCCTTAATGTTCTCCAAGGAATTAATTGGTGATCATATTGCTTTGGCTGTAAATAGATAGGGTCTTCCCCTTAAGAAGGATACACATTTGAGAAAAAATCCAAAAAATGCATATACCATTTTTTTATTTCCTAAAAAAATCACAATCCATTAAAATCATTCATTCTCAAAAAATCCTACATCAAATTTCATCCAAAAAATCTTTCATTCATCACTTATTCCCTAGAATCCTCAACCAAAGGATAACCAGAATCATCCAAAAAGTATAATCTTCTATATCACACAACAATCATCTCAATCAAAAAATTCATTCTTCAATCATTTCTCTCTTCTCTAGACATTATCTTTCACACATAATCATCCAACAAAAACCCAAGAAATCCACAAAAATTCAAGATCTCCCATACACAAGAACACCACCCAAAATGAGAAAAAGTACAAAGAAACTCAAGATGAATTATAATTGCATTAGTATACATTGTAGAGAAGCTTCATATACATGTCAAAGCGATGTCTCTGAGTCTGTGCTACACAAAGTCTCTACCTCCACTATATGTCTGTTTGCATTGGTTAGCCTTTTTTGCACCCCTTTTTGTGTTGCAGCATTTCATTGTTATTGAAATCAGTATGAGAGGTATGTCATTTTTATTACTTTTTTGTATAGTTGTTTTATTTTTGTTATCAATAATTGTATTAGTAATAATAATTATCACGATTATAACATATAATTATAACTACATCAAAAAGGTAAATCTATAAACAATACACTCTTTGCATACACATTACATCATTCTTTTTAATAAATATTTAGTTTTAAAGCAAAATATGTAATTAATTAGTTTCTCACGATATATCAATTTAAAACATATTAAAAAAACAAAGATCTATAAGTCAATAAAAAATGAAATAATATTCACCTCAAAGATTCTAAGGTATGATGCAGTGTCGGACGTAAGGGCTACACTTCACTTCCTTATAATTAATATGATTAATTATATTTTCACGTCTTAACAACATTTTATTTTTTAAATAAAAAAACAAAAATTAGAATTCCTTAACCAACTTTTAGTAAGAGATGCGATATTGGAGGTAAGGGTTATGCCTTGCTCATATCTTTTTTTTCAAAAAAATAATTAAACTTTACTATTTTTACTAAATAAAATTAATTCAACCAACAAACTTTTTTCTACCCAAAGAATTACGTAGTCTTGATTCCCATAAGACCAAGATCACTCTTGTCAGACATAATATTAAAATAAATTTTTTTTGGTAATAATATAATAATAACACAATTAGTAATTCATACAATATAATAGGGTACCGTTTAAACAGGCAACTAGGGTGCTAATACGAACCTGCATATCAAAGTCCAAGGCCCAATGTTATTGGGGCGGAAGATTTTTCTACATTTTTGACTAAAAAAAATGTAGTGGCGACTCTAAATAAGGTCGTGCAGCCGAAAATCGGGGCGCGACAATA
Organism: Lupinus angustifolius; assembly: GCF_001865875.1. Lineage (NCBI taxonomy): Eukaryota > Viridiplantae > Streptophyta > Magnoliopsida > Fabales > Fabaceae > Lupinus > Lupinus angustifolius. The sequence continues at coordinate 3,648,671 of NC_032012.1, forward strand.
TGGATGGCCTCCATGTTGACCACATAACAAAGGACTACGTCCTCGTATTTTCCAATAGAAAAAGGCACTTCAGCCTATTTATTAACGACCATCTCCCCAACATCACTAAGCCATTGTTGCCTATATGGTGTTGAGTATGCCTTGGTGTTAAGCTTTAACTTAGACACCAATCTTGTACTAACCACATTAGCACAACTTCCTCCATCAATGATGAGGGTACAAACATTGCCTTGCACAAGTTAGCGAGAGTGAAATATGTTCTCTCTTTGATTCTCCTCATGATCTCGGTTTTGACTCCTAAGAAGCCTTCTAACCATGAGTATATCACCATCGGGCATATAAAGATCACCCTCACTATCATGTTCCTCATCACTAGATGCCTTAGGTTGAGACTCAATATCTCCATTTAGGACCATCATAGTTCTCCTCGTGGGGCATTGAGAAGCAATATGGCCACAACCCAAGCATTTAAAACACTTGATGTCACGACTTCTTTGATTGGGATCTATAGATTGTTTGTCTTGGGGCTTGGCTGCCACCACGACCTCTTTAGTCCTAGGGCTACTCTCTGTTGTGGCATTGCCCTCCTTCTTAGGTTTATCCTTCCAAGTATTAGATGAATACTTAGGTGCTGAATTATAAGAGTACTTAGACTTCCTCCTCTTTAATTGTTGTTCCACCTTGATGGCCTTTTGAACAAGGTCATCTAACTCAACATAAGGTTTTAGATTCACAACATCCTAAATCTCAAGGTTCAACCCATGTAGGAACCGAGCCATTGTAGCTTATCGGTCCTCATGGCAGTTGAACCTAAGTAGGGCCATCTCCATCTCTTTGAAGTACTCATCAATTGATTTGCCTCCTTGAGTTATCCTTTGCAATTTATTATGCACATCCCTTTGGTAAGAACTAGGGACAAATCTCCTCCTCATCACCCTCTTCATCTCTCCCCAAGTGTTTACTACATCATCACCATATCTCCTTCTCTCCTTTTGGATCTAGTCCCACCATATCATAGCATACTTCTTAAACTCTAGGGCAGCCACCTTCACCTTTTTCTCCTCACTATAATGGTGACATTCAAACACTTGCTCCATTTTTAATTCCCACTCATGATAGGCCTCTGGGCTATTTAGTCCTAAGAATGTAGGAACTTTTATTTTGACCCCCTCTAACATATCCTCCCTCCTCCTTTCACCACGACCTCCTCCCTCATGGCCTCCCTCATAATCATCCTCCTCATATCTCTTTCTTCTATAGCCTCCCTCATACTCATCCTCCTCATGTCTCCAACTCCTCTCACCACGACCCTCATCCTCCTCACGCCTTCCTCTCTTATTTCTCCTCCTCCTGCTATGGTCTACATAACTACTAGAATCACCATCCAACCTCCTATCAACATGTATTCTCATTTGATCAATTTGTCTCTATAAAGCCTGAAATTGGGTGTTCATCATAGTATGTAACACAATTGTCCTTGGTGATAATGGTGAACCACTATCTTCTGGACTAGCCATAATATTACTCTCCTCGCTTTTCTCTCTAGTTTTAAGTGTTTCACTCTCTCACTTTTCTCTCAAGTTTTTAAGTGTTTCACTCCCTCACTTTTCTCTCAAATTTTCTCCTTTGATTCTTAAGTGAGTCAAGTAATCAAGTTAACTGCCAAAAATGTGTGATAAATTCACAAAATTACCAATAGAATTGGTTTATGGCTCGGCTGGAATGTGTGTAGGGTATAGGATTGTGTTTGGGCCTGTTTGGGGTAGAGTTGTAGGTTAGGGTTAGGTTTTGGTCTCGGCTTATGGTAATTTTGGTTTAGGGATAGGTTTTGTGTTCGGTTTGTATGGGTTTTGAGAATACGACTTTAGTTTGGGTGATTTGTGTTTTGGTTTGATTTGGTTTGATTTGGTTTTGTAGGGTAGGTCACGGTTTTGTGGTGTATGTAGGGTAGGAGTGTTTAGGTCACGGTTTTGTAGGTTTGTGGGATGATTTGGTTGATGTATTTTGTGTTTAATTTTGGTTTTGTGGGGTAAGGTGTTTCGGCCAAAGAAAAAGAATTGAGTAGAAGAATTTAGTAGAAAGAAAGAGTTTTAGTAGAAGAGAAGAACTTTTGAGTTGAATTTGCACTTACTTGTGGCTTTGTCCCAAATTCAATGCCTTAGGCTTTATTTTGATAAAGATATTCTTTTTGTGACTTTCAGGCAAGAACTAAGCTCTGATGACCACTTGATGATAACCTATTTGTGGATTGTCTTTGTTGAATGATCGTTTCTTGTGAAAGTCCTCTTTTGTACTTGATTGTATTGTATTTTTTGTTTTGATTGTTACTTTGCCTTGACATTGCCTCAGTTTTGATTTGTAATAATTGTTGTGGAAGATTGATAATCGATTAAATGTTCACGGTTTAGATGGAATGAATTGTGAAGTATTTTTATTAGTATCTTATGGATGGGGATGGAATGGAATGAGTGATCTCGATTTGATGATGGAATGATGAAGGATTGTGAATGGAATGTAGGGAATGAAGGTGTACGATTTGTGTAGTTTTAATGGATTGTTGTTGTTTTGTGTTTAGAATATGGTTAGAGGATTTGAAGTGGAATGGTGCCACAAACAATAGATGTTTGATAAGCCTTGTGAAGTTTGCCACAAGATAAATGAACTCTTGAAAAGAACGGTACCTTGGCTCAGCCAAGAAGCTAGGAGAAAACTCACTAACAATGGTAGTTTCAAAATAAAATTCAATGTACTTTATTCAATGGTTTGCACGGTTCATAAATAAAGAAAATAACTTGGGCTGAAATCATCCTAAACAAAAAGGATTGAAAAGATAATAATCTAATCTAATCTAATTTCTAATCTAATCTTCCTAGGTGTATTCGGTTGGCTTCATTTTCTCCGTGCTTAGCCGAATTCCTTTAGGCTGTTAGATCTTTGAATTAATGAGCTTGAATGTTGGAAGATGAGGTTGATCTCTTGCTAAATAATATTGTTTGTTGGCCATGTGGATCAAGTCTCATACATTGTAGCCGTGTGACTTTGAGCCCTTATCTTCATCTCCTACTTTCTAGTCGTGTAGTCTTCTAGGTAGATTAGATTTCTTGATTTGTCCTTATTCTATCTCCTTGCTCCGTTATGCTATCTTCAATGCTTAGTCGTGCACCCTAAAAGAAAACATAACCTTAATTAAAATAAATACATCTAAATGAAATCAATTTAAAGACATGATAACTAAAATTTCTAAGCTAGTGTGAGTTAAGACAACTTCTCACTTATTTAGGATCCTAATTACTAATGTAAGAACTAAAGAGATCAAGGTGGTTCCTCCCTTAAACCGTGGACCTCCTTGAGCTCTTCACTTAGGCTTATGCAATTTAAGGCCTTCTCATCTTGCTTGGTCCCATTTGCACTTGTCTCCGTGATGGAAAATATAAGTTGTTGAAGTGCTTCTTGGGCCTTTTTGGTCTTTGCTCGAGTCATAGGTCCTCCTAAGTCATGTAAAGGGTCTTCAATGATATTAGGGTCCAATGGGTTTACATCACATATTCTTCATCACCAACCTAGTTTTAGGATTACCCAACCCTCTGCAATTCCAAAGGAGGACTTTCATTGAGTATTATTTAGGTACCACCCCTACGGGTACAATGAATCCTTTCAACATTGTTCCTCTTTTTCATTTTCTACTGAGACTTAGAAAGCACTAAAGTGAAGGACCCTTCCTCCAACAAAGGATCTTCTGATTCCTCTTCATCCCATAACCCTCCTACTATTTTCATATCTTTGATCACAACTTGGTTTCCAACATCCTCCTCTAGTTGGACTACAAGATTATCAAGTGTTGAGTTCACCACTCTATGAGTAGGGACTTCTACAATAGTATCCATTACTCTAGAGTCATCTAAGTCCTCCTCCTCGGGTGTAACCATAGAAGGATCTATGATTGGAGAAAGCATCTCCATTTCCATGTTGTCCAGATTTTGGTCCCTGATGTCAAGCTTCAAATCTATAACCAAGTCATTAATCTTTTCTAATTCAGGCTCCTTTGGAACTGAAGTTTTTTGCTTGACTTTTGGGGCTTCCTCAACAGGCTCTTTCTTGTTCACTCTCCTACAATTAGAAATCATATGGCCAATGGTTTGACAACCATTACAAATCTCGGGCAGATTCCTATAATCAATATTGACAAAAAATGTGAATCCATCTCTTTCCACCAAGATTTGGTCAGGAAGTTGAGCTTTCAACTTGATGTCAACTAGGACTTTGACAAAGTGACCAAAGGTTCTATTGTTAGTTGCTTCATTAAGAGAGATTTGGATACCAATACCTTCTGCTATTGAAAAGATTATCCTTGGGCTCTAGTATTCTTGAGGAAGCCCCTGGATTTTCAGCCAACATTGAGTGTGTGAAAGCTTCTCTAAGCTTGGATTAAAATTAGGAGACCAAAGAAAAATCCTAAGTAAACCCGGTCTGAGGTTCCACGAGCTTAGAGAACAAACACTCCTCATATCATCCATCAAAGAGAAGGAAAACTCATAGAAACATCGTCCAAGAGATACCATGTTCCATTTGCCAAGCATACTCCACATGAGTTTTTCAGAGCTTGCACGAAGGATTTCTTCACCGGTGCGGGTGAAGGTTTCTTCACCATTAGAGCAGTTGCCTTATCATCAATGAAGCTCCACAGAATGAAAGACTTGTTGTTCATGAGTTTGGAAAGTAGTGACTAAGATTGTTGGAAAAAATCTTCAAGAAATTGGAAAAACTATGTTTAGTTAAATGACTTTCTCTTTCATCTTTCTCTCTCAATAAAAAATTTCACTATGTTTAGTTAAATGAAAGGTAAAATAATATTTTGCCATTATGTTAAACTTTCATTCTCCACTCATTTAAATTTCACATTCTCAAATAATGAAGATGTTTACATTTCATTCCTCTTTCCTCCCTCTTCCGTGTCATTTCACCACTCTCATAACTGTAGCCTTAATAAATTGTTCAATTTGTCAATGGAATTAGGAATTAATCTGGTGGTGTTTGGGTATAAATTCCCCCTGAAATTTAAGTTATTATTTTCCTAATTCTCATTGAATATTTATGAGAGATTACTAGCCAGGGGAACTAAAACTGGAAAAGAATGTGATAGATGCACCATTCAATAAATTAAAGCTTTTCTACAAGCTTTGATTATATTACTTTGATGTCTTGCTTGTTCTTTTAACTAGACCAAGTGAAAAGAGTGGGATTTGAATAGAAATGGAGCAAGAGAGAGGAAAATGAGAACCGGTTCACCGAACATGGTTTTCTATGTCTACCTTGTTCTTCTACATTTGCTGCTAGGTACATCAGCTTCTTCCTATAGTGACACTCACACCAATAATTAAAAGCTAAGGGTAAACAAAATTGTTCATGAACTCATAAAGCTTCCAAAAGGAACTTAATAGAACTTTCTCTTCTTCTCCTTGCCACCAATTTATATATATATTTATATATACCTCTCCAATTAAGGAAAGATGATGGAGTTGTCACCATATGCATTATAATTTAATAATTAAATTAATGAAAATATTAGAGACAATAAAGGAACCCATCAAAATTAGGCTTGTCCTTTGCCATTCCAATCTGGTCTCCCTAATGTGAACTCCAAGTTTGGATTTTTGCACTCTAAATTAGATCCTGACAAACTATTGTTCAATTGGGTTGAATCACAGTCCTGTACGGAAATTTTAACAATTACTCTAAAATATTGAGATATAAAATACGTACTTCACAAACAAATATAATTCCATTAGTACCTGAATTTGATGCCTTCCTGATATTGGTTGTGTCTCGAAGATGGGTGGTCTAAAACCATCTATGTTGTTAGCACTAGTTTGTGGCCATGGCTCTCTATTGCTGATCAATTTCATTGAGTTCATGTAAGTACACAAAATTGAGGTCAAAATTGCATTAATTATTTTATAAAAAAAAAATATTGTATTGGTTCTATAAGGTTTTCCTATACATGATTTTAAATTGCAGTGACAATTTATATTGAACATTTACTGTAATTAAAGAAAGTTACTAGAAGATATGATATTGTGCTTATTGAGAATCTAAAAACTACAACATTGTAAACCATAATTTGAAAAAATACTCCTATTTACAACAAACTAGATTAATCTTTACTAACTAGAAGTTGGTCAAGTGATATAAGACATTACCGGATACTCATATATTGTACTAGGTCAAATATTTAATTATTATGAGCTATATTTATTGGACAGTATAGTCACACCTCTGAAAATAATTAGTTTCTTATACACAGTAAGAAATTCCACTTATTATACTAAAAAAACTAGACTAATATTTAATAAAATTCACAATAAGTATGCGCTTGTTATTCATAATAAATGACCTTTCCCTGGAAACTAGTAATAAGAAATGCTATATATTACGGCCATCATATGGCCTAAACGAATTATAATTGATCATAGCATCTAAATCTTGGTCGTGCAATAGAGAAAATGCTAAAAATTGGATTAATGGCTTATAGATTTTTGTTTTACTCCACTCTCCTATGTGTAGTTGGCTTAAAATAGCAAGGATATTTTCTGCCAGATTTCACCCTAAACGCTTAAAATAGTTTAAAGAATTAATACATGTATTACAGTTTTGTAAAATTATCAATACCATAATAGATCATATATATTTTCCTTTTGAAGCACTAGTATGAAATAACAGATGAAAAATACCTTCCATCTATTTAAATATGGGCTTTAAAATTTGTTCCTTCTCTCTTTCATAGGTCATTAGATACACACACAAGTAAATATTATTCAACGTTGAGAAAATGCAGTAGATGTTACCCTAGAAATTACAATATCCTAAACTTGAATAAGAGAAAGAGAGGCCTTTCAATTTGTTTTTGGGTGACTGCTATAAAGGCATAACAAGCTACGTAAATATAGATTTTTTAAGAGAATTTCAAGTACCAACGTGTAGTAGTTAGCAACTTAGCATTTTAGGAAAAAATTTAGATAAATTCGTTGTAAGACAAAATTAGATTTTAGGCTATATTTACTTCAAAGCTTCATTTATCTGCAAGTTTACACCTGTTGGAAATTATCAAATCCACATTGATGGATTAAGATGAAGCTTAAGAGTATATAATCTTATGGGTCCAAAATTGTCAATTTGTCATGTTATTATAGACAAACAAATTGCATCTTGAGTAAAAGTCCAAAATGTATAAATACAGACCAGATTCTTTAGCATCCAAGAGAATCTATCTGGTACTTATCTTCAAGATAAAAACAAGGAAACACCATTTTGAGCGAAAACTTTTTTTTTTGGTCGGTAGAAGGATTTTATTAACATTAAAAAAGAGTTACAAGAATTTCATAAGAAAACTATAGGAATGAGCTAAAAAAGAATCAATATACATTAATTGTTAAATAATCATAAATTCATAATACTTGAACAAAGACACTCAATATATATTAAAAACGAAATACAAATCTACCCAGGAGAGTTTAACAACCAATTTTTTTGCTATACTCTTTAGTTAAAGGTCAAGATGGTGAGTCTCAGTACTACAAGAAGTTTGTTTGTCTTATAAGTGGGAGTTGATAGATTCAAATACTAGAAAAAATCTTTTACTAGTAAGAATAAGACTTTACATATTTACAATATCAGATCCTACAAAATGAGAAACTCTTGTACTAGGTCATCATTTTCTATAGTTAAAGATTAATTGAGCAATGACACGGTTGTACACAATTCTAAAGGGAGAATAAAAAGATGAATGGGCATGGGGTTGCTTTCCTTAAATTCCAGTTAACGTTTGATTATGTCTTGTAGCTTTCCTTAGAAATGGCTATATATAATGGAAAGTATTTCACCAAGGTACAAAAGATATATAAAGGAAGCAAAAGAAAAGAGAAAAATCAAACCCAACTAAAGCAAAAGCTGCCACAAGAACCCTTTTTATTCTTCATAAAAAAGAGAGTATGGTGGACGTGGGTTTGCATAGATTTCTAAGAGGTCTCATGCAAAAGCAAAAGCAGATCAATCAACCCGATATCCCAAAATTATCCTTAAATATATACCTCTATACAACCTCATAAAAAATATGACCAATTAAACTGTGCCTTTTGTTAATAGAGAATAAAAAGGAATTGGTAATTAATGGTACCTTGAAGAGTTACTCCATAGAATGGTGGTGGAAGAGTTGTCCATGTCTTGTTGCACTGGCCGATCCAGACAGCCTCTTTGGTCAGAAAATTGACGATGACCGCCGCTTCCGCTGCTGCCGATTGGAGACATGTCATCCTCTCCAGATCCATCTGAAAGGCCTGCACCCAAAAATATTGATCACTCCAACATTGAAATTAAAATACATTTTTAATATTTACAAGTTTGCATGCATGTCCATCTTCGTAACTTTGACATAATTTGGTTGGACTAATGTGGAGTCTTGTTGGATTTCTCATATACCAAAGTGAAAAACCTAAAAAGGTGTTTTGTTTGCAATTGCATTTGGAACTATAGCGGTAACATTTAAGTAATAGACTAATAGTAAAAAGCATAGTATGAAAAGAACAAGCTAAGGTAAATGCCATTTTCCTTTTAATAAATGTATGTTGGTGAAAAAAATAAGGCTGCTGATAAATAAAACTGGTTGAAGTTTGAGTAATACAAATTACCTGAAGAAGCTACAGGTTTGTCGGTAGTCTTAACAGTTCGATACATCTGGGAAGAAATATCATACAAAACAAAGCATTTCAATAACAAACTCATTTCAACATACACTTGAAACAGTATTTATACAAATACATTTACATTAAACTAAAGTTAACCAATTGTTTTCATAAACTGAAAACGAAAGAAATAAAAAAAACTGATCATTTCCATTTAGATCCCTTTAATTCTTTCTCCCCTCCGAGATTATCTAGGTTTTATCATTAATAACGAGGTTGATATTTGATGATGTTGTAATGAGAAGTGTATTATTGGAAAATGATGACTTTTTTTGTCTGTTATGTTTTCCCTCTCTCTTTCTTTCTCTCTATGCAGAAGCTGTGTCCCTGTCTGGTCGTTTCAGACGTTAAAGGCTCTTGACTTAGCTCAATACTACAGTCTTTAAATTCATCTACTACTCCCACATTCACTGCTTTTTTTCATTGGCTACCGTGCCAGTAAATAACATACACCAACAAAAATAGTCCCCCACAAAATGAGTAACTATTCTCTACGGGAGAGGTAATTGTTTCAAAAACAAAAGAAAATTTAATATGGTATGATATATTTATTTGTATAAATATAATAAAATAATATTTTTTGTCATTGAAAATAAAAAGAATTTGAAGTATTTATGTCTCCTCCAGAGGATCTCTATTCTCACAAAATAGAGAGAGCAAGCATAAAAAAATAAGATATTCAAAACCATATACCTGCAAATGGCTTTTTACATGAGCTAATGTGAGATCCTTCACATCCATGAGCTCAAGAACTGACTTTGGAGTAGCTCCTAAAATTCAGCATCTAAATACATTAGCCAAAAGCCTAAAAGAGGTAAAAAAAAAAAGAAGATAAAAACTAAAGTGTATAAACAAATTTATTCATTAAAAGAAAAGAAAGATAGCAAATGAGAGACTAAAGTCAAGATAGCAAATATTTTTTTTTAAAAGAAAATGGTTGAGAGAGGAATTGGTAGAAAAAGTTAGGGATTATAAAAAAGAAATCTTTACTTTCATGGCCACCAAGAAGCTCAACTGCATGAACAAATCTAGCATGGAGGGTGCTTGTCCATCTCATTCTAGGTGCTCTCATGCTCCTTTTTGTTGGAAACTTAGGCAAAAACCTTGATCGCATCAACCCTGCTGAAGAGACCTCATGATGAGAGGTTCCAACCCCATAGTATGAGTGATGGTGCAATGGATAATGAGATTTAAAAGCCTCACCGGAAATCTCATTAAACATGGTTGCCGCTGCAGCCCTATATGCCGCTGTGGGCCCATTGAAGGTGCTGGAGTTCAGAAAGGACATGGGATCCAAATCGGGCGCCACAGCGGCGAAGTAGGGTGAGGAAGAAGAAGAAGAAGAAGGATAAGAAGAGGACAAAGAGGGATATGAAGGCATGTGATGATTTAAGCACGTTTTGGGATGATGATGATCCTTGTCTCTTGTATTCTCTATAGGAAGAAAAGGGAATGAACGGTTGTGATACACTGGAATCCCCTTGATTGGTCTCAACCCTTCAGATGACACATCAAGCAAGGAAACCCCATAATTTATGTGATTCAACCTAGTACAATTTGTAGTACTTGCTGTTGCTGTAGTAGCACCACCACAACTACTATTAGTGTTAGACACTTGATGGTGAAGATTATGGAAATAAGGGTTGTTGTTGTTATTGTTGTGGTGATGGTGTTTTGGTGTTTCCTCAAGAGATGTTCCTCCACCACTGAAATTTCTTCCAAGAGAAAGCTCAGTGTGAGCATGAGAAACAGTCCTAGAAGGGAAATTAGTGGTTACTGGAGAATTATGAGCTTCATAATTGGTGGCACCACCACCTACTAGGGTGTTATTGTTGTTACAAATCAAAGAAGAAGAGGAGAAAGTAGTGCTTGGAGGGCTTATATGAAGGGAAAGATCAGGTGCAGTTGTTGAAGTGGTTTCAATGAAAATCCCCTCCGAGGGCATCTTCTTTAGAAGGGAAGGATGAGTAGCTTGATGGTTAAAGAATATATATGAGAAAGAGTTTCTTTTCTCTTTATTAAAATCAGATTTTATAGACAAAGTAAATTAAAGTGCAATATTCAAAACCAAAGGAAACTGTGTAATGAAGATCTTTTTATTTTGTTCAACACCTTCACCATATAACAAGGGTTTTTTTTCTTCTTTCTTTCTTTCCCTTCTGTCTAACTATTTCCTTTTTTAGGCTTTCCTTGTAAGAATCTGAGAAGTTAGTTCTAGATATCTAATAAGAAAGAAAAGGAAAAAATAATAAGAGAAGAAGAGCTTTAGAGAGATAAATTAAGCTAGGAAGCAGCAAAGGAAGAATGAGTGGTAACAATAATCTTTTACAAAGAAATTAAAACAGACATACTCTGAAGAGAAAGGTGAAGAGACATAGAGAGAGAAAGACAGATAGGAAGAAAGAGATAGGAGACTGATAATGTTAATCAGTGGGGAAAGAAGATGGAAGGAAATTAATTTGTAAGAGGAAAGGAGATGGAAAAGAAATCCAGAAAGGTATGGAATGGAAAACGGGTGGATTTGCGTTTTGTTTTCCTCTAGAGTATATCTTGGAAAATGACACTAGTGAGACGTAAAATACACAAACATTATGTATATTCAAATATTTATACCTAATTATTATATAATTCATTATTTATTTAGATTAATTTTTTAAAATACAATAATAAAATATGTGATAGATAATATAATAACAATTTATATAACTCATACATTTTAAGATATACATTTTTTTGTCTTCAAATATTTAAGAATGAGAAGACATTAGAGGATAAGATGCCTACATAGCACAATATTTTTTGGTTCATTGGGGTGCAAACATCTTAGTAGTAAAGTTCATATGGGACTTAGTGAAGGATTAGTTTAAGCCTATGCAATATTCATAAATTTATCTTTGCTTCGTGTTTAATCTTAGATAAATAAACCGTACATACAATGTTTTTAAATTTAGATGATATTCTAAAACATTTTTTTTTGTTAAAACAAACCTTAATATTAATTCAATTAATAAACAAATCATATTAAGATCAGAAGATTATCCCAATTGAAAGCAATGAGTTCTATACCAAAGAAACGAGATGAGAGAGAAATTATGATAGGGTTTGCAAAATCCCCAATTTCATAATGTCTTCAACCAAGCCTCTCATCCCTTGGTCCTTCCTACTAAATTCTTCAGAACAGCAGCCTCATCAGAAGCAAGAGAGTGCTAAGTCACTTTCACAGGACCCAGCTCGGGTGGAGAAGAAATCTTTTTTGCGCATGTACTTAATGAAGGTAATAACATTTCACTCTCTCAACTCCCTCAACCTTGTGTTAAAGGGGATGCTATAGCTGTAAAGATCCCCGAAGAGGAATACCAGGCGGGTCTTAACAGATGCAAAACTCACCTTCACGACACGGTAATTTTGGGTAAGGGGGACACTCCAATCAAGTTCTTGGACCTTAAAGCCAAACTTAAGGTTTTATGGAACAAAATTGGTAACTGGTCAATGGTTTCCTTAGGGAGGGGTTTCTTCGATTTCTCTTTTTCCTCTTCTGAATATATGAGAAGTGTGTGTGCAATAGGCTCATGGAGCTTGAAACCGGGTATTCTTCGACTTTCTCTCTGGACGCCTGATTTCAACCCAAGTCTTCAAAAGGTTACTCACTCTCAATATTGGATCAGAATTGTGGGTCTTTCCCAGGAATATTGGAGTCCTCCAATCATTTTTTCAATTGCTGGTGGGATTGGTACCCCGATCTCATTGGATGAGGCAACAAAAAATAGGACATTCGGTCATTTTGCAAGGGTGCTTGTGGATGTTGATCTTAAGACATAGCTTCATCGCCAAATCTTGTTGGAAAGAGAAGGTTTTGCCATTTTTGTAGGTATCGAATATGAAAAGCTTCCTAAATTTTGCAAAGGGTGTCAATCCATTGGACACCTAGCACAAAATTGTAGGAAAATATACAAAGGCAGCGCCCAAGGAGCAAAGGAATTGACTAAACCAGCAAGGAAGAGACTTTCTTCGCAGAACCCATGCAGGGAGGCCACTGTCTTCAAGGATGCACATGATCTAGTTATAAACTTGGAGTTTGATAGCAATGTTGTTCATAATCTGCCTACCCTAGAGTAGGTAGGTGGGAATCTAGAGCCATCTCATACTTCATATGAGGAATCTAATAGTGAGCCTTTAGAGGAATTGCAGGATCCTAGAAATGTTCACCCAAACTTGTTAGGCAACATGATAAATAATCAACAACAATTTATCATTCAGTCGGATGATTCAATTGAAAATGATGTGAGAAAGGATCTCAGTATTCTGAATCGCTTCTGGGGGATGCAGATGAAAAGGACGCTGATAGTGTCCCGGATATTGCAGCTGACTTCTCTAACGTCCTCACAAAGTCTCGGAAAAAGAAGATAAGAAAAAAATGTTGTTCTGTTGGATGATCTTTTTCTACTGCTAGCATTTTTCTGCTCTGCAGATAGGTTTGCTTGTTGTTTGTTGTTCTGATGTTGTGCAGATTGGTAGTTGATGCTGCTTTGTTGTAAAAAGGTTTAGTTAGTTTGGTGGGTATTTTTAGTCTTGGTTGCTTTCTCTCCTTTTGGATGAGATAGCTTGGTTTTAGTGTTTTTGCTTTCTGCTTTTTCTACAGAGTCTTTATTTTCTTTTTCTAACTTCTTGTAACCTTTCTTGTGTTTTTCTCTCTTCAATGAATTTGGTGTGTGCTTAAAAAAAAGGTTATCCCAATGGCAGGTTTTGTTGCGGAATAGATCTTTTTTTGTTGGTGATGGAATAATTATTAGCCAAAAATATCTCGTAATAATAAAAATAATGATTTTGGTATCAATAATAAGAATTATTTTTATTGAGTTTATTTAAGTGTGAAATCTTACGTTGAATATGAGAGGGTAACTGGAAAAGTTTATAACTGTAAAAAAATCGACAGAACCATTATCATAAGGTTTTGGATTAAAATGTGGTGTTTTACCTGTGATTCTCCACTTTTCTAATGCAATGTTAATAATGAAACTCCATGATGGTTGGAGGTTTCCTGGTTCCATTTAAGTCCAAAAAGTTTTTTAGGTTTTGTTTAGGAGTGTGATTTTGGAGGGGGGGAAGAGAATTGATGACTTTAGTAGGGATGTCAATGGGTCTGATTGTGTTTGGGTAGTGTATTACCCAGACCCGCTTTGTTGCTTCATTTTTGGGCTCAGACCCGCCCCAGATCTATGTTGATACCCGATGGGTTTGCTACCCACGGGTCATTGGGTATCCAATAGATCTGTGGGTACCACAAATTAAAAAACATTAAAAATAATTTTCAATAATTTATGTAATTGTGTATTTGTTTACTACAAACTTATATGTTATTTAGGTAATCAACAAGAGTAAAAATTATAAAAAATAATTTATAGGTTTTAAACACATTTTAAATTGACTATTTTAACATTATGACGTAAAATTGATTTAATAAAAATTGTTCAATCAACTTACTATTATATTATACATATCAATTAACAACGTAACGTCACATCACTACTTCATAATGTAACATCACTGTTTAACAAAATATCAATTATATTTACGAATTAACAATATAACATTATGGATTAACAATATATAAAGAGGGATCCACATATTTCACATCTTAACCATCAATTCTAGAAAAATCTGATGGTATAGATCTACTTACTAATTTAAACTATTGGATTTTCCTGACTAAGATGTGAAGTAAGTGGATCCCCTCCATATATATATATATATATGAAGGAATATCGAGTTCGGGTACCCATCCAACATCGGATCTTAGAATCTCGGATCTCATTACCCACAGATCCAAAAACACGAACCCAGACCTGACCCGTTGTTGGTATTATTTGTGGGTACCCATGAGTTCGGGTAACCATTGTCATCCCTAGGCTTTAGAAAGTCTTTCCATCTATGCATTTATTTTTAAAGTTCCCTCAATTTGGGGTTTTTTGGAAATTAAATGTCAAAATACCTGAATATTTTTAGTAATATTATATAATTATATATTATTGTCTATTTCTTATTGTTTTATTACATTTTTAAATGAAAATAAAAATATTCTTACATTTTTATCATTATTGTACCATCCCATCTAAATTTTATATTTTCAAATAAGGGAAATAATTACCTTCCATTTCTCTTCTGATCTTCTCATTTCCTAACTATTTGATCTATATCTTTCATTTTCTCTCATAACTTCTAAACAAAGTGACGAGATATGTACAAAGATATGTTAACATCTATGATATAACAAGGTTATACTGCAACCTTGTCCTATATATAACTTAACGATTTTCTTTGTATGCTCAAGATCATACTATAAACAATACCTCAAATTCTATTTATTATAATGTAACATATGAAAATTTAATAATATTAACAATAAACAAATATATGATTATTTCTTACGCAATATAATTAAAAATCTCTTAATTTTATTATTTCTATTTTGATAAAAACATTTTTAAGAACAAAATGAGAAAGGATGGACTACTATTTGTTATTAAAAAGGTAAAAGCAATTAACAAAAATTGAAATTAAGTATTATATAATCCAAGATATATATCTTTAGTTATATGGATATAAATAATTTATACAAAACAATATAAAAAGAGTAAGAATACTATTTAACGAAATCATTGAAGTTAATAGGTATAATATGTAAAATAACGTGGTCTATTTGGTAGCTATAAAAGTGGTAATTTTCAACCCTAAAGACTTTTTCCTCTTATCATATTATTAACTTAACGAAAATTAAAGTTTGACTTTGAATTAAGGGAATCAAAGATAAGTATGCGTTTAGTTATTTTGATTGGGATGCTAACCTATAAACTTGTCTTAGAACTTACCTCGTAATTTTAGTTACATTCTTCTATAACTTTCCAATTCGTTGTAAATTTTCAATATATTGATACATTTTTAAATAAAATTTCTTTTGCTAATAAAAACTATAATAGGTGAGATTATCAATATTATTTATAATAAAGATTTTGTAATTGTCAATATTATTTTCATTTTGAAGAAAAGTAGTTTGAGTCATTAATATATGATAATATATGACAAAAGAGCAAACAAGGAAAAAATTAATCAATATTTCTTGATGACAAAATAATATGAAAAAAATTGCGAAATAGTAAAGTGACAATTGAAATGAGACCAGAGAAGTAATATTGAATTGTTGTAACCCAAGAAGGAAAAAATAGTTTGTGTGAAAATAATCATTCAATATTATAATAATTAATTATTAAATAAAAGTAATAATTTTAAACTAAGAAGGATTTGGTTTATTAGTGTTAGAATCCGTGAAGATCCTCATGTATCGTGTAAAGTCAAAGAGCAATATTTAATCACTATGTGACTTTTGTCTATAGAGTAGTCATGCTTCCCAAAAAAATTAATTCTTTATTTATATAGCAAAAATATTTGATTAAGATAAAATTAATGCAATATAAATATTTTATATTGTAAGTACATGATGGATTAAACTCTTTATCACAATACCCAAAACCTCTTTACAAGAATAATGGTCTCATACTTACAAAATATTTTAAAATGTGATTTAATATATATACATTCATATTATAAATCTTTTTCACGAGCATTTAATCTACATTTGTATGTAAACCATAATTTATTCTCAAACAAAAAGATAATATAAATCAATATTATATGATGTATGATAATATAAAAAACTTTACATGTATATGGATTATAAACTTTTTAAAATGTTACGTTAAATGCACATCAAACTATGGAGAGATGGGAAAGGTTTCTTAGCATAAGTTCTTACTCTGTATATCTCTAGCAAGTCAAAAACCATAAAATTATTTGTACCATAAACTACGCCGACTTTGGATTCTTTTTCTTCAAGGAGACGAGGGGATCAAACGTTCAGACACAGAGACAGCCTCGTGTATGATTTCATCTTCTCCTCTAAACTGTTTTTAATATACAAATATATATTCTCTTTAGTAAATTAATCAAATTGGACCAAGTCTCTTGTTCTAGCTTAAATGGAAAAGCTCAGTTATAGGACAAATAATTCTTTTTTTCCTTAAAATTTTCAAACTCTCAGGTCATATTGGATTTGTCTAATGTTCATGTACTATAGCTGGAATCAAAAGAAAATGGGAAACAAAAAACAGGGAAACCCGTTGAGCACATGAAAATTTCTTGGGGTTAGTTGGAGTGATGTCTGCATGCCACCAAAGGGTAGAGAGAATTTTGGGGGTCAAGGATTTCGAATGGTTTAATTGAGCTCTTTTAGCCAAATGAAGATGAAGGTTACTGCTGCATGATCTTTTTGAATAAGGATCATCTCCATTAATGATACTTTGTCTGTTTCTATCATATGCTATTTTGCGCAATCGGTATGAGGATTTAAATACTTAGCTTCCTATTTGTTTAGCAATCATTGTATTAATTTTGATAAAAGTTGTTGTTGGTGGAAGGGGTTATGTGAGGGAGGCTTGGCTCATTCTGTTGAGGATTGATTTGGGGAGGGGCCGGTCCATAAGTTGGGAAATGGTGAGTCTATACTTTTTTGGGAGAATGTTTGGGTTGAAGGGTATGTTCTAAAGTCCTTGTTTCCTCATTTATACCTTATCTCTGAAGATAAGAAGACATCATATGTTGTTGCTGACTATGATTCTTTTATCAAGACTTGGAATCTCCGTTGGCGGCATATGGTGTTTACTTGGGAAAATGGTTTCGTTCGTGATTTGCTTTTAGTATTAGCAGCAGTGTGGATCCAACTTTTAGCACTAGTTTGGATACCCATTCTATCTCGATTTTCAAGTCTTCTTGAAAGACCATGGTGCCTTCAGAAGTGTACGTTAACTTTAAATAACGTGGGGGCTTATTGATGTGTGTGTCTGTTTGTTGTGGGTGCATCAGACGAAAATGCAGCTCATTTGATTAGTGGTTGTACCTTAGGGGTTTTTGGTCTTGTATTTGTAAATGGGTGAGCTTACAACTTTACTCTCTACATATTGACTCTCTCTTAACAAATGTTATTTATAAGAATCAAATCTTAACTTTTTGGTTAATCTTCATGTAACTTCTCTAATTGATGCTTTTCTCTTCCAAGTGTATTTCTTTAAAATCACTCTTTTTACTCTTTATCTAATAATATTTTGCTTATTAGAAAAAAGAATGTGAATTCACTTACTCTAAGAGTAAGTTCATCCTAATCATTAATTTTATCTAATTGATTAGATCCACTCACTAATTTAAACCCTTGTATTTTTCTAAAATTGAGGACTATGATGAGGAATAAGTTTAAAAAAACTTACTCTTTGATCTCTCTTAAAAAAAATTATGCACTTCCCATTTCCTTCATGGAATGATTGAAAAATCATTAGCATTGAAGAAAGTTTGAGTGTGATAGGGGATGAGGATCTTCTATCTCTATTGTTGTCCTTATTTGTATCTCAAACAATCAAAATGTCTCATTTTATTGGGAAAATAAAAATAAAAATAAAAATTTAATTTTTTATATTTTTGTGATTTTACTCCATTAGATAGAGACATAGGCCATGGAGACATGGGCCATGGAGACATGTCTTTTTAGAACGGAGGATCCCGTTCCGTGTTAGTGTCCCAAAACCCTAGGCTAAATAAAAAGATAATCCTAATTTATTATTAGGCCACCCAGTGGCACCATCTGGAAATGTTACCGAAGGAAACACTAGTAGTAATTCAGATACATGATTTGAATATGGAAGGCTTATTAAATGCAGAAATTGGATACAGTGAATGGCAATGTTTCTTAAACTCTTTCCTTCTTACTCTCCTATCCATTATTTTTCATCTGTCAGCCATTTTTTTTTGTCGTGTTGTTGTAATACATGGTCCTTAACCAACATGTACAGAGAAGTTGTTAAATTTTTTGTTCAAGTTGTTTGTCGTATATCGGCAAATATTAAATACTAACCAGCATTACAGAGCATGATCTTGGAAATACATAAGACCTTGAATCGTTGAATAATAATATTATTATTCAAAGTCAATTAATTTTCTTGATTTATAAAAGTGGTTAAGATCATATGGTCAGATGTTCAAATTTCTCTGTTAATTTTTTGGGATATTACAGTAAAGGTTTGTTGACTAATGGAAACCACAAATTCTATTTTTGTATCACGATACAATTAAAAAATGTTATATAATTAAAAAATTATAAAAACAGAAAATAATTGTTTGTATTACTTGTTAAAATTATATTAGTTTAGGATATAAAGATATAAGTTTGTTAGAACGTGGGATTCTTGTCCAATGATGACATGTGAACATATCTAATTTTAAAGATGAATTAACAATGTTTTTACTTCTTTTCACTCCATTTAACTTTTTAGAATCAAACAGCAGACCATATTCTTATGAGTTCTTTATTTTCCAAATTAAAAATAGGCATTCAACAAGACAGAAGGAATATATATATAACATGAATAACTGGCAAACTAGAATTGAAAAACAAAATTTTAAAAGTAAAATTAGATGTAAAGACTTGACTCACCAAAAATTATGGATCCAAAATTTAGAAGCATGCATGGTTATGGTATTAGCATATCATAAAAGGAAAAAAGACAGAACGGTTAGTAAAAGTTGGCCATGGAGAAGCCTTGGGAAAGATTTGGTTGACAACATAATATTACCTTTTGGAAATTCCCAATTCATCATAACGTTATCATTATCTGATAACAGGTTTTTCCCACATGCATGTATTTATTGGTTGTCAGATTTATAAGAATGTATGGTGTAGAATATGGAATAGCCTGTACCATCAAATGTAGTATTTGGTGTAGCCCCTATACCATTCAATTGTTGCTTGCTCATTCCTCTCATAAATCAATACCATTCGATCAATCTGGTCCCACTTAACATATCATGTACACTGGCCCTGTCTCATAAAAATAATTCATGTAACTTATGAAGATTGAATTAGTTCAGGATCAAGGAGAATGTTATTAATTTTGTAATGAAAATGTTTAATGTCTTGAAAATCTTCTTATTAGCATAATCCAAATATTTGGTTTTTAATTTGTTTATGAAAGATAATAAACATGTTTGATTTACCAAAACATTTTATACCAAAAAATAGAATAAAAATAAGATAAAATACTTGTATACTTATTAAAGAAAATACGAAGGTAAGAAGTTCATTATTGTGTATAGAAAATCTCTCGCTGTTAGAACTATTTCGCTATATTGTAGATATTTTTTACTTGAAATAATACTCTCATGTAAATAATGGTTGTGGTTAGAAAAATAGAAAATAAACTTTTTTTTAAAGCCAACAAGTTATAAGTGTCATTTTTTGTTGAATTCCTCTTGAGAGCAATCCTCTCAACCAATGTTATTAATATTGTATTGGTTATCAAATCGGTCAAGATATTGGTATAATGGTATAACGATTCAACATGTGGTTCACTAATTAAATCATATACCGATGAAGTTAGATATACGTATATAATATATTAATATTAATGTTGAAAATCAATAAAAAACAAAAAATATTTTCATTAAAAAGGTAATTTTAAATAAAAACCAGCCGATATGCATGGTTCAATTGAAACCCGAACGGTTTAACTAATTTCAACCGGTTTTAGCCAGTTTTGACCGGTATAATTGTTTTACCGTTCCAGTATTGGGACTAGTTTAGCAGTTTATCGGTTGAAACAACCGACATGAACCAGTTTTTACAATACTAGACTCAACGCATTATTCAATAATTAATAATATGTTAAAACAGTGTCAATTTTAGTTGTAGCTATACTTAGCACAATTTCCTTTCATCTACTATTTTTGCTTAACCGGAATTTTATGTAATAGAGCAACCCAATTTATGACCCACACTAATTTTAGTGAGCTCTCAGAACTTAACTCTTAATTTTTTTTGTTTGGGAATTGAATTCGTTAGCCAGTAAATAGCTACTTTTTGATAATTAACCTAAAGTTGGCATTTTACCTGAGTCGGCGTGCTCTATATCCTCAAGTTAACTAATTTGGTTAATACAATTTAATATTTAATATCATAAATAGAATAAATAAGACTCTACCTTATTCGTTCATCTTATTTGCCTCAGTCATAATTGGACATACATATGGTTGAGTTTTGTTGAGTCTAGGAACTAATTTAAATCCAAAATTAGATCTGTCAATATTTAGGGCCGGGAAAAGGATAAACATGATCCTGCCAAACATAGTTCATGATCACAATGAATTTTATTTGCATATTTAATTATGTACATAGTAATAATATCTCTTTGACTCAAAGTAGATAATGCATTTTGTTCTCATAACCTAGTGATGTAAATTCATACTTTAATCTTATTTTTCAATTTTCTTTGCTAGTTATTTAGGACACTCTTTTCAAAATGATTTATTGTCATAATATGAAAATCATTTCATATATATATATATATATATATAAATAAATAAATGATGTTGGGAATCCTTCCTAATTGATGTGAAAGTAAAAACAATGAATCTTAGTAGATTAATCATTAAGTACATTCAATGATGGCTATTCCAAGGTCTTGGAATTATTCCTTGACTTCTAAGAATTTTGAAGTCTAACTTAAAAAATTGGAGTAGCACTTTTCAAGGTGTCTTGAAAAGTATGACAACGGTTAATCATTCACTATGTCTTTATGATGAAGTCTTCCTTCCATTCACTATATATAGGAAACTTGTGAGGAAGAGATGCAATAAGCAAGTGAGAAAGAATAACATAGAGAGAAAGTGATAGGATTTATATTCACACAGTGTGAGATTTGTATTCCTAATGAGATACTAGAGAAAGTTTGTATTTTCATCCTTTTGGGTGAGATTGAGTGTTATCCTCTTAGTAAGAGAGAATCAAACATTGTAACCATACTTTCTATTATGGAGATATTTTATGGACTAGGCCCCGTGGTTATTTCCTACTCACATTGATGATGTTTTTCCACGTTAAAATTCTGTCTTATTCTTCTACTCTTCTATGTTTACTTTATCCACTTGTCGCTTCCACAAGTGTCCATTTTGCATCACACAAAGGAGAGAAATTGGTTCTGAATTTCCCAATATGATTAGTGAAATATTTGCATATAAATCACTTTATATGTCAAATTATATATTCATTGTAATAACTAATATACTATTTAGAAAATTTTATCTAAAGAGAATGCATTATATTCAGTCGAGTTCAAGCTTAAAAATGATAGAATCCCTTTTGGGGGGATTCTGAATTGTTTGCTGATCGTTCTTGAAAGTAAGTCCCTTTGAGAAGTAATTGTGATTTGCACTTTGAAACTTGTTAATTTTTGGTTGGTTTTGATTTGGGAGATTCTTTTGGCCGTGGATTATGAGTGATGTTGAGATTGTCTTTGGTTGTTTAGGGAATGTATTTGGTCGTGGGATTTTTGTGTTTGATTAAAGGGGAAGTGTGTTGTATTTGGGTAGTAATTTGGCCTCGGGTTTTTGGGTATGTATGATATGATTTTTGGGTGTTTTGTTGGCTGGTTGAGGGTTGGTTAAATGGGAAGGGTTGTGTATGGTTATTTGGCCATGGTCTTTAAGGTGTTGAGGAAGATAAAAGAACTTGGAGAAGGTTGAAAGGTGGAGGCGCCACAAGCTGAATGGCTTGATAAGCCTAAGGAATTTCACCACAAGGAAATGAACCTTGATAAGAAATGGTCTTGGTTCAACCAAGAAACTAGGAGAAATCTCAACTAGTAAACAAAAATTATCCAAGTAAAATCTGAAGTGTTTTATTCATAAGGTAATTCAGTTACATATAGTAAAAAGGAAATCATCAAAGGCTTTCATTTCCGACGTGAACAAGGAGTAATGCCTATTGATGACTTGTCTATTTTAATTTACACATGTGTTTTTGGTGTTTAGTGCATTTAGTGAGTTAGCTGGATGAATTCCCTTGCTTGTACACATCCAAGTTCATTGTGAGTTGGCTGATTGCTTGCTTTGAATTTGTTTAAGGAAAAAATTCATTGCCATCAAGTGTCTTCATGCGTGGAGTGCTTAATTAGAAAGGTTGTGAAGGAGGAAAATTCTTTCCTTGTATAGTTTTCCTTGGCCAAATATGTGTAAATCTCAATTTGGTAAGTTTTTAAAGCTTGCCATTATCTTCATGATTTGGAGAAGATTTGAATTCTGATTGCCTTGGCCTAATTCCCACATGTGCTAATCTTGAATAAGGAAAGTTTTTGAATGAATTTCCTTGCATTTACACGCCATCCTCACATAAGGAAAGTTTTGGACCTCCTTGATGGCATTCCAATCTGAGTTGAATTGATAAGGAAAGTTTTTGAATGGATTCCCTTACATTTACATGCCATCCTCACATAAGGAAAGTTTTGGACCTCCTTGATGACATTTCAATCTGATTTGTTTGGATTAGGAAACAAATTCTATGGTTTGATGAGCCCTTGGTATTTGCCTTAGATGATCCCCACGTGCTCTTCCAAAATAGGCAAGACTTCATTGTGTCTTCATGGCCTTTCAAAGGTGGAAGCACGGCTTGGCCAACAAGGAAAGGCTTTCCTTGATTTGCACGTCATTTTCCAAGAAAGGAAGGTATTGATGCCTCCTTTAACATATGTCTTGTACATGGATTACATGATTCCTAATGTCATTTATTACAACTAGAAGTTTGGTCACTTAAAGTCCAAAAAGGCAAATAGTTATTGTTTGACAAATAAGGAAAAAGAATTAAATTCTAAACTACATGTGGGCATGATAATCCCCCACTTATTAATTAGAACTCCCACACGCCTCAATTTGCCCCTCCTTGGCCGTGGCCAACTTGGGTTATTTCTATGAAAATAGTGCAATGTATGGGCTTGATCTCCTTGCTGGGCTCCAGTAATAGGTTGAGAGTTTTGTGTGCTTTCTTGGTTTTGGACCGGGTCACGGGCGCTCCTAGCCCACTTAGCTCTTCCTCATTGATGGGCCTTGGTGGATTCATATCATCCCCTCCTTCTTGGAATGAATTCGTTCTCGAATCAAAGTCTTCATCACCTGTATCAAAAAGAGAAAGGTCAGCAACATTAAATGTGACACTAATGTTTCCGTACTCACTTGGAAGGTCCAGTTTGTGAGCATTGTTGTTGATTCTCTCTAGTACACGAACTGGGCCATCTCATCTAGATTGGAGTTTGGATTTCCTTTGTGCAGGAAACCTTTCCTTCCTCATGTAGACCCAGACTAGGTCTTTGGGCTCAAAGATCACCTCCATTCGCTCCTTGTTTGCTTGTTTAGCATAACCTTCTTCTTTTGCTCTATTTGGGCCTTGACCCGCTCATGTAGCTTTTTCACATAGTCCACTTTGGACTTACCATCCTTATGCTGCAACACAGATGAGTTAGGCACAGGTAATAAATTAATAGGGGTTAGCAGTTGGAACCCATAAACTATCTCAAATGGAGACAATTTCATGGTACTATGAGTGGCCATGTTGTAAGCAAATTCAACGTGGGACAGACACTTTTCCTAAATTTTTATATTCCTTTTAATGATTGCCCTCAAAAGGGTAGATAAAGTTCTATTAATATGGATGAAGTCGGTGGAAAATATTCCTTTTATAAAATACGGATGAAGTCGGTGGAAAATATGTACTAACTAATTTGGTTTAATCTTATAAGGATATAAAATAGCGACTATTGCTATTAATTAAGGTAGATGTTGACATTTGCTTTAGCCCAGTTTTTTGTCATGGCAATTATGCCATGTACGTATCTCTATTAATCGATCTTGTTATTTCTATTAACTTATTAATTAAAACGATTGTTTTTCAAGTTACAATTAGGATGTTTAATATGAAGCTTTAGAAGAAAAACCCCATTTCTTATTATATTATCCCTAATTTAGAATGATACCCTTTATAGTACTAAAAAAGGATACAATAGGACCCGTCCCCGATAGATAACCTTCTTCAATCTTTGATTTCGTGCTTCCCTTCTTTTATCCTGAAAGTTGATGCTAGCTACTATCTTAGAATTTAATTCCTGTCATAATGTCACCACATATTGTTTTAGTCAACTTTAATATATAAACTACAATAACATTTAAATTTCCATAGTTTTTATTAAAGCACGTTCATCAAACAGTTTTTTGCAATATACTTCCTTTCTAAGTATTTATTTTCGGATAGAGGTATTTATAGAGGAAAGATTTATTGTTATATGTATAGTATATTTTGGTATAGAGCACAAATGTCTTTAACGGGAGACAATTTTGTGGAGTGGAGAACATTCACAACATAATAAAACCAACTCTTCTATTGAATATATTTTTCATATGTAAAACTTAAACTCAAATTCTTGCTTAAGTGATAGCTAGCAAGAAAACTGATTGCAGTAGTTTACATCGAAAATTTATTTAAGTACGTGTGTTTTCTCTCTTCCACATTTCTTGTAGGGTTGACAAATCAAAAGTACTAAATTGAGGAAATTATTCAATTTCCAAGTAACATATGCCTACAAATAAAATGAAATCCAATTCAAAAAGGGGTAAAATGAATGAGTAAAATTGATCACTATCTCCTTTGAAGCTAAATTTGTGCAACCAAACCACATTACATAAGTATCCATCTTTCTCTCTTTAATTGGCAAAAATTCATTCTGAAACGTCTCCTCTCACGAAGTTAATGCTAATTTTCATACTTTGATTGGGTTTTTGGTGATCCCCCAACTACCTTTCTTCACAACCTTAAAATAGCATTGCCTTTTACAAGTGATTAGTCCTTGCATTTTTTAAAGCTGGTCGTACCAAGCACTTCAAAAAGGATATTATAAATTATTAGGCTGGTTGAAATAATACGTCAATGGTTTGAAATTAAATGAGTTTATTTCATAGAATTTTGACTGACATCCTCAACCAGGTAATAATTTTTTCTTTGACGTTTTATTAGATTTTTTCTCAAATAAGAATCTGATGTCTCAAATCATGTGTCGTAAATGATAATGAATAAACAACAATCTTTATAATTGTTCGTGTGTATTGGGAGTGAATGGTAACTGATGCAAAATGGTTGGTGATATATGTCCGGTAGTGTATGATAGATCAGGAGATCTGGTCGGAATGTCGTCTGGACCTGCTTGAGGAGGTACCTGAAAAGTTTCTCCGACGATTAAGTCAGTAGTGTATTCTAGAGAAATAAAATGAATAAATAAGAGAGAAGCTGGAGTAATAAGTGTATCAATAAATGAGGGAATGAGAATTAATTATACTCAATGTGTGATCTCTCCTATTTATAGAGTTTAGGAAATATTGAGATGACATCTGCTCATTGGTCAGTATCTAACAAGTAAAAGGGACATACTCTGGTCATTCTTGCTTGTCCTGGAAATCTGCTCCTCTCGAGTTGTCCAGGACAGACCGAATGTGCAGGCAGCGTGGCAGGCGGTCTGTCATCTGACATTGAAGGTGGGTCAATAACGCATTAAATGGTGGGTCAGAGGTGCATTAAATGGTGGGTTAGATGTATTAACGCTGTGTCAGGAGTATTTATGGTGTCTGCTATAAGTGGGTCGGCGAGTGGTCGAAAGATGCAAGACCCTTCATACGGTATCCGGAATGTTCAGATGGTAGCCCAAGTATGAGCGGGGTAGAACAATTGCCCTTAGTCGATTAGGTCGGGCAAAATGTGGCAGGGCTGGAAGACTCGAGGATTGGATTGAAAGTAGCTCGGGTATGACCAGGGTAGAACAGTTGCCCCAGTCTATTAGGTCGGACAAAACGTGGTCGGGCTATTAGACTCGAGGATTGGATTGAAGGTAGCCTAAATATGACTGGGGTAGAACAATTGCCCATAGTAGATTAAATTGGGCAAAACGTGGTCGGGCTAGTAGACTCGAGAATTGGCTTGAAATATGGTCCAGGTATAGGGTTATTGGTGTGAGCGGACTTGTGTAGGCATAGAGGCAGGTCATGATGATTGTCTGCCTTTATCGGACACGTTGAGGGACGCTTTGCATTTCGTCTGAGCTAGGAGTGATAAATCGACGCGTCTGTTATTTTCAGTCTCGTCGTCTAGATTTCTGTGCCACCATTAGATTGCCCTCGAGTGACTTTGGATTGGTGGATGTGAGTTTGAGTTGGGTCTTTGGAAGGATCTAGGCTTGGGTCTTTTCCTATAAATAGGGGTTCCCCCTCCAAGCATTTTCTATTCTATTTTCTTTGTTATATTTCTGATCATCCTTGAGTCTAGGCAAGTTTCTTACATCCAGAAGTCTACTTTCCTTTAAAGCTTTCTTAATCTGGTAATTTCCTTTCCTCCTTTCTTTTTTAATTATGATCGATGGGGATTCTAGTTCCGATGATCTACAGATCTTGCCTGGAACCTCGCCGATTTTTAGTTACCCCGATTTCTGTCATCAAAGGCGTTAGTCTACATGGGGAAATCTCGACGAATGCCTATTTCCGCCCTTTTGCGCGAAGTTGGGGGAGGGAGATAGCATGGGTGAGACCGATGTCCTGGAACGGACAGCCTTTTGTAAGAAGTGGGGTCCGGTCTTGGGCAATATATCCAGCTCGGAATCTGACACTTCTTTTAATGACAGGTCACCTATGGGGAGGAACTTCGCTGACCGTGTTGATCAATATATTCTTCCATCAGAGATGATGTGACCATAATCTCCTTACTGGTGGGTCGACTGGGAGGTCGTTTGTAGCGCTTCGTTCTACTCGCCGGACAAGTAGCCTCGGGTGGACTTGCTGGCCTACCCAATTGACGATATAATTTGGCGTAGTCCAACCAAGAAGGAACGGGTCTGTCAGGACATATTTTTGGAAAACAACGATCGCCGCAACTTCTACATTTACAAGTATTTTTGCTGCCGAATTGGCGTGAGGGTTCCACTTGACGAGTGATCAGCCCAGGTGCTGCAACACCATCAAGTGGCTCATTCCCAACTCCACCATAATTCATGGGGTTTTATCTAGGCCTTCCAAATCTTATGCAATGTCATGGAACGTCCATGCATGCTTCGCCTTTTCTTCTGGATGTTCCGCGTGGGGCATACCTCAAACAAGGACGAGAGTGACGCGGGTCGACGTGGGTGGACCTCGCTCCAATCCGGGAACGGGCGTGTTCTCTTTCAACCCTTCGAGGGATTTGTCAAAAGGTGGAAAATCAGGTTCTCCGGATAAAGGTCGTGGGTGAGCAACATTCATGAGTGTATGGACCCCATGGTCAGCCCTGATTCCGATTTTATTGGAATATGGGAATTCATCAGAAACCGACCAAATCCTTCAGCTTCTCATACGACCAGTTGAGTCGTCGAGAAAAGGAAGTGGCGGATGAGATGTTGTCCTGGACTAAGGAGGGTCGGTTCGTAGTGTGCTATAAGCTGGCCCAGGGGATCATATATTTTAGGCTGAAGTCGGTGAGCATCTGGTTTACACAATTTTGCATGTTGTATAATTGTTTGATTCTGACTTCTTTTTTGTTCTTTTTTCCAACAACTGCTATGGGTGATCAATTCGACCGATCAGGTCTTTTGAGGAGGGTTTCCCTGAAGAGGAAGAGTGCGGAGGTCACCAAGAAGGCATGACTTGATTTGCCTGCCTGCGCAGACTCTTCTCGGGCGGAGTCTTCTGGGCCAGCAGATGTCCTCCCTCCTCCTTCTAAGCCTCAAGTTGTGGCTGCAGCAATTCCAGCTAATACCCACCCGGTTGATTTGACCGGGGAAGACGTTGTGCCTGTTCGGGTCCTCGTACCCCGCACGGAGGATCCTACCAAGGGAAAAACTCCTACTAGTGGCAAAGGGAAAACTTTCGTCAAACCCTTCTTTCTGTACCGAGTTCCTAAGGAGGTGGAGTCTGAGCTAATCAGCCCTGGAATATTGGATACGATGGACACAATGCCCATGTCCGATCTTCTGAGAAGGGTTCGAGAGGTCGGGGTTTTGGTTGCTTCTATGGCCAAATATTTCGAGGGTGAAAGAGTGTTAGCTACCCGGGTCGGTGAGGATGCTTTGCCAAACTCTAGGAGCCACACTCGGTTGAACTCCACGAGCTGGAGAAGAAGTACGTTGAGGCGCTCAAAGTCGAAGAAGAGCAAAACCTGAGTGTTAGTGAGCAACTGTCGGTGATGACAGTCCAACTCTAGGAAGCTCGGAATGCTGCACTGCATGTGCAGGCTGGCATGGGAGCTACTCAATGGGAAATTGGGGCTTTATATGAACGCCTTGACCGAACGAAGGGAGAGAAGCGTCATCTAGAGACCCAGTTGCAGTTGCCCGAGGAGCGGGATGAGACAAACAAAGGTGATAATGCTCAGTTGACCGAGGAGTTGCCTAAATTGAAGGTGTCTTATGAAGACTTGGAGGAGGATGTCGTCGTGGCGGCCAATGCGAGGTGGGACAACGCCTTTGCTCAGATCCGACTCCTTCTGCCTGACATTGATTGGTCTTGGACCCACATAGACGCCAAGGTCACCCTTGGGGGAGAGCTGATCGCCGACGACGGGGAAGGTCCAGTGAAGCTTCAGATCCCGGGTAGAGATAGGGGGGTTGTAGAATCTTCCTTTTTTCTCATGTAATTTTGATCGGATTTTGCTGTGAATGAAATGCTACTTTTATGTTTATCCAATTTGTGTTTATTGTGTTCCTTCATTTTCTTACGTATACTTGAATTAATTTTTTACTATCTGGTATCCACTTAAACTACCCGAACAAGTCTTTGATAATGACCAAGCTTTGATTAATCAGATATGAACTGGGTGAACTTGCACGAATATAAAATGGCTAACCAATCAATCGGGAAATTAATCATCCGGATAATCGGTAACATCTAGTTTTGAACCTAATTGGTGTTAAAGTGATAGTCGATCGGATCTCCATTATTAACCTGAATGAGAATTTTGAATATCCAATAGTAAATGTCCGACTAACCGTTATTGACCTTGAATGAGAATGTTGAATAATCATTAAGTGATAAATACTCGGCTGGCCATGATTGAACTTGAATAAGATTTTTGAATAATCATTAATAATAAAATTGAATGTTGGGCGTCGCCGGGGACTAACTCACGCCTCTGAGGGGCATATTGTTAGCGACCAAGAAGCTTGGTCCAGGCTTAGATTTGGAAGATGTTAAAAAATTAGGAGAGGGATTGGCCCACGCCTCTGAGGGGCATATTGTTGGTGACCGAGAGGATTTGATCCAGACTTGGGTTTGGAAGTTAAACTGTCATAAGAGGGGGACTGGCCCACGCCTCTGAGGGTCATATTGTTAGCGACTAAGAGTACTTGGTCCAGGCTTGAGTTTGGAAGTTGAACCGCCATAAGAGGGGGACTGGCCCATGCCTCTGAAAGGCATATTGTTGGTAACCAAGAGGACTTGGTCCAAACTTAGATTTGGAAGTTGAACCGCCATAAGAAGGGTACTGGCCCACGCCTTTGAGGGGCATATTATTAGCGACCAAGAATAATATTTTGGAATATCACACATTCGACATTTTTTATATAAAAAATGCTTTTATAGTGATATCTTTACGCCAGAAAGCATCTTTAATGATGCTAGTTTTATCCGTGTTTTCTTATTTTATTTTTAATTTAAGGAGAGACTTACATGAAACCTTATGAGATAGAAGTGAAGAAATGGAAGATAATGAGAAAAGAGTGGAAGAAATACACTTCAAACCTGTGCACTTAAAATTCATGTCCAACGTACGGCTTAAGTAATAACCCCGACTAGTACTCCATGGGACTACATATGAAATTTACAAGAATAAAACTACAATAGTTTATTATGATACTAATTTGACGTTATAAAACTTATATTATCTAAAATATACATTTATGCTAAGTAATATAAATTAAGTATATTTATAAACTTTGTAATTTGTTGTCCTATGGAGTTGTCTCAAGTAATGAAGAGGGTAACTAAGGTATGTAAGAGTCTACTACTTGCAAACTGAATTTTGAAGGGTAAAGAAAAGTTTTA
Source organism: Lupinus angustifolius (assembly GCF_001865875.1). Taxonomy (NCBI): domain Eukaryota; kingdom Viridiplantae; phylum Streptophyta; class Magnoliopsida; order Fabales; family Fabaceae; genus Lupinus; species Lupinus angustifolius. The sequence continues at coordinate 3,679,372 of NC_032012.1, forward strand.
GAACATGTATTTTATAGCTTTCAAATTTTTCTCTACTTTCATTTTTCTCTAAAATCAAACTTGTAAATGAACTTAAATGTCTAGGTTATAGTGATGTGAGGCATGCCTTGACTCTGTTGAGTTAAATATAGAGATCTTCCAAACTTCTGTGATTTTTCTAGTTTAAGATAAATTAAAAACAATAGTACTCGGATTTGAAAGCAACATGACATTCCGAAGAACAAAGGCAGACGTGGAGTTACTTTAGACCACCGAAACATCCATGTCATCCACTACTTCTTTTGTTAATGATTTACACATCGCCTTCATTTGGTTGTATTGTATCACACTATTAAAATGTAGTACCTTTTTTTCCTGCCAACCAAAAAAAATCTTGTCTTTGCTCATAGTGACAATGATATGTGGACTTTCAACCTGAAATCACTTTGGTTTTCACCATGACGAATTATATGTTTTGATGTGTAATCTGAAGTAATGCTTAACTTAACCGCGTAATCAGAAAGGTTATACTTCAATATATGATGAATCATGTAGAGGAATATTGTAAGTGATATAGATGAGATTTGTTCCTTAAATATAACTTGAGTTATATTTAAGTCCCTTAATATTCCTTAAATACAAATAAAGTGTTTAGTTTAAGAAAGTGGGTTTTTAATGACAAAGTGTTTAGTTTAACAAAAGTCAAAACCAAACGGACTCTAAAATCAATTAGAGATAGATGTTTAGGAAATAGTTTTTAAGATTTTAAACCCCCAAAAATGTGTTACCAATTCGTTACAAGCTCTAATGTTTTAAATGCATCGATCCAATAAGCACCTTTTACTTTTGTCATTAGATGAGCATCCTAACCAAGCATCTAATTACATTTCTCAATCTATAACGACGATACATTCTCATTTATATTGCTGGTATGAATGTAAAGCAATTGGTGTAAAAAGACAATAGATCCCGATTAAAAATAATTTAGAACCTTAGTTACTAAACGAAGGGTAATGCCCAATGTTTAAATTTAGAAGATTTGACCTTGATTTTCATCCAAAGTCGAAAATGGACCAAAGACATCGGTTAAATATATGAACCGATGTCTAAAGTTCACTTCCAACATAAATTGCATATTTTAACCAATATCAAAAGTTTACTCCCTGCCTTGAACAAAAGGATTGAGGAAGAAAAGGAAGAAATGAAGAAGTCGTGAGGCTGAGTTAAGGAGAAGAAGATTTAGAGTTAGGAAGAATAGTGGATTAGAGAGATGAGAATGATGAAAGGAATTCAACAATGATTCATCTTGTTATTCAACAAACATAATGCACAAACTATATATAGTAAGTTCACACCTAACTACCAAAACTAACTTTTAAAAACTAGCCAATTATAGAAACCAACTAACTAGCTATTTCTAAGACTCCCCCTTAATTCTAAATCTCTTATTACAAGCATATCACACACAATAACCTCCTCAATTCCTTCAACCTATTAACCTTTACTGATTTTGTCATCACATCAGCAACTTGCAAATTAGTTTTACAATACTTCAAACAAATCTTGCCTATCCTTACCTGGTCTCTAAGAAAGTGATACTTCCTTTCTATATGTTTGCTTCTGCCATGACCAACCAGATTCTTTGCCAAATTAATGGTTGGTTTGTTATCAACAGAGAGCTCCACACTGCCTTCAAACCCAACCATCATCTCTTCAAGTAATGAACTCAACCACAAGGCTTGACAAGCAGCATGACAAGCTGAAACATACTCAGCTTCACAGGGAGAGAGGACAACAATTTCCTATTTCTTTGAGAACCACGACATTGGTGACCCACACAACATGAAAACGTAGCCCATAGTGCTCTTCCTTTCGATCAAATCCCCAGACCAATCTGAATCAGAGAATACAGTGAGTTGTAGCCTACATTTCTCTAACTTATTGGAGAAGAAGACTCCAAAATCAAGTGTACCACTAAGGTACCTTAGGATTCTCATGGCTGCTATGAGATGAGGCTTCCTTGGATCACTCATAAATCTACTTACCAATCCAACACTGAATGAGATTTCACGTCTGGTATGACAAATAAATCTCAAGCAACCAACCATTTGTCTAAACTAAATGCAATCTATAACAGGTCTAGTGTCTCCTCTATCCAGTTTCAGGTTTGGCTTTGCTGGTGTCTCATTCGAATTACAATTAACCATGTTGAATTTCTTTAGAACATCTTGTGTATACTTTCTTTGGTGCATAAAGATTCCTCCTTCATTCTGCTTAAACTTTATGCCTAATAAGTAAGACAGCCTTCCTAGATCAAACATTTCAAATTTTGATTTAAGATTCTGCTTGATCAACTCAACTCCATCTGAATTGCTTCCTGTAATCAGGAGATCATCCACATACAAACAAATAATGAGACATGAGTGTTGCTTGTGCATTTCACATAGACACCATGTTCAATATCATATTTTCTGAATCCTGCTTTTAGGAAGAAAGCATCAATTCTTCTATTCTAAGCTCTTGGAGCTTGTCTCAATACATACAAAGTCTTCTTTAATCTATAGACTTTGTCATCACTGCCTCTGATCACAAATTCATGGGGTTGCTTTATGTAAACTTTCTCATTCAGTGAGCAATTAAGAAAGGCTAACTTCACATCAAGTTGCCACATCTCCCAATTACTCTTGGTTGCTAGAGCCACTATCAATCTAATTGTCTCAAGTCTGGCCACAACATCAAAAACCTCAGAGATGTCCACACTTTCCTTCTGATTGAGGCTTAATTTCACTCGAATTCAGATTTCCAGATGATATGAAGTCACTTGGATTCCATTCCAGAGGAATTTGAATTACAGGTTCTGTCATCTTCTGTTTTTCAGTCCAAGTGCTTGACTCATTGAAGTGCACATCACTGCTGAATAAGACTTGATTAGTCTTAGGATTAAGTAGCTTATAAGATCGTGTGGAATGATAACCCACAAAGATCAAGAGCTCACTCTTGTCATCCAACTTTCTTCTTTTCTGATCATGGATATGTCTATAGCAAGCTGATCCAAAGATTCTAAAGTGTGTAACTGAGGTCCTCTTGCCAGACCAGACTTCCTCAGGCACTTTAGATTCCAATTTCTTTGTTGGACAATGATTAAGAACATATGATGTTGTTGTTGCAACCTCACCCTATAAACCATGTGTTAAGTTTCTGGACTTTAGCATGCTCCTAACCATGTTAAGAATGGTTCCATTTCTTCTTTTAACTACTCCATTATGCTGAGGAGTATAGGGTGTAGTCGCCTCATGCAGAATTCCATTCTCAGTGCAAAACAACATGAATTATTTGGAAGTGAATTCACCTCCTCAATCAGTTCTCAGCACCTTAATTGATCTTTCTGATTGTTTTTCTGTCATGTACTTGAAGGACTTGAATATACAAAACACATCACTCTGGAGCTTCATCAAGTATAGCCAGATTTTTCTGCTGAAGTCATCAACAAATGTGACAAAATATTTATTTCTACCAAGTGAGGGAACCTCAAAAGGTCCACAAACATCATAATAGAGAATATGCAGAAGACTATTGATTGTTGAAGCAGTGAATTTGCTAAAGAATGATCTTGGTTGCTTGCTAATCTGGCAGCTTTCACAGACCTTCTTTGGTATCTGAATTGAAGGCAAACCAAGAACCATCTTATTTTTTTCATGAGACTAAGGTCTTTGAAATTCAAATGACCAAGTCTCATGTGCCATAGCCATACATCTTCACTCAGTGTTTCAGCATTAAGACATTGAGATTTAATTGCATTAAGATTTACCTGAAAAGTTCTTTTTTGAGTGAGAGGTGCTCTTATGATCTTCTTCCTGGTTGAATCAAAGATTTCAAGTTGATCATCCTACATACTCACAGAGAACCCCTTTTTCTAATAGTTAACCAAGGCTGGTCAAGTTGTGACTCATGTTTGACACAAAAAGCACTTCATAAATCAAAGCATTCCTGCTATCTTTTATTTTGATCACAACATCTCCAGTCCCTTCTGCTTGGATAGTTCTGTTATCAGCAAACCTTACTTTTCTCTTATTGCTAGCATCAAAGTTGACAAGTCATTCTCTATGGTCTGTCATGTGATTTGAGCACCCAGAGTCCACATACCAGATTTCTTCACTGTTGTTGCCTTGGCTTGTTGTCATCATTAACAAGATGGGTGAATCATCATCAGCATAGTTATTGTCTTCCTTCACCATGTGACCTTCATCATGGTGTTGTCTATTGTGAGTATGAGAATATCTTGGTTGTGCTTGACACTCAAAAGAGAAGGGGCCCAATTTACTGCAATTGAAGCACTTCACTCTTTTTATATCTACTTCCTTCCTTCATCCCCTCCAGCTGCTACCACTTCCTCTCTTTGAGTAAGTTGATGTGTGATCAAGATCAATTCTTTCTTGATCTTGAAATGCAGATCTGCCCGAGTTCTTCCCCCTGTAGTCTTTCCCCTACTTGTAAGTCTGAGCTTGCAATGCTTGACTGACTTTATCATTTGATCTCTCAATGAGTCTTTGCTCATGAGCCTCGAGGGAGCCCTGAAGATCTTCTAGCTTCAAATCTACAAGTCTTTTTTATTCTTCAATAGCAACAACTATATGATAAAAATTTGGGGTAAGAGTTCTCAGGATCTTTTCAACAATAGCTTGATAAACTATAACTTCACCACAAGCCTTCATCTGGTTTGTAAGACAAATGATCCTTTTGAAGAATTGGGCAACCTTTTCATTCAACTCCATTTGCATCAATTCATATTGGCGCCTCAAGGTTTGGAGTCTAACATTCTTCAATTGTTATGCTCCCTTGTTACATTTCTCTAAGATCTGCCATGCCTCTTGTGAAGATTGTGCTGAAGCAATCTTCTCAAAGTGTGCTACATCAACACACTGATGAAGAAGGCACATGGCTTTGCAATCCTTCCTTTTGTTCTCCTTGTGTGCCAATTTTATTGTTATGATGAATCTGCCTCAAGTTGAGGGTAACCAAGCTCAACAATTTTTGAGATTTCTTGTAACCCATGATTTCCCTCATTTGAATGCTCCATTTATTCCAAATTTTGCCATCGAGGACATGTAGGCTAGCTGGAAAGCTTGTGCTTGTGTGCCCCATTCAAGAAAAGAAAGAGAAGGAAATTGGAGAGAATTAAATGCATTGGATCTCACTTGTGCTCTTTATACCAATTTGTTGGGGGAACTTGAGTTCACTCCCTACCTTGAACAAAAGGATTGAGGAAGAAGAAGAAGAAGAAAAGAAGAAGTCGTGAGGCTGAGTTAGGGAGAAGAAGATTTAGAGTTAGGAAGAATAGTGGATTAGAGATATGAGAATGATTAAAGGAATTAAGCAATGATTCATCTTGTTATTCAACAAACATAATGCACAAACTATTTATAGTAAGTACACACCTAACTACCAAAACTAACTTTTAAAAACTATCCAATTATAGAAACCAACTAATTAGCTATTTCTAACATTTTCTAACAAGGAAATCGTGTCAGATTTAAGTAAAGAAATTGCTTAAATGATAGATCGATGTTTCACAAAATCTCATCTAATTAGAATTCTCTAAAGAACTTTTCTATGGAATTGGATTGTAAATATACCTGGAAATCCACCACTATGATAAAGAGCTTATTTCAATCAAGAATAAAATATTGTACAACTCATTAATGAGTATCCTAGTTGGCTTACAAAAGTATAACATTTAAACATGATTGAATCAAAAAAGAGACAAATCAAAAGGACATTAATTTAAAAGCAAAAACAATTGATCAGATATCTAGGTGAATCCCAACATTATTTTAGCAATCTATTTTCTTTGAAATTAATTTTCACCACACTCTTCGATCTCTAATAGAAAACAAAGGAGGTTGAATCCCAACATTAAAAGTATATTTTACATTAATGTATTAATTCAATAAAACCATACATATTGATTGTATAAGGAATTGACTCACTAGTCACTATAACAAATATTATCACATAGACAAAGTTTGGAGGTGTACCATAGAAAAAATAAAAGTAAATATTAATATTGGTCCCCTCATATGAGGCACTGAGATGAAAGATCCAAATTCACGAAAGTTGGATTTCTTTTTCCGTGAATTATATGAAGTCACAAATGAAAAATAACTTCTCGAAAGAAGTGCCTATGAAAACATTATGTAAAAGGAAATAAATGATACCAAACAGCACAAAAGCAACGCAGAAAAAGAAAACGGATGCTGGCTGAGTGAGTGTAATAGATAGAGAGGATGAACAACATCCACCTGCCACGTTGTCCCTTACTGAGGGTTTTTTTAGAACTTCACCGAATAATTGGAATGATGATGCTCTAAAAAGAGTCAAAAGAAAGATGAAAAAACAAATTTGCTTGTTCTCATTTGATTTTAGTTAGAGAGAGAGAGAACGTGCTTAGGGAATGAAATTACATCTATATCAATATTACTTAATTTATACTACTTAATAAAGGAAAAAACACAAAATAACAACCCCACCATGATGTAATTTGCGAATTCCTATTTTGAAAGAAAACAAATTGCTAAAATAATGTTCTTATTTTTACAAAAAAAAACAATATAACATTATCTTCTTATTTCATTATCTTCTTATTTCTACAAAAAAACATATAACATTATCTTCTTATTTTGAAAGTGCATCTAAAAAAGTTGAACATTACAGCAATTGAATAAATTCAATTGCAAACTATAAATATTTAACACAAAATACTAAAATTTTCATTTATAACGTACAAATTACATGTTACAAACAATACAAAATCGGGTTGACAGACACGACAATAACTATCAACACGCTAGTAGGAATAAAAGAAAAATAGATTAGATTATCTTTATCCATTCATTCTTAACACTATTGCGAGGACCATATTCGACTAGGCGATCCGACCGGTTTGACCTCAGACCAGACTTGAAAATAGCTCTGATTTATAGTCTTAACCGAATGAAGAGTTGAACTAGAGAAATTTCGGTGTGATTTTATTAAAATTAAAAAAAAAACAATAGTCTAATGTTTTGTTTTACCTTCGTTCAAAAAAGATTGAGATATATTACTTCAATATAATTATATATATAACTATTAGTTATATAAAATTTTACATTTATATATAATTATATATAAGGTTACCTGGTCCAATCGAACGGTTTAACTAGTTAAACTTAATACGATAAATTTTTCTTAAAATAAAAAAAAATAAACAATAGTCTAATGTTTTGTTTTACCTCTATCCAAAAAAGATAGAGATATGTTACTTTAATATAATTATACGTAAATATTAGTTATATAAAATTTTATATTTATATATAAAGTTACCCAATCCAATCGGACGGTTTAATCAGTTTAAAATTAATACGATAAATTTTTCGCTTTGATGTCTGACTCAAGTTTTATTACATTATTATTCTTATTAAACTAAGAATATTTTTCACACATTTATAATTATGAGATTCTTATTTCTTATGAATACTGATGGTAGAAGAACAATTTTATATTTATTCTTATAAGAATATATGGTTCTCAATGGTAGAAAGAATGCAAGAGCAATCATTTGTTAATATAAAATATATATGTGTGAGCGAGTTGTGCACGACCAGGCTTTATGAGTTTGTGGCAAGTGCGTCTTGCATGTCCATAATTAATGGGCTCCCAAATATTTTTCTTCTCTTACAACTAATTGTATCTCTATAACTTATGGTAGTATTTTTATTGTTTTTAAAATTTGATGTGTTATCTATTATTGTTATTACTCTATACAAAAATTTAGCATTCAATATTATGTTGACAGTAATAATTATTATTTTATATTATATAGTTTATGTATAATTAGAATAACGGTCTGACTAGAGAAAGAAAAATATGAGAACCTTTAATGTTTATTAACAAGATTACCGCATGTTGTATTCTCACACTTGTATTGGATCTCTTTTATTTAAAATCTATTTATAAATATTAGGACAGTACTGAGGTTGTAAGACTCAAATAAAAACAGAGAAAAAATAATATGTTATTCTTAATTTATGAGAATGTTTAATAAATTATAAAATAAGGTATAAGATCCAAATAAGAACGAAATTAATATTCTTCAATGAAGATAATACTAGGGTTGCTTTGGAAAGACAAAATTCCTATTAGGTTTAGATTTTTTTAATATTTCTTTAACACGACACATTGAGTGGAGCACACGGAGGATAGGGCCTACCCGTGAGGGCGTAAAACATAAGGCCCATAATTAATGACCCAAATATTATTATTATTCAACACATAAATTTTAAGTATTGTCAATTATTATTACTATATGCATAAATTTATTAAATATTTTTGTTAATTGTAATAATCAATTTGTTATATTAAATTTATGGAGGAAAATTTTAGAATTTTAATGTGAATTGGTTTTGTAAGTCATAACTCTATTGTGGCCCATTCCCGCATAGAGAAAATAAATGCAAAAGGGCATAGTGATACAGTATTTTTTTGGCAGAACAAAACGCTAGTCGTGATGTGAGAGGTGAGGAAATGATTTTGTAATCGATTGCTTTATGATTGATGAACATTGAAAACGTATTCAATTGACAGTGAGTGGAGGAAAAAGTCTCTTTTTTAATCTAAAGTTATTTGTTTTAACTTTTTCTTTTTCAACTCTGACATCTGAATAAAAGTGATCAGAGAAATAGCTATCTATTAATTATGAGGTTATGATGACTATATGAGCAACAGGCCATGCATGGTGTAGTTGGCTTCATTAATGCACTACACTTTGCACTATGGTACTAAATGACATATTGGTAGGCTTTCTAATTAGATTTCGGGTGTAAAATTTATATATTTTTAATATAAAGATTTATATACAGTTATTATATTATTTATTTGATTTGTTTAAGGAGTCAATCATAATTAAATATGAATGATGAAATAATAATCTATAAAACTCATATAATGTTGGTACATATATTTTTCGTTAGATTTTTCGCCCTAATTTCTTAATCTAGTATACCCTTTGCTAAGACCTATGCTGATAGCTGTATATTGTAATGGTTAATTTCGTGTAATAACCGCATTTCAAATTTACTGTTTTAAGGAAGTTTTTCCAGCTGAATCTAGGGTTGGTAGCTATTTTCGTCCAATGTAGGTAGAAAGTTCACATAATTTAGTTAATAGTCTTGAGTTTGGGTCTCCAACTGCATCAAATCATCACATAGAACATTTGATAGTGGTAATGATCATATCTGACTCAAATATAATTGCTTCTCATAAAACAAATCATGAATCAAAATTGACTAAGAGTTTGAATATTTTTGAAGAGTGAGATTCTAACATTTTTGTTCAAATTTCACTTTTCTCATTCCTTAATCCTCCTCTTGGCTTTATTAGCCCTTGGAGTTCATCAAAGCACTTCACTTACACTCTTTGCCATAACCACAAAACGGATCTGGACTTTACAATAAACATTTATTATTAGAAAATGTATACATAACAAGTGAGTGTGAAGTATAATTTTTTTTACTAATATAATCAAATTGTAAAAATTAAACAAAAGAAATATGCTATTAACATTGTGTTTGGTTTCCAAAGGTAAAGTTCAGGAAAGAAGGTTGAGAAAAGAAAATGAGTACAAATATAGTATTTTTTAGTTATTGGGAACCATTGAGAATAGAAAGAATAGAGGTAAGTCCTTTTTCCAATTTAAAGTATCTTAGCTAGGTTTTAGCATGACTACTAGGTGAGATATTAGTCCTAGACATGGTTTGAGACACAATTTGAGACAATAGATCTTTGTGAGTTACTCATGCTTAATACTTTTTCCCCTAAGTTTTCTTTAAACATATGTGGATAAAGAAAATAGATATGGGATCCACAATTTTTTAAATTTCCTTTCACCTTACAACCAAACAATAAAAGATTCTCTCCCTTTTCTTCCCTTTATTTTTACCCTCAGGCAAACACAATGCATGTATATAAATCTGCATATGGGTAATTAGTGTTATAATTTATTGGTATTGGAGGCTTGTATTTTTGTTGATGTGCATGCGTGTGTGGGACAGTGATGAGGGAGAGAGGGATATATTGAGTGACTGAGCTTTCACATCATGCCCTTGAGAAGTGAGGCTGAAAATGTCCTTAACGAAAGTGGCTGACTCTATAGTATGCCCCGCATTTAAAGCCGGTTCTGTTTCTATAATGTCCAACTCTTTGTATCTTTGTACCTTATTTATTGTCCATCCTTTCTTTTCATCTTTTCTGCTTTCTTGATTACGACCTCTGCTACACATCCCAATGTTTTTTTCCCTTTCTTTTCTTTTTAGACATTTTTATTATCAAGAAGATAATATAAGGTCTCATTGTATTGTATTCTAAGGGTATATTAAGAGTGGAGAGTCACATGTAAGATACTATATTCTGAATCAAAATCTTAAAATATTAGTTTCAAGCATTATCTAATTATAAACTATTTCATACCTCCTCTCATATTCAATATGAGACTTCGTATTTGAATAAACTTCACAATCTACAAGAGTTCAATTCTGGAAAATAACACTTATTGAGAGGATAATCATACATCCTAAAAGATATTAATTTCTGATTCATAAAGTGAGTATGAAAATAAGGTGTTATACCAAAAAAAAGTTGTCCTTTATTAATAATTACTGAAATTACGTTTCTTAGTTAACCACTTAAAACTAAAACTGGTTGTTTTGTTTTCCCAAATTAAAGGGATGTGCAAGAATTATATCCCAATATTGTATTGAACTGTCAAGCAAGCTCATTTCAATTCATAACTAAGTTCAAATTCCATCATTGATTAGAGGACGTTGTATATGAGTAATGTATAAAGTACATTGGTAAGCACTCTTTGAATTATAGCAACTGCCCAATTGGCATAGTGTTACAAATTATGGGTAACTTGTTGGAATTTCTTCTAACATAACTAACTCACCTTTTTTTTCATAAAAAGAATTATGGTGCCAAGAATTATCATTAGTATTATTTCTCACAGCTACTATATATATATATGAACCAAAGTTGGGGTATGGCTAATGGTTTCACATTTGAACATTCAGTACTTTGACAACTTCTAGATAACTTTAATATCTAAAATAGTATACTTTGCTAATTAACAAAGTAGGTTTCTTTTGCTCACAAAATAAAATGCAGTTATGGAAGATCACTAGCTACAATCAATAGAGAACATTTCCACTTATTCAATGACCTGCACTTAGAGCTAATTTCAACTAGGCCTATATAAAGTTAACTTTGGATATAGTTCAGTCAAAAACTCTACTTTCTTTTTATATTTTTCTTTCATGTTGGGTACCAGAATAGGAAAATTTAATTTCAGTTCAGTTATAGGTTATGTCTTGGAGGTGGTTGGGAGTGGTTACTAAATGAAACAAAAGGTTACTACTTTAGTTATATGCCATTAAGGTTGAGACCTTATAGGTCTTCTCTTGGAACTTGAGTTTTGTTTGTTCAGCCAAAGTATTTTTTGGTACTAAGAAGGATATATTCACTTTTTTTTAGGTAATTAACTAATCTATTTTGGAATTCGTGATTGTTCATCTCAATAAGTGTTGCTCATAGGAATCGAATCCTAAACTTTTTTATCTTTATGGGGATCTAGCGCAACCTTATACTACTAGACAAAAGTCTTATTGGTGTAGCCAAAGTGTTTGTCCTTCATGTTCTCAAATTACTGGTACTAATCTACATTGAAATGCTTTCCATGATAGACTTTCTAGCGGTTCCTTTCTTGTTTATTAACTCAACCCACAAAAGCTGAACAACTTTAAAACATTAAATAAGAGATGTATATACTTTTACATCTCTCAACTTGATCTTATGATCAAAACTTTAAAGATAATAATGGGGACCAAGAAGGTAAAAACTGGTGTGGTGGTCCAATTTTTTTTGCTGGACCCAAACCCTAAAATAATATCAGGACTTAGAATTCACCAAGATGCACTTATATACCAGGCTACCAGCTATCATGGATTACTGTTCAGTCCCTTTTATCTATACCTATATTGCAGGGTCATTCTTAAATAGAGTGAGATTTGTCCTTGGTAATGGTGTGGTATATACCAATTAAGGGTATATCTCTAAATATTTGTGAAGACTTAGTTAGTGTCTTGACCCTTAGGTTGTTGGAAAATTTAAATCAACGATGAACAATATCTACCACCACATGAGGTCAAGTAAAGGGCACTGCATCAAATAAATCAGAGAATGGAATAAGGCATAAAGCAATTGACTCAGTGATTTGATATAAATAATTGCTTTATTATGGAGCTATACTCTAGGGACTAGGGCCTAAGAAGAAATGGTCCTCAATAGAACCTTAGCTATGACTTGCTAGGGTTTTGTTTTCTTTTGGGAATTGATACCAGTCTTACTACTAATTTCCAATGTTCCTCAGTTTCATAAGTATCAAATGACTATTAAGCTGCATGAAAAATGACAATTGAAAAAAAGAGAAATATGACCAAATTTAAAATCATTCACATCTCCTTAATTTAAAATCATAAAGAAAATAAATTTCTACTAAAAATTTCAAACTGGTAGGGAAAAAAGGTCAAGCATGGACCAACCAAAAGGTATATAGTTAAAAAAACAATCAATATAGCAGCTATATAAAGTAACACATATAAAATTAATTAAATATATTACATGCCACCTTAAGACTTTAGCTAATTCATGCATTTGACTATTGTCATACTATTCTGAACATATTTCCTAGGTTATGTAGCCTTATGTCATGCAATAATGGAAAATTACATAATTTACTATGACTTGGTTTTGTTCGTAGTCTCACCTAATATATGCATTTTGAATGTGATGGATATCCTCTTGCTAAATATAAGTGTAAAACTAATTTATATTTTGACATTTTCTCATGGACCCTTTGGATTCAATAGCTACCAGTTAAATGGGCCCAAAATAAACCAGCTATCCGTTATATATGTCCTACAATATATGATCTCCTAATGGCACCCATGGGCCTAAAATCTAGTTACTCCAACAATAAGACGTGGGCTTCCATATTTGGTTCGAGCCTGCAATTTTATACATGGATCAACCTTTACTTGCAGGCACCGTGAAGAGGAAGCATGTAAGGGAAAGGAATGTATTTTTATTGTGTAAACAATCACTTTGGTCAAGATAGTGTAGGCATCCATCACTCTAGCCCATGAAAGATAGAAATTTCACGCTTAGGAAATCTCTTACTTTTACTGTTTTGACTTGGCATTTTTTCTGCATCATTTTCTACTGCAACATATTCTAATTTTATAGTAGAAAAAACCATAAAATCAGTCAACTAATTCACTCCCCTCTCTTAGTTGTCATATAATATTTATAGTTGGATCAGAGCTTAGTTTGGGTAAGTTACTCCCAAAGATCCGAAACTTTCGATGGCCTCGAAGTCTTTACTAGGAGAAGGTTTTGATATTAATAGGCCTCCAATTTTTATTGGAGAACATTATGTATTCTAGAAAATCAGAATGATAATCTTTATAGCATCCATAGACTTAGATATATGAGACTCAGTAGAAAAAGGTCCATTCGAACCAAACATGGTAGTTAAAGAGGTTAAACAACCAAAACCAAAATATTCATGGACCAATGAAAAGAGAAATAGAGTCCAATATGACCTTAATGCTAAAAATATTCTTACTTCGGCTTTACGAGAAAAAGAATTCTTTAGAGTGTCAAGTTGAAAATCATCAAAAGAAATATGGGACACTCTAGAAAGGATACATGAAACCGAAACAATAAAAAGGTCGACAACTAACAGTGAAACATCAACATTGGGGCAAGACTCCACATGATCTATATGTAGAAAGCAGATCATCTTAAACGTGCTTGTTCATCCTTACAAAGTCAACATATTTTCTAAAGAAAGAAGGACAAGAAGCGTAGAAGAACAAATGTCATATCAGAATAAAATGATGTTCGTTCAAATTCAAAAACAAAAGGAGAGAAACAATTACATCTTTCCTTGATAGCTTAACACCAGTCATAAGATGATTATGAAGTTAGTAATTCTAAACCAAATGATACATTTTCATATGATAAGTTACAAAATACTTTCAATATGTTGCATAAAGAATATGTTAAGTTTTCCAAACATTTCCTAAAACTGAAAAAGGAAGTTCTTATTCTAGAAACCATAACAAAATACCAAAAAAAGATATTGAAAAACCATATTCTTCTTGTCAAAAATGTATTGCTCTTGAAACTAATTTTTTTTGCAGTAAGTTCTAAAATTAGTAAGTTAAACAAGAGCAGTCACAATTTAGGCTGAATTATAAGTGTTCAAAGTCATACCAAAGATCGGAGAAGTCTAGGCTACACAAATAGCCTAAATGGTACATCAACCCACATCTTTTTATTGCAAAAATGTAGGTCATACTCCTAATTTATGTTATATTAGAAAAATTGGTATTCAAGTATAGATGGCAAAACGGGCATTACCTGTGGGCACACCTGCATATTTTTGCGGACAATGCATACAAATTTTGCACATTTGCTCGTTTCACCCATCCCATTTTGCTCGCCAAGTTCGCGGGCATTTCCGTTGGGCATGAGGGTGGCCCACGGCCGGTCCATAAGCATAATTTACGAAAAAAGTAAGAAAACTTTAAATAAGTTATGTTGTAAAGTGATTTTTAATCCCTAAAAAAATTATAATCTAATGTGATTTGTTAAACTTCATATAAAATATCAAAAAATTATTAATTTTTTTATCTTCAACTACTTTATTTAATTTCATTTCATTTATTATATGAATTTTTTTATTTTTTTAATTACTTAACAATGCTTGCGGACCGCCCGCAAGCTCGTTAGTCCGTTTTAAAATGGGCAGGACATTGAATTTTGTCCGTTAAATCAATGTGGGTATGCCCACACCTGCTTAAATTTTTTCGGGAATTCGCGGGCGCGGGCTAAATGGGTCGGGCTACCCATTTTGCCATCTCTAATTCCAACTAGTCAATATGTTTGGGCTGAGAAATGTGCTAACCCCGCAGGACCCATATTACATTTGGTACCTAGAATTTCTTTTAGTCATGTATGAACTATATTTAACTATTTAAATGAATGCTATGTTATGTCATGTATATTCCATTATCTTATACCATTTGATATTATTCACAAATTCATACTTCTATTTTAAAAGAAACTCTGACATTGGGTTTCAAATCAAGTCAAACATATCTTATTACTCTTTGATATCTAATATATATATATATTGTGTTGGACACCTGACTTTTCTTCTTTTTGATGAAGTCAAAAGAGGGAGAAAAGTTAGAGTTTGTGTATATTTTTCTGTCAAAATTTTAATTCACATACAACAAAGCAAAGGGGGAGCATACAAGATAGGGGAGCATACTCAAAGTCAAACAAAGTCATATCATATGAAGTATGCTGAATCTCAGAAAAATTCAAATCCGAAATTTCAAAAGATGTTGGTTTGTCATTATCAAAAAAAGGGAGATTGTGAAGAAGATATTGCTCCTGACCTTGGAACGATTTTGATGAAGACACCAAGATCACAAAAAGAAGAAAAAGGAAGAAGACTATGAAGACATAGAAGATTCAAGTTTCAAGTTTCAAGGAAATTATAGATTAAGTCTTCAATGAGTACTTCTATCTTTACGCTCAATTTATATTTAGTAGCAATGTTCAAAGAATTCAAAATGATTTTCAAAAGAATTGAATAAGTCTTGAAACAATCTCAAAAATGCTAAGTAAGAAGTTACTTGACCTGAGTAACAAGTTACTAGATCTGGGTAAGAAGTTACTTGGATTGTGTGACAGTTGGTAACATGTTACTAGAACTACATAACATATTATCTGAGTATGAAAACAGTTGCAAAGCATAACTAACACTCAGTAACCGATTAATTACTTGTATTAATCGATTATTACTTTGGACAGAAACTTTTGGCAACCAATTACACAGTCCTGATAATCGATTACCCATAGTTGTTGGAAACCATATTTTCAAATTTAAATGAACAACTTTTATCCCAAGTGAATGGGTTTCATTCCAATCATGTCTCCTCTTCATGAATGGATACTTTGGCTGATTGGAAGTCTGTTTAAAGGCACTGAGACATTTAATGCAAGAGAGAATCAATAGAACAAATTTTCATAACTTAGTGATACAATTTTTGCACTCTTTTGAAACTTTGATTCTAAACTTTCAGATTTTCTGAAGTTGCTTCAAGTGCAAAGTTCTAAAGTTTTTCAAATATTTTAGAGCATTGTTTGCTGAGTATATATTTAGAGCCAAAAGGATTACAAGTTATAGCATTGTCAAACTTTTAAAAGCAATCTTGTCATTAATAAATTCTTCATCTTGTTGTTAACTTTTCATCACAAGGGTGTGGTGAGAAGGGGAAATGGTTCACTTGTAAAGGCAATCCTATGTGAATTATGTGAATCTCATAGGCTAAACACTAAAGAGTTGGATTAAATATATATTTTATCATAGAATTCAAGAGTTGAAGATTAAATATGTTGGACCAGACTACGATCGAGGAGCCTCCAACCACCAGGAAGTTCCATTGTTACCGGGATATGAGAAGAGCAAAGAGCCACAAGTGAGACACCACGTCTTGAACCAAAAACATTAAGGCATTAGTTCCATGGGTCTTTTCTACTTATAAATTTTTTCACTCTTCCCCGCATATCCAATATGAGACTTCACACTTGAATAAACCTAACAATTTCTCCCTCAAGTGTGGGTACCATACACTTTCCAGTTCGCTCCCCCTTAAGTCCACCATGTCCCAGCTGAACCATCGACTCTAATACCACTTGTTGGACTAGACTACGACCGGGGAGCCTCCAACCACCGGGGAGTTCCATTATTAGCGGGGTGAAGAGCCACAAGTAAGACACCATGTCTTGAACCAAAACCTTAAGACATTAGTTTCATGGGCTTTTTCTACTTATAAACTCTTTTACTTCTCCTCGCATATCCAATATGAGAATTCACACTTGAATAAACCCAACAACATAAGCTTTGAAAATGATGTAGAATAACAAAATAGTGAGACCGGATAATATACATATTGAGGTTTGGAAAGTTCAAGGAGAGCAAATAATTAATGGCTTAGAAAATTGTTCAATGATATTATAAGGTCTAAGAATATGTTATGTGAGTGGATAAAAATCACTTTAATTCCTATTTGTAAGAACAAAGGAGATATACAAAATTGTGCAAACTATATTTGGATTAAACTAATGAGCCATAAAAAACCCCGACAAGGATTAGTTCCTTACCCGAAAAGGTAGGGGATACCCTTGGCAGTACCAAAAAATTCATGAGCCATACTACTATATATGGAAGGATAATTGGGTAGATGTTAAGACAAAATACACGTATTACTGAAAACCAATTTGGATTTATATTAGAGATGTCGATCTTGAACAATATATACTTGCTACGATGATTGATAAAGAAATATTGAAAGGGCCACAAAGTCTTACATGAAGTTTTCATTGATTTAGAGAATGCGTATGGTAAGGTGCGTAGAGAGATATTCTGGAAAGCTCTATAGTAGAAGAAAGTTGGTGTTGCCTACATTCATGCAATCAATGATATGTATAATATTTTCAAGACTAGTGTGAGAACACAAGATGATGTCTCGTAAGATTTTCCTATTGTTGTAGTACTATACCAAGGGTTAACATTGAGCTTCTACCTATTCACAGTGGTCTTAGATGTGCTTACTAAGCATACCAAAAATTGGTACCACAATGCATGTTTTCTGCGGATGATATTGTCTTAGTTAGAGAATCTTGGATGTAAGTAAATAAGAATCTGGAAATATGTAGACAGACTTTAAAAGCATATGACTTTCGTATAAGTCGAAATAAGATGGAGTATAGGAAATGTATGTTTAGCAAGAGGCAGCAAAATCATACTTTAGAGGTAAATATGGAGATCATACCATGCCAAAAGTTACTACTTTTAAGTATCTTGGACCAATCATACAATGCGCAATGAAACTTGAGGAATATGTAAACCATAATATTCAAGTTTGATGGATAAAATGACAAAATATGTCACGTGTCATATGTGATAAAAAAAGTCTAAGTCAAGCTTAAGGAAAAAAATTATTATATAACTATAAGATCCACAATATTATATGAGACTAAATGTTAGACACTAAAATATAAACAAGAGGATAGAGTCAATAATATACTTGATAATGTTATGTTAGATAAGTGAACACAATCGACAAGATAGGAGGATTGAGAATGAATGTGTATGGAGAAATTTGGGGTAGCTCATATTGTAGAAATGATAGTAGAATCATGTCTCAGATGATATGAACATGTATGGAGGAGGCTACTAAAGAGAGTATATCAAATGAAAGTTAACCTATTCAATTTCTAGAGACATATGAAAGTCAAGAAAAACCATAAACGAATTGTTAGGAAATATTTTGAGATTCATGGTTTATCAATGAACATGATTTATAATATAACATTATGACACTCTCAGATCTATATAGTCGATCTCACCAAGACTAGTAATTGATTATTGTTGTAGTCAGGAAAAATGTGAACACAAGTTAGTCATTACACTTAGATGTGTGATTTTCTTCTATAAACTTTGTCTATCTCTCTCCTCGAATGGAAAACAATTGAAACGATTTAAATCTTTGGCAAACCATAGGGTGATGAATGAGACTCCTCTCCAGTAATGGAGAGACAAGACAAGTGTTACAAAAAACCAAAGAAAATGTGATAGACTTTTACATTCATATCCTTATGTTTATTATGATAAGACAAATTTACCCTTCAAACTAAAGGGAAAAATTGCATTTGTCTCTTCATTAATGGAGAGGAGCCTGACCCTATGAAAAATAAGGTGATATATTGGGTGTATTTTTCTAGCAAATAATAAAAGACCATACAAACTAAAATTATGAATGTTAATGTATTACTTTTTCTAGCATCGACAAGTACTGATTCATACAGATTAATGTTAATGATATCATTATGCTTACAGTGGTCGTTGAGACTTTATAGTCATGTTCAGTTAAAATGGGTGTCTTTTCTATTGTCAAATTGAAAATAGAGTAGTGTACTAATTTGTTAAAGTCTTGTTGAAGGTTTTATCATGGTCATGCATACCCCACAACTTCAACTGCAAGCATTACAAATTGGCTTATAGTAGGTTGATTTTCCATTCATAACCTAACGAATTGGATGACATTCTGCTTACCCATAACAAAATCAAAATCAATACCAACACTGTGTCATTGGCTGACTAAAATTGACAGCTTGTTGTTAGCAACTATTTTCTTTTTATAGCTTTTATTAGTGTCTACCAACAGGATATTGATCTAGCGACGTAAAACTATACTAAGACCCCAAATAGGTTAAAATGTTAAATGTTCAATTAATCTGAACAATACTTATTAGTAAGAGTGGTCACACATCCCAAAAGATTTAATTTCTTACCTATAGGGGAACTCTCTCTTGACATGGAAATGAAATACAATTTCACAATATTAATTATGGTGTTGTGCTCAATGAAAGAATTATTAATTTGGAATTAGAAAATAAATGAATTTATTTAAGTAGAGAATGGACATGAATTGATTAAGAAGATATAGAGTGTAACAAAAGCCATCAGCACTTTAATTTCTCATGTGGGGCACCATACTTTCATGTGAGTGATATTAGATATTGTCATATATTGTACGTAAAGCTAGAATCAATGTATAAATGTCATTTTATGTGAGGTCAAATTTTGTAATATATTTTTCCTTAATAACGAATGGCCTTATACTATTATGCCTTTTCTGGTTCAAATCAAGCAACAAATGTGATTATATATATGTGTGTATAATGCAACAAACACAAATATTTGGTGTGTTTGACGGCTTCAACAAGAAACATTTGAAAGTGTGCTATCAACAACCTTTTTCTCTTTCAAAAGTACTATACTCTTGCTGTGGTAATGAAAGTGACTCAAACCAATTGTTAGAACTTAGAGTCAGCAATCTGATAAACTTTTTAACCTGAAATCTCTTATGTATAAATCTAAACAAAGAGCAAACATGTATTAGTGTATACAACAAGTGTATAAACTGTTTTTGAGGTGAACTGTAATACAGTTTATGGAATTAATAATTAAATAAATAATGCACTTACAATGGAGATGTGATCTTCATATGAGATTTAATGAATTAAATTATTGCTTATATGTGATTAAGCAATTATCAATTACATGCAAATTCAAATTGAAATTCTCCTTTTATGTGTATCAAGCAATCACTGATGATAACTGTATGCATCTTATAATCAAAGGATTGATATTCAGATATATCTTTGTTTGTTACAGACCATAATAGTTTATAAAAGTCAATGCATTAGTAATAGGAAGAAACACCAATAAAAGCGGTTTCGTTTCGTATACGAGACTCTCATTTAGTAGAGTTTGAGAAGTGTAGATGTAGACATACTTATCCCAAGAACCATTAACAATACAAAATTTAAGGTGAAGAATCAATAGTCATGATCTCCTAACAACTATCATCCAGAATGGTTACTTAGCAATTTCCATTAATTTGTATTGCTAGATGCCCTCATTAATAATATATCACACTGCAATTTTCATGTTAGAAGATTAAAATAAAGTCATATTTTCCTCTATCTCTCTCTCTTTTGGGTTTGAGGTCATATTTCCCATTTAATACTGAAATCCACACATGAAAATTTGATACCAATGACATTCCTCTTTTTGCCAGACCAAAGTTGAAGTTGATTTGCTTTACTTTACACTTGATTATGCTCTTGTATGTACTATACTTTGTCAACTTGACATATATCAATTAACCATGCAATTTTCTCTTTCGAAAATACTATTAAACTTTCACTTTTTAGTATTCGATTAACTTATCTATTTTTTTGAGTGCCTTCATTTCATAAATGAACATTA
The DNA here is from genome assembly GCF_001865875.1 of Lupinus angustifolius. Classification (NCBI taxonomy): domain Eukaryota; kingdom Viridiplantae; phylum Streptophyta; class Magnoliopsida; order Fabales; family Fabaceae; genus Lupinus; species Lupinus angustifolius. The sequence continues at coordinate 3,700,358 of NC_032012.1, forward strand.
AGTTTTACTAATTACTTAAAGTTACACTGACAACTACCATGACTAGACAAAACTCCAATCAAGTAACAGACACAGCAGTGTTTTCCAAATTATCATATTCATCATGCCATATAACTTAAGATTAATTAATGTAAATCAGGGATTACCCCTCATTTAAGCCAAGTGGAAATTTGAAGGAACATAGTAGGATTTGACAAATAAATGTTTGAGAGGGAGGTTTAATCAGAAAGTTTGGTGCAAGAGAGCATGCAAATCCTAGAGCATGCTGGTGATGTAGCAACAGAAAATAAAAAAATTCAGACAGTTACCAACCTCCAAACTTCATCTTTTCACCCTCTTTATATAGTCCCCTCAGCTCAGTAACGGTTACATACACATTTGACTTAATTATACATGGAGAAAGCAAGCACTAAATCTTCTTTGAAGGTTGGGATGCCTTAATTGTTTATGTTGTTAGTTCTATATGTTTACTCTTGATTAGTAGTACAATAATTTTTCTTAGTCCTAACTGTGTCATTTGTTTTGTATCTTCCTTATTTTCTTTGACAAAAGTTTGTGATGAATGCTTCAAATTCTGCAACTCGATGGAACAACACTAATTCTAAAGGAATGGTGAGATGCATAGCCTTATTCTACCTTCACATATACAAAAGCCACTACTTCCTTGTCTCACTGTGACATTAGTGTAACCCCATTAAGACTGAATTTCCATGGAATGCATGGATGGGTTGGGGATATATAAAACTCACATTACACCTTTGTAGGACAAAAGAGAAGTCAGTGAAATGGAGTGTTATTTAAGTTACAATTCTTGCGTATTTGATTAGATAACTATACAACCATTTTTTGAGAAAAGCACAGCTATATCTGCAGCAAGATACATACATATATGTATATATATATATATACATACATATATACATACATATATATATATATACATACATATATATATATACACATATATATGTATGTACTATATATATATATATAAGCCAGACTTGCATCTTGCATGCACATCATATATGTCACATACCTTTCCTATAGTATCATTACAAGTCTTAATTCCCTCAACATCCCAACAAGTTTACCCATGCAAAATTTTCTCATGTTAACATTTCTTGAATTTAAAATTGAAGAAATGACATACATCTCCCAAAGTTAAAAGTATCAATATGTAATGATAGCCTTAAGAAGTAGTTGGCCTACTTCAAAATGATTTATATTGTGGAGTCCTAAAAGAAAGATGATATTCATAGTTAAATGCTGCTCTTTATGTTTTGTTTGTGTTCATTCAAAAGCATACCCCACCTAAATTTTCTTATTCCAAATTCATAAGTTTTATTTTTTTTCTAAAACAAGGTTTACTTCTATAAATAGAAAGGTGTCCTATTAAGAGGAAAGGAAAGTACATGAAAAAAAATATTAGGATGTGAAACTTTTATCCTTTAAATATTATTGTATAATATTTTTACTTTTTAATATGATGCAAATACAAAAACAAAAATTTGTCTATTTAGTATGGAAGAAGATTCTAAGTTAAAGTATACAAATGTTCACTGATTTTATACAAATTTTTCACTAAAATATTTCTATAAGTTGCATAGACATATTTGACCACTTAACTTTTTCACTGCCATTATTACACTGGTAAACCATGCAGTCCCTTTCTATAATATAAATCAAGTGCATAACCACACAAAGGACCCATACTGATAAAGCTAGTACTCTTTGTCTCTTACTAATTTCATTATTATTAGTATCTTTTACTTGTATCACTCTTCTGTCTCTTTCAAGTGCTTTATATTATATACAATATTATTTTTTAAACCCTTTTAGCTTATTATACATGAACCATGATTGCCACCAAAATAAACATAATTAGATGTTTGACAGATAAAAGTTGAACTCAAAGACAAGTACCATGACAAGACTAAGGTAAGTTATTTTATATAGTTTATATGTCTCAACACAAAAAAATATATTCTTTCAAATTTGTTGAGTAATTTTAATGTCACTGTCAAGGCTTCACCAAAGTCTCCCCCAAGAGAAAATACTAAACCACAAGAGTTCAAACTCCACACTCAAGAAAGAGCAGTGAAACGTGCAATGTTCAACTATGCTGTAAGATACTATGCATAATAATTAGTGTTGAAGTTTGAAATAAGCTTTTTGTGATTAATGGATGTGGTTTTGCATATATACACATAGGTCACAACAAAATTTTATCTCATGGAGCTGCAAAAGAAAAGAGAGGAGAAGTTGATAAAGGTAGGCACATAATATGGAGATATATATACATGTGCCTCTAATTCCAAAATGAGAGTAGTATTCGAGATTAATTGAACTTTATAATTATGAAATTAATTCATTCAATTTGGACCAGATGATTGAAGAGGAAGAGACTCGTTTGCTAAGGAAGGAAATGGTTCCAAGAGCTCAATTGATGCCTTATTTTGATAAGCCATTCTCCCCACAAAGGTATAGAAGCACATGTGAAAGTGCATACTACAATATCTAATTGTTGACACTATTCCTTATAGACCAATCATAATGTTTTTATAAAATAAGAAATTAAAATTAGAATTGATTTGAAGTGTCAATTTAGCCATGTACAAGGAATGGATTAATGGGGTCAACCAGATATTTTAATGACTTAAGAATAATAGCTAATAATAATGAGAAATTTGAAGATCTGGGTTTATTATAAATTTTAACTTGCAGATCAAGCAAGACAGTTCCAAAAGAATCATGTATCCACATGATGAGTAGCAAGTGTTGGAGATGCACCTCTAGCAATGAATTCTACAACCTGCACAACTATGGTCAACAGGCTCTTAACCCAATTAAGTAGAAGCTTTAATACAATGTTGGTTGAAGGAGTCTTCAAAATGTACTCATCCTTGTATTTTCCATCATGTTGTACACTAAGTCATAGAGAAAACTTTGAGTTTTGTACTATACCATGGGATAACCTAGCTCCACTCAATTAGGCGGGGACATGTTTTGGTTTTGGTGTTTTCTTTGTCACAACAAATAAAGGTGATATTATGTTTTTGATTGTGTCCTTTGATCTTAGGTATTTTACATACCATGCTTGTAGGCTTGTACCAATTGAAAAAGAAGAGTACAAAATTATAATTTCAATTCATCTTTTCTTCTATTTGATTACTTATGAGCTCATTTGTAGGACTTTATGGTCAACAATAGTATAGCATTCAAACTTTCTAATTTGCTTGTTTGGAGTGAAATAGAATCATTACATGGTTTCAATTAGCTATGAGCCGAACTGTTTATCCAGTATAGTCTGATTATGATTGAATCTTAATCGATCTAGATTTAAGTTCAAAAGTTAGACCTAATCGATATTTAGGGACGGATAGGAGACAAACATGATTCGGCCCAACTCATCCCAAGGACATTATACAATAATAATATTTTTTTATTAAAAGTATCATTGATTCTCTAATTATTTCATCATAAATACATAATTAACAATATATATACATATATCATTTCATATATCAAATTAGATATTCATAATAATAAATAATATTAAAAATATTTTATCTAAAAGATATTTGCATTATATTTAATCGAGTCTATGATCAGATTCGAATTCAAAGACTGATCCAATTGACATTTAGGATCAAGTTTACTTCAAATCTAAGTTAAAAAAAAATGACCTAATCAATATTTAAAATAAGTAATAGAAAAATCTTATTCTACTCCTATTCACATATAGTTTCAATGTATAGTGCATGTGGAAAATTGGTAGATTATTTTAATAATTCACTTTATGGCTTATGTTGAGAAAAGTGAAAAGAATCCATTTGTGACTATTTCTTCCATGATGAATGATGAAATAAACGACCGTTATGAGAGTTGACAACAGCTCACATTCACACAACAACGGTACCTTAAACACTTCACTCCTTCTCTCTAACTCTTTCTTCAAACACCTTCATCATCATTCATCATCAATTCAATCCAAATTCATAAATTCACTAACACCATTTCCCATTACCCTTTTAATTTAATTCAACAATGTCACTACTTTCCTTCACATTCTTCCTCACTTTTTTCACCACCGTCACTGCCACTCAATTTGACTTTGACACATTAACATTAACCACTCTCAAGCTCATCGGAGACGCTCATCTCACTAAGAATAACACTCTCACCCTCACCGGCCACGCCACCGTCCCCTCCTCCGCCGCTGCTAGAGCGTTTTACTCCCAACCCGTCACTTTCCGGCAACCAGGCAACCCTTCTCCGGCGAGCTTCACCACCTTCTTCTCCTTCTCCGTTACCAACCTCAACCCTTCCTCCATCGGCGGCGGACTCGCCTTCCTCATATCCTCCGATGACAACACCCTCGGCGATCCCAACGGCGCCCTCGGACTTGCCGGCGCCGGCGACAATTTCTTCGCCGTGGAGTTCGACACTTTAATGGACGTGGGGTTCAACGACATCAACGGAAACCACGTTGGCATTGACGAAAACAGCGTCGTTTCAGATAAAGTTTCCGACTTGGGAACAATCGGAATCGATCTCAAGAGCGGTGACGCAATAAACGCCTGGGTCGAATTCAACGGAATAACGAAAGTGTTGCAAGTGTGGGTATCTTACTCCAACGTGAAACCAAAAGATCCGATTTTGAAAACGGATATTGATCTGGGTCGGATCCTAAATGAGATAATGTACGTGGGTTTTTCTGGGTCCACGCAAGGTAGCACAGAAGTTCACACTGTACAGTGGTGGAGTTTCACTTCCACCTTTGATTCTCTCTCTCCACCACCTCCAACGGTTACTACTTTCATGAACCCAACAACAACAACCGCCACGTCAGCACCACCGCCAGAGGAGAGTGATAAGTCCACGTGTCACAGTGGGCTTTGCAAGAAGGGTGTGGGAGCAGTAGTTGCTGGTGTTGTAACTGCTGCTGCTTTTGTTCTTGTTTTATTTGCTGGTGCTGTATTGATTTGGGTGAAGAAATTGAAACGTGTCAAGAGGTTTGAGTTTGTTTCAATTGGGTTTGGGTCAGAGGTTATAAAAATGCCAAAAGAGTTTAGCTTTAAAGAAATTAAATTGGCTACTAAGTGTTTCAGTGATAATAGGATTCTTGGTCATGGTGCGTTTGGGACTGTTTATAAGGGAATATTGAAAGAGAGTGGTGACATTGTTGCTGTGAAGAGGTGTAGCCATAGTGGTGATCAGGGTAAGAGTGGGTTTTTGTCTGAGTTGTCTATTATTGGGACTCTTAGGCATAGGAATCTTGTTCCACTTCAAGGTTGGTGCCATGAGAAAGGTGAAATTTTATTGGTGTATGAGTTTATGATAAATGGTAGTCTAGATAAGGCTTTGTATGAGGCTAGAATACCTTTACCATGGTGTCATAGGAGAAAAATTTTGTTAGGTGTGGCGTCTGTTTTGGCATACTTGCATCATGAGTGTGAGAATAAGGTGATTCATAGAGACATTAAGACTAGTAACATAATGCTAGACGAAGGGTTTAATGCTCGGTTGGGTGATTTTGGTTTGGCGAGGAAGATGGAGCATGACAAGTCACCGGATGCCACAGTGGCTGCGGGAACAATGGGGTACTTGGCACCGGAGTATGTCCTTACAGGTAGGGCCACTGAGAAAACCGATGTGTTCAGTTTCGGTGCTGTGGTCCTTGAAGTGGCATGTGGGAGAAGGCCTATAGAGAAAGATGTTTGCGGGGTTCATGGAGTTGGGGGTATTAGCAATTTGGTGGAATGGGTTTGGAGTTTGCACAATGAAGGGAATTTGCTAATGGTGGCAGATCCGAGGCTTGAGGGTGAGTTCGAGGAAGGGGAGATGAGGAAGGTACTCTTGGTTGGGCTAGCTTGCTCACACCCTGATTCAATGGCTAGACCTACAATGAGGAGTGTGGTTCAAATGCTGCTTGGTGAGGCTGAAGTGCCTATTGTCCCTAGAACCAAGCCATCTACTAGTTATAGTACTTCCCATCTCTTAACGAGCTTGCAAGATAGTGAATCTGATTTTAATGCTGTAATCACTATCTCTACCTCCTCGTCAGATAACAGTTTTAGTGGCAGAGATATGGTCTGATGAAAGTAGTCTATGGCTTCGATCTTGTTATTTTTTAATTATTATTGACCCAAAATGTAGATAGAGATATGCATTCATTTGTTCTGTTCATCTATGTAAATGACAATAACATCCAATTAAAGGCCTTAAGAAATGAAAGAAGTTTTGGACTTTTGGAGATTATACAGTTTTGCCATTGGTGTTCATAATCAACGGTAAAGTGCTGGTGTACATTTTTGTACTGATAATTTGGATCATGTTGCAGAGGAATGCAAGATGCTGTTGATTCTTACAGAAATCTCGGGATTCATGGTACTTCGCATTGTTCTAGCTCTAATTCTATTTTATCTTCTGTGTTGTGTTGTGATGTGGTCACCTTTTGCTTCATCTTTGTTTTCTTGCCTCAGATGGTTAAGGTATTCGTCCTGTTTTGGTGAGTTCAAGAGAATGGAATCACAACTGGTAAAATATTATAGCTAAGGAAATCATGGTTGGCAAAATTAGTAGTGGATTGAAGTTCAGTTTCTGTATGCTGATAGTTGTAAGATTGCAGCTTGAATTATGAAATATGCAGCATAGAGATGTAAAAAGTGTGGATAGGCAATTTGTATATCGTTAAAGAGATGTAACAAATATAACAGAAGATAAGAATAATATAGTCTTGAGAAAATGAAGTACATAACACTTGTACAGATGAAAACAAGATTCCTTTTTAACTCTGATCAATCAACAACTGAACCATAGAAATGTGCCAATCAAATGGGTTTTCGGGTTAACTTATTTTCCTTTCAAAACAACTTAAAAACAAAAGTTACCTAAAGAAACTTCTGGAAAATAAGTGACTTTATCTCCGATATAAAAACTAACCCTTTAACAAACACCATTCATCTTGTCATTTAGCTTCTTCCTCTCCAACAAATACCTATTCCAGACGGCAGTCATTTCCCTTTGTATCTCAATATCAGTGTTCTTAACTTTGTCATTGTTGTTTACACTTTCTGGAACTGTTACACTGGTGCTAGCCACCACCTTTGAAGGAAGTGAATCAAGTTCATGCAACACTTTCTCGATATCAACCATGAGACGTTCAGCGAGGGTTCTTGAGAAGTCTTCTCTAATGACAACACGAAGCACAGTCACATGTTGAGCATCTGGTGGCATGGTGTATGCTGGCACGATCCACCCGAAGCGCCTGAGGAGGTCAGAGATTTGGAATTCATCAAAGTGGCTGTTGTCCTTCAAACTGAAGGCCACCAAAGGGATACCTTCCTCTTTTGATACTATTTCAAATCTCCCTGTTTTCTCAAGTCCCTCCCTCAGTACTAACATGTTGTCTCTACAATTTTCCATCACATTTTTGTATCCCTGCATGCAATCCCAGTTAATGTAAAGAAATTATATTAAGCATCAAGTTCTCAAATGTGAAGTAAGCAGTATGAATTGTTTACCAAAATATGTAATGAATATGAGGGTTAGAGCATCTCCAATGTGATTGCACTGTGCTTTATGCAATTGTTATGAGAGTTGTATGATTAGATAGAGGGATATGCAACGGTTGTATGATCAAACAAGTGATATATAGTTTATATGAACTTCAGACTTAATTTTAGGCACTTAATCCATGACAAAAAAAACATATAAGGTAAGTGTTAATGAAATATAGAAACATGGGGTATGTTGGAACTTCAGACTTATTTCATGATTTTTTTTACAATTGCATGGTTAGAGAGGTATATGTTGGAACTCAAATACTGCAACTCAAGAAAGCTCTATGCTTCAAAAATATTGTTAGTGTTACAACACAGCAATTATTGGCATACCTCATAACCAAGGCGAATTAGTTGGTAATATTGAGCAATAACTTGGCTAGAACCTGCATTGTGTATATTTTGTGAAAGAAATTAGTATACTCATAAACTAATAAATGCATATGGTAACGTACAAATAAATTATGATGTTATATTTGTACTTAGACCAGTTGAATGTGTCAATTATGTGTTCTTACCTTTGGAAAAGTTGAGGGTGAAGGTTGGTTGATCAGCTCCAAGATAGTTGATGTGGAAGATAAGTTCTTCAGGCAAGTCCTCCTTGTTTCTCCAAATAACCCAACCTATTCCAGCATAGACTAGACCATATTTGTGGCCACTAACATTGATGCTCTTCACTAGTGGTAAACGAAAGTCCCATTCAAGCTCTGGATAAATAAATGGGGCAATAAAGCCACCACTTGCTGCATCCACATGAATAGGAGTGTCCCATCTACCCAAAAAAATTCACATGTCAATCATCAAGTCGAGTTGAACTTAAAATTTGGTGCTTAATATAAGGACTAAATACTTCAATTAGTCCTCTAAAAATCTATAAGTTGTCAAGTTGATCATCCAAACATTTTTAACATCAATTTAGTTCCGGAATGATCTTTGTTAAATTGATGCTTGTTGTACCGTATAAAAGACTAGATGATGAGATTCATTGAATGATCAACTCCCAAAAAACACATATATGACATGATACAAAAAATTATAAAAACGAAAACCATCTCAAAGATATGGAACTATCTGATACAATATATGTCAGATTCTACCATGACAATCATTATGAGGTATTGGTACTGGTTAAAGAAGAAGTATTAAAACTCAAACAATCTAGTGCAAACATAGACTTAATTAAGAGGAAGAGGGGGAAGAAAAAGAGAGATACCCATTTTCCTTATTCTTTTGAATTAGGAGATCATTTATGCGCTTGATATCTTCAAACTCTCCATTTAGTGTGGAACCAAGGATAGCAGCAACACAAATGGTGTTCTCATCCACCAATTCCACAGCTTTTTCAGGGTCCATTACATAGTATCCATCACTCAGCTTCACCTCTTTCAACTCCACTTCAAAGTACTTTGCAAATTTCTCCCAGCAAACCTTCACATCAACACAATTAAAATTTATGTACCCGGAACACAATTATATCGAGTGGTACACATCCTAGAACAGAAGATGTGCTCCTCTTGTAACATCCTAGTCTTGATATGCGACTCATCGTTCATTTACTGATGATGCCACCTATTAAGCTTATGCAGTATTTCATTCCATCTAAATGGAGCCTCCGCAACTCGAACTCATGACCTCAAGGACTTGTAGTCATAAATTCCATTGAATCGCTACTACTAAATTACTAGCTTAGTGTTAGCGACTCAATAGAACAAATGAATATAAGTCTCTGAAGTCATAAGTTCGAGTCAGGCTCCCCTTAGGGGAATAAAATAATGCAGAGGTAGTTAAGTTTAAAAGGTGGTATGCTCAATAAGTTCATGGACTGGTAGGTCCCATGTCAAAGGCTAGGGTCTTACACTCTTCAGTACCAAAAATGATTTATGTACCTGGACATTGGCTCCAGTGACTATGTTGGGTTTGTCATAAGGCTTTCCCTTTTCTTTTCTTCTGTTTTGCCACTTTCTTTTAAATGCCAAACCAGCTAACATTATGGCCTCTGATGAGCCAACCGTGCCAACACCAATTGCAGTCTTAGATTCTTCAAGTGGTGCATTAAAAAGATGAGCTATCATGTTAACACATCGATTCTGCATGCACACAACTTAGAATGGTACGTTAGTACCATTTCTCAAACTGTTATTCTCTTTGTGCGCTAAGAAATATAGAGCATATATCACTTCTAACTTGTTAATATATCATGCTAGTGTTAGAGAAAAGGAAAGATCCAAGTCATTCAATTTTTTATCTCATCCGGAACTATGGTCATGTGACGGTTCTTCATGTCTAGGAGTACAACAATATTTATTTATAATTAAAACTATCTGTTAATAAACATTCATAATTATTTCAAAATCACAATATTAGTAATTGAATAGAATAATATAATTATCATTTCATTATATTTTTTGCCTTGTTTTGTACAATACTTCTCTCTCCATTACTGAGAGAAGTCTAACTCAAAAATATATATCTTATTAGGATATTGGTATTTTTTATGCAAAAACAATATGTGATCTCATAATCTCTTTCATCATTGTAGAACATTATGAACTCAAATGAAAGATCATTATTAGCGATCTACTTTTTTAGAAAGATCGCACAAGCTACATTATACATATTTATCAAATTACAAATTAAAAAAAATGTGAGATACAATAAGATAACGTTTAAGTTTAGGTAAAAAGTTAAAAAAATTAGGTTAAAATTATTATTGTTAACGTTATTGAATGAATTTCTTGGTCATGTATTTTCAACAACAAAAAGATCAACTAAATGGCCTACTATGTCATCATTCTAATTCTAGTAAACAAAGTAAAGGAAAAGTGATCAAACTATGTAAGGACTAAAATCAAAGTTGAAAAATGGGGATAAAGTCAAAATTCTCTCTATTTGCATGTCAAAAGCATATTTATGTCTATATATAAAAGGACTATTTGGTAGAAAAGCAGCCAATGTCATGCTAATGAGTTATGGGCTCCACAGAATGTTCACACACTGCGGCTCACTTAGGTCCACTTGGCGACACACCTATAGAAAACACAGCAACAAGCCAGTCCTACTAGTAAAGTGTGGTCGGTTATTTTTATCATAAATTATATTTACTAATAAAGTATTTATTTATAAATATTTTTTAATCTTAGTTCAGGATGACAAAAGTAATTTATGATGTATATGGGTATCATGTTATTTGTCTTGCATATTCATAAATTTACGTTTTGATTAAATATTTTATATATTATACTATTCAATCATTTTATAATTATATATTATCATTTTATAATAAATTTTAGTAATTTTAAATTAGAAATATAATGAAATTTAATATGTGCATAAATTTTATAGTAATTATTTTATATATTGGTTATTATATAATATAGATATATATTTAAACTTAAAACTTCTTTGGTACTTATGCATATCTATAAGCTATATGAATATCCTTAAATAATATATGTATGAGTACATACAAATATTACTTGCACTCGTTTTGTGTCTTTGTTATCTATAGTTCTATCCACCTCTCTAAAATGGAATAGTATTCATTAGATTTACTCTTTATGTCCAAACCACCATAAGACATTATTTTTAAAAATTTCAAGAGTTGTCTTAATTTTCTCATTAATTTGATCAATTCTAATAATATTTTAGGAAGGCTCTTTTAACTTGTATTTTAACAAAGGTGTTTGTACCTTCACAACAAAAAGGTATTTGCAACTAACTAAGATAAAAAAAAAATTAATGAAGTAAAAAATAATTATAGCATTAAATGTTATTTTTTTAATTTAAAAACACAATCAAAATAAAGATTTCAACCGATTGTACCTACATCTCCATGAGTGTTGAATGGCTACCAAGATATTATTAGAGAATAAAGATTTCAAGCTCTACCACACTCATTGAACAAAGTGTCCATGGGATGTTTCAATTTGATGTGGTGCAAGTAATAACAAGGGACCTGAGTCCGATGTATAACATTGACACTCTTCTCTATTCCAATACTAGGCAATATGAGATTTCATATAATAACATATTTCAAACATCCTTAATAATGTTCACCTTGATTGAAACATGTGAATATTTCGCTTCTTAGCAAATCTATGAAAGAGTTTGCTCCCATTCACATGAGCCTTTTCGAGTATCATTGATGATGTTATCAAGGGTTTGACTCTCCAAACTTATAGCGCAACTTCGTGTAGCATCATCTAACGGAACACATCACGTAGCTCTCTATTGCTAGGATGTCTTTCCATATTATGAACATCTACAATAAAGTTCATCAACAATTGTTCTCTTTAATACTTAGTCAACTGAACTATGAAGCTTACTTGGAAAGTCTCAACTACTACTACCATTGTCTACACTATCATGCTACAACATAAGGAGTGTACTCAAATCGCATCTTTCGTCAATGCTAATCAGTGCTCATGCCACACCCTCACATTCAACCTAATGCTCATGTCACACCATACATCTCTATCAATGTGTGTTACACCTTGCATCCAAGTTAATGCATATGTTACACCATGCATCAAAGTCAGTCGCCCTTATGCTTTTTGTGGATCCCTAACAATTAGCATCCTTCATCACAACGTTGTAGACAAACCATTAGGATATTCATTTCTCATGTCAAATGAGATCATCCTCTCCAACATTTGGAGAGATATTAACAGCACACCTGCCTCTAAACCTATCTCCATGCTACTTGAGTCTCTTTGGTCCGAATCTAGTACATGTTTTTTTTTTTGGGTTCTAGGTCCAATACATCTATGGTCTCCAGTGCTTTCCCGTCATGTTTTCTTCTCCTTCAACTCATCTACTTTATGTCATTCACCATGCTTTATCATAATTTGGTGTCTAGGCTAAGAGCCAAATATCAATTGGCTCTATACCAATTTTTGGTTCAACAAAAGCAATCGTTGTGCGGTATTAGTTACAAACAATCAAGTAAAACACATAAGAATAAACAAAAGAAAAGAGAATTTGATAACGATGTTCAACGAATGGTGCATATGGTGTTATTCGGGAATAAGGATTACATTCCATATGGTGTTTCTAATTAATACAAGAACGTGACTCCAATATATAATATTCATACTCTCATTTATTTTGATACTAGATAATATGGCTTCAGATAATAACATATTTCAATTTTAGATATCATTGTATTCTCAATTTATCATATTATTGAGAAGTGTGAAATCGGAAATACAAAATTTCATGTTGGGGTAGCAAAAATGGATATTCTATCTAACCTTGTTTAGGATTTAAAAAATCCTTACTTTTGCACGTGAAACTAGAGTTGTTACAAAATTTTATGGAGTGGAAATCAGGAGAGTTGTTATAACTTAGAAGAGTTTCATAAAACAAATTAAAGGTTTTGTTAAGAGAACAAAATTTAAAAAAAAAAATAGTTGAAGAGAACTAAATTTTGAAAAAAGTAGTGGAAGAGAACAAAATTTAAAAAAAATACTTTAATATTTTATATGAAATTAATCAAATTATATTACATCACAATTTTTTAGAGATTAAACCATATTATATCGTAACTTATTTGAATTTTTCTTATTTTTTTCTTATATTATATCTACAGGCTGCCTTCATTGCTTAATAGAAATGCCTATAGACTTGGCGGGCAAACAGGTTGGACAAAATAGGCAAATGGGCAAAATTTACGTATCATGCCCACAAAAAGTTATGGGCAATGCGGGCAAGCCCAAAGCCTCTTTTACTTTCATATTCGTCTTAGATTTAATAAGATTGTTTGACAATATCACTGATCTCATTCACTAACAAGGATAAATATATAATTGACTAATTAATAATTAATAGCTCACACATTTACATTTATAAGGAATAATTTTAAATTCTTGTGATTAATTTATCATTTTTAATTAGTAGATAGAGAAAATTTTGATTTTTTTATATTTTAAATTTTATCATTATTAAAAATGTAGGACACGTATTAAAAGATTATAAGGAAGCTCATTTATAATGATTTTTTAGATGTGTTTTTAATTTCTTATAAATGGCTTTTTTGTCCATTAGATTTGCAAGGAAATAAAAAAACTCATCTATAAATGTTCGGAACCAATAATTTCAATCATATATCTATCATTAATTTAAAATAAATTCTTTTAATTCTTAATAATTAATATATTATTTATTGGTTCCCAATCCTCTAATAATTTCTCAATATATGCATATGGTAAGATGCTTGAATGAAAGAATGATGGTTCACAGGAAGAAAAAAATGTTATATACCTAATCCAAATCAAACTAGCTGAATATTTTATATGTTCCTTAACATATTATTATATCAGTAAGGAGTATATATGTAATATTTTTTGTAGTAAAAGGTAGTCGGTGTCCCCATGTTTACCTTTTCTCATTGCACTAAAAAATAGAATAAAAAAATGAAGTAAAAAGAATTAACAACTATTGAACTTAATAATATAATAATATGTTATTGACTTGCCTGAAGCTCAGTGGTAACAGGATACTCATCCATATCAACGTAGTTCTTGTTAATAGAATCCATTATGAGCTTATTGCATTCTGGCTCCATCCATGTTGTTACAAATGATGCAAGATTCAACCTTGGGTTCCCATCAAGCATAAGCTCATCCGTTATAATTTGATATGCTGCTTCCTTTGGTATAGACTCTTGTGCCATCTTGAACCTTTATATATTATTTGTTGTATACACAACAAAAATTCCATCCCATAAAAGTTAGACCCATATAAAAAATTTCATCTCCAATCAAAATCTTAATGTATTTTTCGTCTCTAGATTAAATTTTAATGTACAAATAATAATATATATCATATGGTATATGATGGGGTGGCACTTTATTACCTGGGAAGTGAGGTTCGGACATAGCGTGAAGCAAAGGTTGAGTGGACAGAGAGATCGCTGGTGGAGGTTGTCTTGGACAAAACCATGGTGGCGTGAGAGGTGAAAAAACTAGGAATATAGAATTTGTATTTTTTATGTGCTTATATTCTGAATGGAATAGTGTATTTGAAACCTTATAATGGTTCATGGAAGAGAGAATGAGCATAATTAAAAAGAGCAAATGGTGTGTCACCTTAAATTAGCTTCAACCTTTTACTAAGCAGAAATTATTATATGATATTGAGGACTAATATCTCAACTATATTTTTATTATTTAATTGGAATAAACTTATTTAATTTATAATGGTCATGAACTTTCTCCTTTATGAGGATAGGTGCATCGGAGTAATCTTTTCCTTTGCTAGCAAATTTAGGTGAGTTTAATCTTTAAGATATTAAGGTCATGGAAAATCTCACCATTTTATGAGAACTTACAAAATTATTCATAGATTAATTATTGACTCCCTTTCATCAACTTCTGGAATTTTGCCCTTCATTTCCACTAAAAAAATTGAATTGCAGTTAATTTCTTTGAATTTCGCACCCACGTTAAAACCCAAATTATTTTCATTCCAAATTCATTTGCCTCCTCCACGTGGTTTTCTGATCAAAACATGTAGATCGGGTAATAAACTGAAATTTTGATATTCATTTTAAACTCAACTTGTTATTTAGTTCGATAAGTTTAGTTCATAAATCAAACAAGATGAATTTAAACTAAAAATTAAGTTTATTAAATAAACAAACTAAACTTGAGTCCAATAGAGTTCGATTCGTTTGATTTATGAGTTTGTTCGATTATATATAGATAAATGTGTATATAAGTGTAATATCTATACGCTGATGGTATAAAAATTAATACACAGTTAATATATCTTGCAAACAACATAGTGATTTATATTGTAAAATAAAATAGTTGAAAATTTTATCTTTTGTTTCATCATGTATGTTTCTTTATATTTTCATTATTCAATTAATTTTAATTTTAAATTTTAATTAAATATTATTGTCTCTCCTAAAATTTTGATCAAGATCTGCTACTAACTATATCATTCACAACTTATTTGCATTGCTTTTTATGAAGAGTTAATGATGATTAAAAATCAATAGTGAATGATGAATTGACAGTATATAAAACTCTTACATTGTTAGTACATACACTTTCTCTCTCACTATATATGTACGTGTATATATAAAGAAAATATTTAATTATATATATATATATATATTAAGTAAATAGTTCACCGATCGATCTAATGAGTTATATTTAACAATTCATGAGTTTTCGACGAACAAATCAATTCGAGCTCACGAGTCAAAATAGTTCGCAAACTTGAATCAAAATGAATTCGAGATAGAAACATAATTCATTTCAAACTTAAGTCTAGTTAGAAATTTTGTATTGAGTTTAACCTTATTTTGAGTAAGTTATGACTAGTGGTCATATATAATATTAGGAAAGTGATATATCATTTTTTAAATTTTTTTACTAATCTTCATACCTACAAAAAATGACATATGTTATAATTTATTTATTATAATTGGTTTACAAGTGATATATATGTGAATATAACATTACTGTTCGGAAAATTAATATGTGATTATAACATTACTCTATTATGTTTTTCCACAATAATGACATGTAACAAAATGTCATAAATACTTGCTCTTGTTGTTCTCTACTCGGTTAGGGTGCTAGCTTCATCAACCTGCCAATTGAAAACCGTTTTCATTTCCTCTCTTTTAACAATACCTAAAGTTACATAGGGAAAGACAACCTTTTTCATTAAGAATTTAATATTTATATACTTTAATCATAAAAATTTATAGTTAACATATTATTAGTTATTCATCAGTATTATTTATATTTAAAAGTTAATAATAATTAAATATAAATAGTAAGTGATACATCAACAGTATGAAAAATTCGTACTAGTACATACATCTTTTTCTTTTGCATTAATTGTATTGGTCCAATATATAATGAATCTAATATCTATGTATGGTTAGTAAAGACTTATACACGCTCAAGACTTATACACGCTCAGTATATTATCCATCATTTATTGGTATTTTTAGAGTCAATAATAATTAAATATATATATAAATGGTGTATGATGCCGTGACAATGTATAAAAATCATACATTATCCCTCCATTCCATTTTTCACATATATAATTAGTAGCATATGTAATTTTGTTGAGAAAAAGATATATACTAACATCGTATGAATTTGATACATTATTATTGTATTATTCATTATTCATATTTAATCATTATTAACTTTTTTAAAAAAAAATATTTGTGCAACTTATCCATCATTCATTGTTAGTGCATTAAAATTTGATACATTATTTAAAGGTGAGAAATTAATTCAATTTTGAGATGGGTAACTGCTCCTCAAACAAATATCATAATTAGGATTAAATTGTGGCATTTGATCTTGAAAATGTAGATAACTTGACTTTATATATATTTGTCCAACTTATTATATAACGGGACCAACTTTTGGGTGGTTAATTGCTATCCATCTATGTTAGGATATTATTATCTCCAAATCCATGGTTGTTTTTATTGTAGAAAGTAAAATGTATATATTGTTTATGTCAAAAGTTATACACAATCAGTATATTATTGTTATAAGTGAATATTATCTTAATTCATAAAGTTAATTAAACACATTTTAATTTTAAATACTTATTTTATATATTCATAATTGAAGTTTTTTGAATAATTGCATTAATCCATTAAATTGAGTTTTCATAAATTTCTGGACATTAAAAGAAAATAGGTAAAAATTAGTGTCAAATGGCATAAAGCAAGCAATGACATATGCCAAGTGCAAGAATGGCGCCCAATGCAATAAGCATGGAAGGCGCACTAAGTGCAACTTACACAAGTGAAAAGTCGTTACAAATAATAAGACAATAACAACTCAAATAATAACTAAGAAGATAAACATAAACTAAAGATAAATTCAAATAAAATAAAACTAATTAAATCATAAATATGATAATACTATATTGATCCAAATATATATATCTAATAACTATTTACTCTTCTTGTTAACTCTTAATTGTTGTGAATTCAAAATCAAAACTTGAGGATATTTTAGGTGGGTTTTTTCTTCTTTTTGTTTTTTCGCCACAGTTTTGGAGTATTAATAATGATAATAATTTGTTCCACTTGAAATATGACATCAATAGCTGTTATGCTTCACTAGGCACACAGAATAATTTCAGTTCTCAAATCTCAACCATATATCACTGCTTTTTTCTTCATCTGCATAACATAAGCACGAGATAAGATGAATTAGAGCACAGAATAATTTCGGTTCTTGGTGGCTTGTATCGGGTGGTATTGCTCACATTAAAGAGCTACACAATCAGCTGTAGTGATCAGATATGTACAAAGATATGTTAGCATCTATGATATAACAAGGTTATACTGCAACCTTATACTCAAGGGCATACTTTAAGGATACCATTAGAAGTAAGCTATTATTTAAAAAGAGTTACATATTTTAACCTTTTCATATTATTCCAATTTTATTATGTTTTAGAAATTCAATATGCATTTATATCATATATAAAACTGAATAAAACTATGAATATGCAAACATTGTTATCCATTAACTTTGGAACACCAAAAAAGGAAGTATGGCCAGAGCGCCATAGCAAATACAAAAATAGATTAAAAAAAATCGTTTTGGGAACCCTAATTCGTGTTTCACATGAGAAATCAGAAAAAATGGACGAAAAAAAATATTTCTGGCCCATGCAGGTCTCGAACCTGCGACCTTCGCGTTATTAGCACGACGCTCTAACCAACTGAGCTAATGGGCCAGATGTTTTAATTAGCTTTTTAAAAGAGAAATATCTTACACATTTAAATATGATTAAGTATATTTTAGAGTGTTTTTTAATGTGAATTTATAAAAAATTTAAAAAAAAATTTCACATTGTTTACTTCATAGAATGTTTTTCAAATACAGGTTATCTTACTTTCTTCATACCAAATTGGTCTTAAAATGAAACTTTAATTTCAAAGTAAGAGCTCAACTACTATGTCATTATCATTGGCTAAAAGATACATTTTAGTCATAGGTCAAAAGTAATATGTTCCTTGATCCAACATGCTTATATGAATGAGACATCTTGGAAAAAATTCAAATCAATTGTATCATTATCCACTTATAGTTTAAATGTTTTTTGATCGACTATAATTTAAATACTTATCCACTTCTTTCATTGCTAACTAGTTTTAAGATAAACCTTACATTTGTACATACTTAGCATCAAACAACAACAAAATTCATTTTTAATGAAAAACTATGGTTCCTTATAACATTTTCCTATAACAATCTATAAAGAAAATTGGTACAAAGGAGACATTAGAACCCTAAAAAGACTAAGCTAAGAAAAATCTCGGAAAATACATTTTTTTTATTTAAAATAAAATAAAAGCAAATCCCTAAACCTAGTTGGTGGAAGTTTTAAAAGGTGAGTTCCCACATCGAGGTCATGCTACATGTTGACCATTAAATCCAAAACTGTATTTGTCTCTCTATGGATGTGAACACAGCGAATTGTTTAGTCTCTATCTAACCAGGTCCTAATAACATCCACCAAAGAAACATAATGATAAAACATGTCACAACCATTATTAATCAAGCTAATGAGAATCATTTTCAAGTATTAATTTCCTCAAACATTTACTCCAAGCTAGAGTTAGCATGGAGTAGATACCCCACAGTTTTACCTACAAATTAGTAGATGATCTCAAGTTCTCACAAAAGTTATACAACTAGTTATATATATCATTTGTACATACTTCACCACAATCTGTCATATTAGCTGATTCGTCCGCATTCCATTTATGCCAACATGGAGGAGGGGGAGATTTTGTAATAAATTAATAACAAATACTATTTCTCTCCCAAAAACAGTTTTTAACATAAATTAGAAAATTTAAAGTGTCAAAAGTGTTGGTTTTTCCATAAAAAAGTAAACTAGCAAATCACATAACCACTGGTCATATACTCTCATGTCCATCTCAATTATTAAAGCATTAGTGAGTAGTTGCCATCTACCGGTCAACGAAACCGGACAAAGAATGGTGAGTACGTTCGTGGTGTTGGTGTTGACATTTGACTAAAACCAATAGTTTACTTGAAGTTTTATAGTTTTTATTAATCATGCATTACTTTTAAAAATTAAGGGTTTTGTTAACAAATCTCATTAAGGGTTGTTAACTTCAGTCCTCAATGACCTAGGATAAAAGATTAAAATTTTTTTTTGTTTATCAGTAAGAATTTGAAGGGAAAGTTTTATTATTATATCATATGTCTCTATTCAATCAATTTTCTTCAAGTAATATAAAAATATTGTTTTAGAATTTTAAAATTTTCAATCCACACAAATTCTGGAGTCACGAACCAATATAATAATCCACATAAACAAGCTTAACACTTATTTAGTATTTTCCAACAAAAATATAAATATAAATTGAAATATGGGTACTAAAAATTCCAATGTATTTTCTTGTACAAACATTGCATAATGGATGAAAGTCATCACGTGACAACCCCCATGTTAGTTGGAACTGCCGTTTGTACCGTTAAGTGCAAAATTCAAGCAACTAAATGGGGACTTTCTACTAGTTTATACTACTATATATATGGTGGCAAAAAAGAGGTCAAAATCACTCATAGCATCTATTTTTTAGCACAAAGTTTGAAGCATTCAATTTGCATAACAAAGCATAGAAAATGGTGGTGAAGGTTTATGGTACAGCAATTGCAGCCTGCCCTCAAAGGGTTTTAGCTTGCCTCATAGAAAAAGGTGTAGAGTTTGAACTTGTTCATGTTGATCTTGATCATGGAGAACAAAAAAAACCTGAGTTTCTTCTTCTACAGGTGAAGTGAATATACCTTAATTTTGTTAGCCAATGTCTAAAAAGTTTTAGCCACATATATACTTCATATGTAATATATAAGGTTCCTTCTTTTTTCTAACTGGTTTTCAATTTATTACCTTACTTTTTATGGACACATAAGTTTCCAATTTAATTAATTCATGCTTTTTATAGTGTATAATAGACTTAGTTTATAATTAATTGAGGTATTTAATGATATCATATACACAAGTGATTAGTTAATGATTTTATTCTATAGCGTGTTTAAATGGAAGCCCCTATCCAATTAGAAAATGACACTTAATTAAAAAGAAAAATTATAAAAATATAAACTAACATTTTTTATATTATTGGAATTTAATCGGTTAGAGATATGATTTTTTGGGATATGTGATCTTTGTTTCAATGGATTAGGTTTGTATACACAACCTATTGCCATTTTATAAAATTCAAATTCTTTGATTTAATTTCTCCCTATTGAGCTATAATGCCCTCAAATAACTAATGAGAGTTAGATTTCTGATGCAGCCCTTTGGTCAAGTTCCTGTTGTGGAGGATGGTGACTTCAGGCTCTTTGGTAAGAAGCCTCAACAATATTTTTTATAATTCCATTTAAAAAAATGTACACTATCATATAATACATTACACCTTATAAGACAGCTTCATAAAAATACCATATAGTAAGAAATTTGTTAACAAAAAAGGTTCAGAAACTAAAATCAAAACTTCATATATTTGTAGTGACCAATATCAAGCTTATGTTTGGATTTTAAACACAGAATCCAGGGCAATAGCAAGGCACTATGCAGCAAAGTATGCAGAACATGGTCCTGACCTATTGGGTACAACCTTAGAAGAGAAGGCTTTGGTGGACCAATGGCTTAATGTGGAAGCTCACAACTTCAATGATTTGTGTTTCAATATAATGCTTCAGCTTGTTATACTTCCAAAGATGGGTCAAGTTGGGGACTTGGCCTTGGCTCATAGCTGTGAACAGAAGCTAGAAAATGTGCTTGATGTGTATGAGAAAAGACTTTCTGAAAGCACTTATCTTGCTGGAGAAAAGTTTAGTTTAGCTGATCTTAGTCACCTTTCAGGGATTGATCATCTAATAGAGGATGCCAAATTGGGACACTTGGTGACTAAGAGAAAGAATGTGAATGCTTGGTGGGAGAAAATTTCAAGTAGGCCAGCTTGGAAGAAAGTGAAGGACTTGGTTCATTGATTAATGGATAGTGATAAGTTTCTATTTCTATTAGAAGTGGCAATTAAGAGGAAAAGAGAGTGAGAAGAATGATGGTTATCTTGTGATTGATCAATGTGTGGAAGTGGATGTACTAGTAGCAAACAATAAAAAATATAGGTTTCATTTGTTGTAAGGTTACAAAAATGTACTAGTAGAGGAGTAAGAAAAATTAAATAGTAAGGGCATGTTTGATTTATGAAATTGTAGCCTACAAGGGATAATAGAATCTACATAGTGGAGCAAGAGGATCAAATGTGCTTCCGATCAAGCTTAATGTTGAGACAGAGATTAAACAGATTATGATAAGCTTGCTAAATTAAGACAATAATAACTGTATTATTAGAAAATCATCAGATGATGCAAATCCTAAAGATCTTCTACCTCTGGTTGCTTTAGAGGATACTCTCATGATCCATATAGAGCATATAAAGTTAAAAAAGAAAAATTAAGCAATAAAGCTTTTCCAGCGAATATCATTTGATTTTAGTCCTAGAAGTAGTTGGTGTAATATGTGAAGCATTAAAAATAAGATCTTCACTTTCCCTTGTAAAAAGTTTTAGCATGATCTGCACAAACTTCTCCACAAGTAGTTTCACTCAACAAATCCAAATTATGAAGCAGACCAATATCTGGCTTCACATCAAGTTCTCTAGTATACCTCAGCTTCCTCCAAACAAAAGCTACCTGCTTCAGCACCACATTATGGACCAATATTTCCATCTCCTTTTCTTTTCATTCTTTGCTCTAATCAAACACAAATATTGGGTTGAATCAAGCTACTTGCTTTTCCTTCCCCTATTGACTTATAAGATAAGGGATTCACATATTGGATTTAATTAAAAAAAGCAGCAAAAAAGATGAAGGAAAAACAACTTACACTCATGGATTCTAGCTACTTTTCTGTACTTACCTTACTCACTTACTACTTCTAAAATCATAATCCTTCATATAGCCATTAAACTGCCTTCAATGAAAAACTAAGACAATACAACCAAACCAAGCAAAGTAAGAGTCTCTTATCTAATACAAGTCTTGGAAGCCACTGTTCCAGCCATCGAATAAGTTTAACTAAAAAAGTAATCTGTGATTGAAGAGAAAACAGAAGAAGAAAAACAGAATGTTCAGTATTTCAATATTATCAAAATAGATTAACAAAAGAAAGCAATAGTTTTCATCAACAATAACAAGAACTCACACAATGAGGATCCAAGTCCAAAACAAGCTTCATCAATTCAGCAAAGTATAAATCCCAATGCTAGTGTTTGTTAGTAACAAGTTTCCATCATGGAGCTAGTAAAACATTTCTGATTATGTTTCCTTAGCTACACAAATATTCATCCACTTATAAGAAAGTGTAACGAATGGTTGGAGTTTCACATGGTTGGAGTTTTGCTGCTTCTTATTATTTAAGATAAATAAGGTTGTAGGCATCAACATCATGGTCATGAAGGGAAACGTAACAACGGCCACTAACATGACCTGCCAAATCAAAATCTCCACAACTACCAATTCCAAACTCCATGTGATATGACATGTTGTGACATATATCACTTGTATGATTAATAAACATTTAGTAGAATTTATAAGAGAATTTATAGAATAGTGTATCATATTTCATATGAGAATTATGATTTATGAGGCTATGTATTGTATGGTTCTTGTGTTGGGGTGAAATATGTTGAGTCGAATAGCACCCAAAATGGAAATGGCAAGTCCAAAATGAATATCAGGAACAATAAGAAGCTAGACATGAATCTATTATTAATGTCCTACACTTACTTTAAGAACAACCTATTGAAATTAAGTTTCTTCCTTGTATTCCTCTTGACGGCTCTGAACCATTGGACTAAGTTTTTTAAGTAGAGCAGTTTTTTCAACTGTACATGGTTCCTTCATACCAACATCGGAACGTGATCTCTTTCTATATGTAAAGAGAGGTCCTTAGTTGGTTCAAGTGGATGTTCCACAACTCCCAACTCTCTAATTGACACTCTTTGACGAGAATTTAGAGACTCATTTTGGTTCACCCTCTTATACAAACCACGTTCTGGGCTTTTATGAGAAATCAGCAATAAACTGACTATTCTTCGTCCTTCTTCCATTTCAGATGCCATTGGACTTGTTAAGCTCGTAGAGGCCAAAATAAAGGACACTAACCAGTCTACTCAAATTTCCCCATTTTGTACCCGCATACTATCTCAACACAAACCCCTAAACGGCCTCCAGTATACCCCCACAACAGTTTGCTACTCCCAACTCTCAATCCACTCCAATTTGTCGCCTATCCATGCTCAAATGTCGGAACAGCGTGCACATAGACTGCTACAATTGAGAAAAAAAGTTTCATATTGGACATAGATTTAAAACTAAAAGATTCCTATTATTTTGAGTCAAACTTTGACTCGTTAACAATTAGCTAGAGACATATCAGCTACCTTAAATTTATGTAACTAATCAGCATAAATTTGAAGATCTAGTTAATATAATAATAATTGTGTATGTATATGTATATATATATATATAGAAAGATAATGCCACATAGGTCATCTATTAGAAGTCATTAAGAATGAAGAAGATAATGTTTGTATATTTCTCTTGTGTATAATTGAAGAAACAAAACCCTCAATTTATACTTGAGGAATCAATACAAAGAGGAACTTGCTTGATAAGCAAGCAATCTAACTGACTCATAACCAACCCTTAACAAACAAAGCTGTTATCTCACATGTGCTAATAAACCAAGAAAAGAGCACCCGTGCTCTTTAGGAATGAGCTCTGCTGCACAAAATAGAAAATCATGTGTGTTTGATGAAGATGGATTTAAGAACCAAAACAGAAGCATCAAGCTGGCCATGGCACAAAGCTGATGCAGAAAAACAGGGTCAGTGTGCTCCTAGCTGGTCCAGTTCCAATGGTCAGGGTGCTCTTAGCAGGTCCAGATAATTTGTTGGCAGAACACCAAAGCAACCTGAAACAGCAAAGATACATATATATATATATATATATA
>NC_032012.1:3725086-3774488 GCF_001865875.1 Lupinus angustifolius
TATATATTTCATTACCCCCCCCTCAAGCTGGAGAGTAGATGTTAATGACTCCCAGCTTGCCCAACAAGTAACCAAAAGGGATAGGTTCTAAAGCCTTAGTTAAAATGTCAGCAACCTGATCATGAGTAGAAATGGGCAGTAAATGAAACAAATTATTTTGCAAACGTTCTCTAGTAATGTGACAATCAATTTCAATATGCTTTGTACGTTCATGATAGACAGGGTTGGCAGCAATGTATCGTGCGGAGTTGTTATCACAGTATAGCAAAGCAGGGGTCTTAGAATTTGCCTTGAAATCTTGTAGAAGGTAAGTGAGCCACTGAACTTCACATGAAGCAATAGCTAAGGCACGGTACTCAGATTCAGAGGAGGAACGAGAAACAGTGGTTTGTTTCTTGGATTTCCAAGAAACTAGGGAATCACCAAGGAACATACAATAGCCAGATATGGATTTTCTAGTATCAGGACATGTGACCCAGTCAGCATCACTAAATCCCTTGATTTGTAATGTAGAAGAAGAAGGGTAGTGAAGGCCTTGGCCAGGAGTGCCTTTTATGTATCTGAGGACACGGGTCATAGCTTTGAAGTGTTGAATGGTTGGTGCAGCCATAAATTGGCTGAGTTATTGGATAGCAAAACTAATATCAGGCCTAGTATTTGTTAGATACAAGAGCCTACCAACGAGTTGCCTATATAAAACAGGGTCAGAAAAGGGTTCACTGTCATTTTGAAATAAATGTGTGTTTTTCACCATAGGGGTAGGAACAGGTTTGGAGTTGAGGAAGCCAGTGTCAGAAAGCAAATCAAGGGAGTATTTCCTTTGGCACAGTGTAATACCAAGTTTAGATCTAGCTACTTCAAGACCAAGGAAGTATTTAAGTTTGCCAAGATCTTTGATCTTAAATTTCGTATCCAGATGGTGTTTAACAGCATTGATTTCAGCTAGGTTGGTGCCAGCAAGGATTAGATCATCAACATAGATGAGAAGGGCAGTAAAGGTTGTAGGGGTGTTCTTGATGAAGAGAGAATGATCATGGTTAGATTGTTTGTAGCCTAAGGCAATGAGATTGGTAGATAATTTGGCAAACCACTGCCTGCTTGCTTGTTTCAAGCCATAGATGGACTTATTTAGTTTACAAACCAGGTTAGGAATAGAAGGGGTGATACCAGGGGGAAGTGTCATATAGACATCTTCATGAAGATCACCGTGCAAGAAGGCATTGTTGACGTCCAATTGGTGAAGGGTCCAACCTTTGATAGCTGCTAATGCTAGGAGGAGTCTAACTGTTGTTAATTTCACAACAGGGGCAAAGGTCTCGTGATAGTCCAATCCCTCTGTTTGATTGAAGCCTTTGGCAACAAGCCTGACTTTGTACCTCTCAATTGTTCCATCGGAGTGAAATTTGAGTTTATACACCCATTTACATCCAATGGCAATTTTATCAGCAGGGAGAGGAAACATAGTCCAAGTGTTATTCTGGTGCAGGGCAAGGAGTTCATTATCCATGGCCTGTATCCATTCAGAAGATTTAATGGCCTGGTTGAAGGTTTTTGGTTCAGTGTGAGTGGTGATGGACAAAGAGTGTTGAAGGTGCGTAGGAGTAAGACCTTTGTAGGACAGGACAGTGTGCAGGGCATGTTTGAGAGAGGAGTTGTGTGAGGGAGAGGTGGAAGTGAGGAGGTTGCAGTGGTAATCTTGAAGGTAGTTTGGGGGATGGGGGTGTCTTGTGGATCTTCTAAGGTTGGGAGGTGCACTTGCAGGGTCATTTGTAGGAGGAATAGGGGTTGTAGGTGTGGTGTGGTGAGGTTGGACAGGGGTGTGGTCAAGAAGGAGAAATGAAGAATAAGGGTCATTGGTGTTGGATGATTCAGTAGAGTGAGGTTGGGGTTGGGCATTTTTGTAAGGAAAGATTCTCTCATGAAATATGACATTTCTAGATATAAGAATTGCCTTAGAGCATAGGTCATATAGGACAAATCCTTTTGTTCCTGGTTTGTATCCAATAAACACACATTTCCTAGCCCTGGGATCTAATTTAGTTCTATGGCTTACAAGAGTTGAAGCATAGGCCAAGCAGCCAAAGATCTTTAAATTATCTAGTGCAGGTTTCTGGTTAGAAAGAGCTTCAAAAGGGGATTTGAGATTTAGGACAGGGGTAGGAAGTTTATTAATTAAATGCACCGCATGTTTGGCAGCATAGCCCCAAAGGCCTTTAGGTAAGTTGGCTTGAAAGAGAAGACACCTAGTGATGTTTAGGATATGTCTGTGTTTCCTTTCAACCACAGAATTCTGTTGTGGTGTTTCCACACAAGTTCTTTGATGGATGATGCCTAGCTGATTGTATAAGGTGGGTTGAATGAACTCAAGACCATTATCAGTTCTAATAGCCTTAATCTTATGGTTGTATTGTGTCATAGCCAATTGGACAAAATTTTGCACAATGGTTCTGGTTTCAGACTTGCTTGTCATGAGAAAGATCCATGTGTATCTTGTGAAATCATCAATAATAGTTAGAAAATATTGTTGACCATGGATAGTAGGGATGCCAAGGGGTCCCCATATATCCATGTGGACAAGTTCAAATTGATGAGTTGTGTGGGAAGAGCTCTTAGGAAAAGGCAATCTAGATTGTTTAGCAATATAACATGAATCACACACCTTGCTTGAATCAAAATTTACAAAAGGAAATTGTTTATTGATGTGCTGTAAAATTGAAAGAGATGGATGTCCTAGTCTATGATGCCAAATGTCAAGGGCAGTATCAATACAATTCTCTAAGGAGCTAATAGTATGGAGATTTTCATCTAGGTAGGCATCTTGATTAAGTATGTAGAGATTGTTAAAGGCTTCAGCATGACCAATCGTCCTCGAGGTAATCATATCCTGGATAAAACAAGCATATTTATCAAAGACAAGCTTGCATCCGAGGGAGCAAGCTAGCTTATGGATGGAAACTAAATTATACTTAAAGTTAGGAATATACAGCACATCATGAAGAGTTAAGTGATTGTTAAGATGTATGGTTCCTGATTTATATGCAGTGACAACTATATTGTTAGGGAGTCTGACATGTATAGGTTTAATAGTTTTAGTCTTTATGAAATTTGAAGAATTGTTTGTAACATGGTCAGTGGCTCCACTATCAAGAATCCATGGATTGTTAGTGAAGGATTTACCTAAGATAGTAGGTTCATCAGGAGTTGATTCAAGGCTGATCTGGTTGATGCTATGTTCATCATTCATGTTTAGTTTGAGCATTTGGTTTTGAAGTTCATCATTGTTTTTCTTTTGCTCTGTGTTTGTGGTGCACCCCCTTGGTTCTGGATTGGTAGTGACATTGTTGATGGATCCATTATCTTGTCTGGATTTGAACTTGAAATTGGGAGGAAACCCGTGCTTGAAATAGCATGTTTCCATAGTATGACCCTCTTTTCCACAGAAGGTGCAAAGTTTATTGTTGGTATTTGATCCAGGAGTCTTGCCCAAAATTCCAGTGACTCCACTTCCTTGAAACCTCCTTGTTGTTATATTGTTATAGTCTGAATTACTCCTTCTTGCATTTCTGAATCCTTGACTTCTCCATGGTCTGTTGGAGTTGATTGAATTGATTGTGCCTTTAGTCTCATTGTAAATTGTTCCTTCATTTTGTCTTTCTTGCTGCATTACCAAGGAAAAGGCCTTGTTGATTAATGGTAGTGGTTCCATGAGAAGTATTTGTGCCCTGACAGTGTTGTATTGTTCACTTAAGCCCTTAAGAAAGCAGATCACATATTCTGATTCCCTATATTCTTTAACTGCTTTAAGGGCATTGCAACTGCATTGAATCCTGCAGGTGCACCTAATCACATGTCTGAGTGAGTCAAGTTCATCTCACAACGTCTTTAAGTCTGTAAAGAAGGTTGAGACACTTCTATCTCCTTGCCTTATGGAGTGCACTTCTTGCAATAAATCTGAGGTCCTAAAGTGGTCTCCCTTTGAATATCGCTCCCTTAGGTCCTCCCATAATTCTTGGGCATTGTCTATGTAGATTGTACTTTGAGCAATTTGTTGAGTGAGTGATCTTGTGATCCAAGATACCACCATGTTGTTGCATCTTTCCCAAGAGTCATATAATTGGTCTGTTTCTTGTGGAGCTTGAATCATTCCATTGACAAATTTAAACTTGTTCTTGGATGAGAGAGCTCTTCTCATGGCCTTGGACCAGGCATGATAATTTGTTCCATCCAAGGGAGGTGACAACAGGATGAAACCTGGATTCTCACCTGGATGTAGGTAGTAGGGATTTTGTGTCATATCAGCAATGTTGTGAGCATAGCTTGTCTGGTCAGATTGTGTGTCCATGATCCTTTCTTTGCAGATTGAGATGATGAAGAGATGGAAAGAGGGAAAGCAGATTTATTTGAGATAATTGGAGAGAAAAGAGGATGAGAATGGGAGAGGGATGGTGCAGTAGAGCTCTCAAAATGAGAGCTCTGATACCATATTAGAAGTCATTAAGAATGAAGAAGATAATGTTTGTATATTTCTCTTGTGTATAATTGAAGAAACAAAACCCTCAATTTATACTTGAGGAATCAATACAAAGAGGAACTTGCTTGATAAGCAAGCAATCTAACTGACTCATAACCAACCATTAACAAACAAAGCTGTTATCTCACATGTGCTAATAAACCAAGAAAAGAGCACACGTGCTCTTTAGGAATGAGCTCTGCTGCACAAAATAGAAAATCATGTGTGTTTGATGAAGATGGATTTAAGAACCAAAACAGAAGCATCAAGTATATATATATATATATATATTTCATTATCATCTGTTAGCCCGTTTTAAAACAGAGAAGATATATATCATTTTGTCCATTAAACCACATAAATTGTTACAACCATGAACAAAATGGCCAAGTTGTGCCATCTCTAACTGTCATTATATTATTAAAGACTATTTTATATACTGTCATTGCATCATATATTATTGACTTTTCCAAAAAAAAATAATTCAAATAAATGATAAATAATAGAATATCATTGACTTGTTAAGCTAGTAGAGGCCAAAATAAGAGAGATTAACCATTCTATTCAGTATATAGATTTTATACTCTTATGAATATTACACTTTGTAGAGCGTGTTAAATCCAGAATGATTTGGTTACTCTTTGAAATGAAAAAAGCAATTTAGTGAAGGCTCTAGCTGATGGAACCTTTTGGTGAAAACTAATATTTAAGTCTAAATGAAATTATTGTCCACCTGAGGATATAGTTTAGTCACAAGAGGACAATTTCTATGTCAGGTTTTTAAAGGCCGCAGAATCCTTTTATAAATAAAATTTGAACCATTTTTTTAGCTTTTTTGTTCTGCACTTTTGTCTTTCACTGTGTGAAGACCATTCTTAGGTATGAACTTTAGTAAATTATCCTTTATTGATAAAATGATAGAAACAGAGTTTCAATAAGTTTTTAGATTCAGTTGACATGAAATCTACAATCTTTTCATTAAGAATACATTGGGTTAGTATATTTACTATTAGAGACATTGTAAAACTTTGAAACTTGCATTTTTATGGGTTAAAATGGTAATAGTAAATATATTTTTTAAATAAAAAAGAAAGAAAGAAAAAACCACATCATTGTTATGTGTTTATTCACAATGTGTCCATCATGAATGATTGTCACACGTTTTTAAAGTCCAAATACTTTATTACTTCTCACCTCTTTCTATTTCTTTTTTTCTTCTTCGTGACCTTTCATCTCTTCTAATATTTCTTTACATTTTTTCTTTCTTAATTCCCAACTCTTTTCTCTTTCATTTCTTCTTCTTCTGTCTATATTTAAGGTAACACAAGACATCAGTATCAAGTATCAAAGTATCATGCTCTACATTTCTTATATTTTTTTCCATAAAAAACCGATTTTTATTGGAGAAATGTTCTAGATCCTATTTTTATGGTTAAAAATCGGATCTTGATTATACATTATTTGGATTTTTTGCTTAAAAATTCAATCTTTATCGTAGAAATGGAAATGTTCTAGATCTATTTATATGGTTAAAAATCAGATTTTTATTGTACATTTCTTACCTTTTTGTGCTTAAAAATCTAATCTTTACCTAGAAATATTCTGGATTCTATTTTTTATGGTTAAAAATCGGACCTTTATTATACATTACTTGGATATTTTGTTTAAAAATTCATTCTCTACCGTAGAAATGTTTTAGATCCTTTTTTATGGTTAAAAATCGGATCTTTCTTATACATTTCTTGGATTTTTGTTTAAAATTTCATTTTTTACCATAGAAATGTTCTATATCTTTTTTTTTATGACTAAATATTGGATCTTTCTTATACATTACTTGGATTTTTTGCTTAAAAATCCGATCTATCCTATTTTTATCGTTAAGAATCAGATCTTCTACTATCTTAATTAATAAGAATATAATGGGTTGGTCCGTTGGTGTATTTACCATTATAGACATTCTAAAACTTTGACACTTGCATTTTTAGGGGTTAAAATGGTAATAGTAAATATATTTTTTAAATAAAAAGAAGAAGAAAAAATCAGTTCATTGCTATGTGTTTATTCACAGTGTGTCCATCATGCATGATTGTCACACATCTTTAAAGTCCAAATACTTTATTACTTCTCACCTCTTTCTATTTCTTATTTCTTCTTCGTGACCTTTCATCTATTCTGATATTTCTTTCCATTTTTTCTTTCTTAGTTCTTAACTCTTTTCTCTTTCATTTCTTATTCTTCCGTCTATATTTAAGGTAACACAAGACATCAGTATCAAAGTATCATGCTCTACATTTCTTATATTTTTTTGCTTAAAAAACCGACTTTTATTGTAGAAATGTTCTAGATCATATTCTTATGGTTAAAAATTCTTACTTGTAGAAATCAGTCCAAATATTCTTACTTGAATTTTTTGCTTAAAAATTCAATCTTTACCGTAGAAATATTCTGGATCTATTTATATGGTTAAAAATCAGATCTTTATTGTACATTTCTTACCTTTTTGTGCTTAAAAATCTAATCTTTACCTAGAAATATTCTGGATTCTATTTTTTATGGTTAAAAATCGGACCTTTATTATACATTACTTGGATATTTTGTTTAAAAATTCATTCTCTACCGTAGAAATGTTTTAGATCCTTTTTTATGGTTAAAAATCGGATCTTTCTTATACATTTCTTGGATTTTTTGTTTAAAATTTCATTCTTTACCATAGAAATGTTCTAGATCTTTTATTATGGTTAAATATCGGATCTTTCTTAAACATTACTTGGATTTTTTGCTTAAAAATCTTATCTATCCTATTTTCATCGTTAAGAATAAGATCTTCTACTATCTTAATTAATAAGAATACAATAGGTTGGTGTATTTACCATTATAGACATTCTAAAACTTTGACATTTGCATTTTTAGGGGTTAAAAATGTAATAGTAAATATATTTTTTAAATAAAAGAAAAAGAAAAAAAAAACAGTTCATTGCTATGTGTTTATTCACAGTGTGACAATCATGCACGATGGCCACATGTCTTTAAAGTCCAAATACTTTATTACTTCTCACCTCTTTCTATTTCTTCTTTCTTCTTCTTGACCTTTCATCTCTTCTGATATTTCTTTCTTAATTCTTAACTCTTTTCTTTTTCATTTATTCTTCCATCTATATTTAAGGTAACACAAGAGATCAGGTATCAAAGTATCATGCTCTATATTTCTTATATTTTTTTCTTAAAAAACTGATTTTTATTGTAGAAATGTTCTAGATCATATTTTTATGGTTAAAAATCGGATTTTTATGGTTAAAAATCGGATTTTTATTATACATTACTTGGATTTTTTGCTTAAAAATTCAATCTTTACCGTAGAAATGTTCTGGATTTAATTATATGGTTAAATATCAGATCTTTATTGTACAATTCTTACCCTTTTTTGCTTAAAAATCTAATCTTTACCGTAGAAATGTTCTTAAATCCTATTTTTCATGGTTAAAAATCGGACCTTTATTATATATTACTTGAATTTTTTGTTTAAAAATTCATTCTTTACCGTAGAAATGTTCTAGATCCTTTTTTTATGGTTAAAAATCATATCGTTCTTATACATTACTTGAATTTTTTGTTTAAAATTTCATTCTATACCGTAGAAATGCTCTTTCTTATACATTACTTGGATTTTTTGCTTAAAAATCCGATCTATCATATTTTTATCGTTAAAAATCAGATCTTTAGTCATAAAAATATGTTACTGATAGAAGTGTGTGTTGTTCACGCTAATTTTTAAGACGTAAAGATCATTTGTTTGAAGAATAATTAATGTTACATTATTTTTCTTTTTATTGATATTTTCTTTCTAGTAGTTGTATTTAATAGTGTGTGAAATTTCTCATATTTCTTTATGTACATTTAAGAATTATTCTGATATTTCTTTATCTTCATTGCTATTTAGTTACTTCTAATCTAATAATAATGTACGATATTATAAAATTGTGTATGATATTATAAAATGCATTACTAATGACAGATCTTCGAGTTCACTACATTGTTACTGTTAGTACCATGATTACTGTAACATTATTTTTCTTTTTATTGATATTTTCTTTCTAGTAGTTGTATCTAATAGTGTCTGAAATTTCTGATATTTCATTATGTACATTTAAGAACTCTTCTGATATTTCTTTAAGTGCATTTAAGAACTTTTCTGATATTTCTTTATCTACATTGCTAATGAGTTACCTCTAATCTAATAATAATGTATGATATTATAAAATGCATTACTAATGAAAGAAAGAAAACGTGTTTTGAAGAAAGCTAGAGGTAGAAGATGATGAATAGGAAAGTTTCTATTAATGACAATCTGTTATTAACAACCAACTGAATTTTAAAATTTCCCTTCTATTTATAGTAAATTCTATAACTAACCCATTTACAAAGCCCAACCATACTAGCTGGAATTACAATTTTTTCCTACATCCTCCCTTAATTCAAGCTGGTTATGCTAATCACCCCAAGCCTTCTCCTCTGTGATTCAAAAGTTTCCTTCCTTAGAGATTTTGTCAAGATATCTGCTTGTTGATTCTGTGAGATACAGAATTCAACTTTCAAATTTCCCTTCTCCACATGATCTCTTAAGAAGTGATACTTTGTCTCAATGTGTTTGTTGCGACCATGAGACACCGAATTCCTTGCCAGATTAATTGCAGACTGATTATCAATCAGAAGCAACATTGAGTCATTAGCATGAATCCCCAACTCCTTCAGCAGAGAGTTTAACCATAAACCTTGGCAACCCCCTAAGCAAGCAGCAATGTATTCGGCTTCACATGATGATAGAGCAACTACCTTCTGCTTCTGAGAGCTCCAACTGATAGAAGCATCACCAATCTTAAACAAATAGCTTGTGGTGCTCTTCCTATCATACTTGTCTCCACACCAATCTGCATCAGTGTAGCCATGAATTGATTTCACCCTGCCTTCAATACTTGCAGGAAAGTGTACTCCAAAATCCATGGTTCCTTTGAGATATCTAAGCACCCTCTTTACTGCAATCAGATGAGAGTGTTTAGGTTTCTCCATATATCTACTAACCAAGCCAACTCCATAAGTGATGTCTGGTCTTGAGTTACAAATGTATCTTAGTGAACCAATCATCTGTTTATAGAGCCTAGGATCAACTGATTCATCTTCCAAACCTTCTTTGTTTAGACTTGTTCCTGCTTCTACTGGTATGGTGGATGGACTTGAATCAAACATATTAAACCTCTTGAGTACTTCAGAGGTATACTTCTTTTGATGCATTAGTATCCCTCTGCTATCCCTTAAGAATTCCATGCCCAAGAAGTATGATAGTGTGCCAAGATCAGTCATTTCGAATTCTGCTTTTAAGCTGTTCTTGATGCTCTCAATCTCATCCACTTTGCAGCTTGTTATCAGTAAATCATCCACATAGAGGCATATGATTACTGATGCTGCTTCAGGTGTATACTTCACATAAATTACATGCTCACTTGTGCACCTTATAAGTCCTTGTTGGACAAGAAATGTTTCTATTCTCTTGTTCCATGCTCTAGGGGCTTGTTTTAACCCATAGAGTGCCTTGTGAAGTTTGTAAACCTTTTGTTCCTGCCCTGAGACTTCAAAACCAGTAGGTTGGCTCACAAAAACTTCCTTGTCTAATGGACCATTTAGGAAAGCTGACTTCACATCCATTTGACTCAAGCTCCAATTTTCAAGACTAGCAATAGCTATTACCAACCTCACTGTCTCAATTCTGACCACTAGTGCAAACACTTCTCCAAAGTCTAGTCCAGGTTTTTGCAGGAAACCTTTAGCTACCAATCTAGCCTTATGTTTGGCTATTGATCTATCATACTTCAACTTGACTTTGTACACCCATTTCACTGAGATTGCTTTCTTTCCTTTGGGTAGGTTTGTTAGTTCCCAAGTATTGTTTCTTTCAATAGACTTTATCTCTTCTTGCATAGCTTCAACCCAACATCTTTGCTTCACTGCCTCATCAAAAGTAATGGGTTCCATCTCTGCTAATAAGGCCATGTGAACCAAATCCCCTTCTGATGTGATGGAGTTGTCTGAGAACACTTCAAAATCTCTCAATCTGGGTGGCAGTTGCCTTTGTCTCTGAGGTCTTGCATATGAGTTTTCA
The DNA here is from genome assembly GCF_001865875.1 of Lupinus angustifolius. NCBI lineage: Eukaryota > Viridiplantae > Streptophyta > Magnoliopsida > Fabales > Fabaceae > Lupinus > Lupinus angustifolius. The sequence goes on from NC_032012.1 coordinate 3,735,748, forward strand.
ATATGGGTGTTCACCCACAGGTTCGTGATCTATTAGCTCTTGATACCACTGTTGGAATGAGATGAATGAGAATGAAGAAAGAAAGAAAGAAAATGTGTTTTGAAGAAAGCTAGAGGTAGAAGATGATGAATAAGAAAGTTTCTATTAATGACAATCCGTTATTAACAACCAACTGAATTTTAAAATTTCCCTTCTATTTATAGTAAATTCTATAACTAGCCCATTTACAAAGCCCAATCATACTAGCTGGAATTACAATTCTTTCCTACAATGTACATTTAAGAACTCTTCTGATATTTCTTTATGTACATTTAATAACTCTTCTGATATTTCTTTTATCTGCATTACTAATGAGTTACCTTTAATCTAATAATAATGTATGATATTATAAAATGCATTACTAATGACTTATGACAGATCTTCGAGTTCACTACATTGTTACTGTTAGTACCTTATATTTTTCAATTGTGTGTTAGTTAATTTATTAATTTTTGAACATTAGAATTTTCTTAATTTGCTCTTTAATGGGCATTCTTTAATAGACTTTGTTAATACAAAAATCATTCCATATAAATCTCACATTAATATGTTTTTATGGGTTTAATTGAGTGATAGGAGTTTGGTATTGTAAAGTTTTGAAGTTTGTCTTTCCAAAATGCGTGTATTACACGTCAAATATGTTCAGTGGGTTTGTATACAGATTTTAGCCATAGAGTTGTTTAATTTTATTTATATAACTCAACTTTAGATGGACAAAAGTCACCCTTGTTATATATTATTGTTTACTTCACTTCATTAGGTGCTCTTATGTTTTTTTATGGGTCGAGACTGTACATGTCTATTGTTATGATGAATGTCACATGTTTTTAAATGTCACATGTCTATCTATGAATAACTTATTAAAATATTCCACATATAGCATTCTTAATTCAAACATCTTTGTTTCTTTGTAATACAAAGTTTATTTCAATGTGATTTCATTAAAAAATGACGTTAAACAAAGACAACATCATTATATGCAACATGTTTTTAGAAGATATAGTAACATCAAATGTGTTTATTTCTCTTAGTCATGCATATAGTTGAGATTTATGCTGAGAGTCATGACTTCAATAACAATAAGGTCTACATAATATATGAGGTAGCCTACCTATTAGCTACCTCATCAAAAAATAACCTTAGCATTTTTTATTTTACAACAATATTATTTCTTTCATGATTTGTGAGTAATGTCTTCAATATTCTTTCTTTGATTCTGTTTTTTACCTAACAACAATATTCCTTCTTACATGTATGTCCTAAACAATATTCATTTGTTGTATTAATGTCAACATCACGACCCTTTGAGTTGATAAGGGATCTGAATGATTCAAAACACCCGTGGAAGATTACTGTTAGAATTACTGAAATTTGGTATGTTCAACATCCACTAAAACCTAGACATCTGGAAATGATATTGATGGACTGCAAGGTAATATATTATAAAAAAAGTTATTTTTTTTAGGTTACTAATCTCCAATTCTTTTAATTAATTTAGGGAGACAAGATCCAAGTCTCTGTAAAAAAAACAATGAGTTCAATCAATGGAGATAACATTTGGTTGAAAATAACACCTAGGTCATGCATAATTTCAATGTGTTCCATAATGATCTTCAATTTAAGGCTTGCAATCATGCCTATATAATGCAATTTACTATTGGTACAACTCTAAGAGATAAAGAGTTTCCCGATATTCCGCAATTTGAATTTGTTTTTAAAAAGTTTGCTGAAATACTTGCTGGCAACTTTGAAAGTGATTTATTAGGTAATTTTTTATTTATATAGATATATGTTTTCATATTTATCTAATTTTACTTTATTTCTATTATATTAACACTTTATTTTGATTAATTTGTAGACATTATTGGCATTATTGATAAGATAGTTTTTTCTCAAACACATGCTTCTTTAAAGAAAGTTATTTTCACTCTCAGAGATTCTAGGTAATTGGAAGTAGACTTTATTTGTTATTCTCAGTAATTAACTTATTTTATCACACAAGTTTTTCACTGTAATTTTTAATCAGTGGTGATATTATAACATGTACTCTATCGGAATCCCATGCCATGAAATCTTTTAACTTTTACAACAACTTTACCCTTGGTGAGCCGATGATTGTTCTGCTGACACATGTCAGAGTGAAGGAAGGACAATGTATTTCTTATCCTTCTACAACTACATTGTCCCGATTATTCAATTATGAATTTGACATTGTGTATGTAATATACTTTTTTAAAGTGACAATTGTGTGTCTTGATTTAAATCACTAATTTCTATTACAAACATAGAATATGCAATGAAATTTTTTATTATTTTATTTCCATGTGCAGTTTATATCGCTAATTTTAAAGGTTAATAAAATTTAATTGTTTTTGAATTGTAGATGATAGCATGAACTCTGTAATGTGATTTCATTAGAAATTAATATTAAATAGAGACAACATCATTATATGCAACATGTTTTTAGACAATAACATCAACTGTGTTTATTGACCTTTAACATTAACATTTTAGGTTACAAATTGTAATCGTATTTCACCATCTTAGGTTACAAATATGACATAAATTGATTGATATAAAACAATTGATTGAGATTTTTTAAACCATGTATTTTATTTTTTCACATAAAAAACTCTATGTTTATACAACTTGTTTTTTTTTTTGCAGATCAATCACCATCCTATTCCATGTCATTTTATCTTTCCACCATTAACTTTTTATGTTTAAGTTTTGATTTTCAAATCTTATTTATCATATCATAAGATTTATTTTGTTTTTTTTTCATTCAAAATTGCAGGTGAATTGACTTACCATTTTCAACATAACATTGGAAAAAACAACAAAACCATCAAGCAAAACGGAGATGAGATGACATATTATTGTCAACATAACATTTGAAAACACCAAAAAATTTCCTTCCTTCATAAAATAGTTAAAGTATTTTTTTATTTAGCCAAAAAGCCATGTTCTTTACACTTACTATTGAAATCATTTGACTTACATGACAAGTTTGTATTATAAAAATGATTATTAGCTAAATCTTCACTCCAGTTCAAAACTTTGAACCAAACATCAGAAAAAGTATCATCCTCTTTCCTGAACATCTCTCCTCTTTTCTTAAAAACTAAAACCCTTCTCCGAAGAACCCTTTAATCTATGTTTTCTTCTCCATTCTCGAAAGAACCCTTATGAAAAAATACACTCTCCGACCATGCTCTTTCTTCTCCATTCTTCTTAAAGTACTCATGTAACAGTCCAATGTTCATTTGAGTCATTGTCTTCTCCGTTCTTTCTTCTCTATTTGTCCTTTTTTTTTATTTTCTTACTAAAACACTTCTTTTTCCGTTAAACACTCTTCCTTTAAACTCTGTTTTTTAACAACTACATTTTTATTTAGGTTTCAACAAAAGAAGATGACTGTCAAAAGACGTGCATAATTGTGTATACAATATTCTATCTATAAGGTAATGTTAATGTTTATGTATTTAAGGTATCTCCCAATGTATTTGGTAATATTACTATTTCTATATATCTATTGATGTTTTGAATGAAATAACATGCATTTTCAATTGAAGTTTAGTTAATGTTTTTGTATATCTGTTGATGTTTTGAATGAACTAATTTGCATTTTCAATTGTAGTTTAGTTGAGTTATAAATAGTCTAATATAAGTTATATATGTTGTCTTTTTCAATTAAAGTTTTTTTTAATGCATTCTCACTCTATGAAAAAGTTATTTGAAGGTGTAGTATATGAAATTGGTCATCTATTTTGTTTCAGGAAAGTTGTCTTCAATATACAATTTGACTTAATCTATGAGGACACATGTGTTCAATAAGTCACTTCTTAAATAATAGTATCATGGTGTTATAGTTATACCCTTTCCTCTTATAACAACCTTAATTTGATAATGCAGTTTTTGTTTATCATTTACATATTATGGAATGAATTTTTTGTTCCCTATTTATTTTTCACATTACGATTGTATTCAGTTAGAGGTGAATTAGATGATTGACATATACAATAATATGTGGTTGAGTATGTTTAATATTTTTTTGTTACAATGTTATCAAAGCAGGAATGTTATGGACATCCCTACTATGATCTCTTCATCGGTCTGCTATGTTCATATTGTAACTAATTTATATTTTGCTCTAACATGTTAGGGACTGTTGTGTGGACAATTTTGAAAAGAATTGCATATGTATAAATTACAAATCTATGGACTGTTTTATGGATATAATTTAACTTGATTATACAATAAAGGTTTTATTAATCAATACTTTGTATGATGTATTTATTAAACCCTAATTTTATGTCACTGTAATTTTATTGAATTGTAATCGTTTAAATATAAAGCTAATAGTTTTGTAATCATACATACATCATCAATTGATATATTATTACATCCAATTTTTTATATTTTAATAGTTTGTATTTAGTATTCAAGAGATATGTTTTTAATATGTTTGCTGAAATTGATGGTTCTTATTAAGTTTGTATTCAATTTTAATTTAGGATTCAAGAATTATGCTTTTAAAGTCAACTAAAAAACATGCTAGGATTGAACACTGTCCCTTACAAGGGAATGTATTTAACCGAAAAGAACCTTAAGATATTTTGTGACCACCAGTTTTGTTGTTTATTTATTTAAATTATAAACTAATCTTATACTTGCATGTATACATTGTGCACAAAACATGACTTGATTTGTTGAATGTATACCTATTTCTGTTGATATCAAAAGAATACAAATAATCCAAACAAATGTCCTTCAATAGCAAGAAAAAAAAGAAAGACTATCTTGAAGGATGAGGGTTTAAATTATTCAAGATCAAAACAACTACCATTTTCATCGGTGCAATCCCAAACATCAAAAATCTACACCGATTAATATGAGTAGAACCCTTCTTTCACATATAGATTTAAATTGTGAAAATCTGAAACAGACTTATGGTTTCTGAATACCAATGGTTGTTCAAGTTCGACATCTCATACCCAACCATCTGAAATCCATGAGCAAACTAAGGAAAAAGAGATTTGTCAACCAAGGGTCTTTAGGCATAAATCTTATGAATAGATATGGGAGCATGTTAGATCTTGAAAACTCGAACAACATGGGACCAAGAAAAGAAAATAAGTCTCCTTTCTCATCAATTGAAAGTTATAGTCAAGAATTCAATCATTGTACTAACGAAGATGATGACGATTCTGAAATTGACATACAAGGTACTCATTTAGTATTTTAGTTTATTATTAGTCATTTACAACAATCAATTTCATGGATCTCTTTAACACTAATATACTTTATTCTTTAGATTTAGACTATGTTAACATTGAATACTCTTCGGACGATGAAGATCAATTCAATAATTCCCATACAACCTCAATGCTTCAAAAACATCAAGGTTATTTACTATACATTTTAAATTTTAATTTATAGTACACCAATATAGGCACTAACTTTAAAATTGTTTGTTTATGTTATTCTAATATTGGTGATACTGTTATTGAATGTGATGATTGTGGAGCATGCATGTGGTATGAAGAGCGAAAGCGTAAACATCGAAACACTACAACACCTAAATATGAACTTTGTTGTGGTGATGATAAAGTAAAAATACCCTTATTGGAAACACCTCCTCCAATCCTTCAACATCTCCTTTTTGATATGCACTCTCATGATAGTCTAAATTATCAAAACAATATTCGTCTATACAACATGATATTTGCCTTCACATTTGTGGGTGCAAAATTTGATAGATCTATCAATAATGGTCCAACTATTAGGATACAAGGACAACCATGTCATCGTATTGGTAGCATGTTGCCGATGTCTGGACAAGGCCCAAAGTTTGCCCAACTTTACATTTATGATACAGAAAATGAAATTCAAAACATAATGGATGAAATAAGGTAGATAATAATATTACGTGGATAATAATGTCATATTTTTTCTATTGTTAGCAATCTTATTGATTTTTTGTTCAATTGATTAATATAGGAACAACAAGGTTAATTCCCAAGTAGTTTGCCAATTATCACAAATGTTGGATGAAAATAATGTCCATGCAAAGTCTTTCAGAATGGCAAGGGAAAGATTAAAAGATGGTGTAATTCCTAATTTGAAATTGAAGCTAATTTCCGAAAGGAGTTCTGATGGTAGAGTAAATAACTTACAAACGGTTTCTGAAGTGGCTGCTTTAATAGTTTGAGATATTGATTCAACATGACAAAGAGTTATATTTATGGAGACACAAACTGGTCATTTAAAGAGAATTGATGAATTGCATGCAAGTTATTTAGCTTTTCAATATCCATTGTTGTTTCCATTTGGGGAGGATGGTTATAGACATGATGTTTGTCATAGAACTAGAGCTGATTCTCAAAATAGGAAAAGAAATCGTCTAACAGTGAGAGAATGGATATCCTTTAGATTGCAAATAAGGAAGAATGAGGCTCAAACTTTGTTGAGGTCAAGAAGACTTTTTCATCAGTTTTTAGTTGATGCTTATACTATGGTGGAGTCTGAACGACTATCCTTTATCAAAAGAAATCAGTCAGAGTTAAGGGTTGATAAATACAAAAATTTGAATCAGTCTCAAACAAATGACCAAAGTGAAGGATCAAATATTGGAAAAAGAAACATATTACCTTCAACCTTTGTTGGTAGCCATAGGTACATGGATCAATTATACTTCGATGGGATGGCTATTTGTAGTTCATTGGGATTTCCTGATTTATTTCTAATAATGACATGCAATCCTAATTGGCCTAAAATTCTAAGCTTTGTTAATCCTTTATGATTTAATGTTTTTGATATGTACACCATTGAATTTTAGAATAGATGTTTACCACATGTGCACTTGCTTATTTTTTTGCATCCTTCTAACAAATATTCATCTCCAAATGACATTGATAGAATAATCTTTGCTGAGATTCCAAATCAGCAACATGATCTTGAATTGTACAACATGATGAAGTCACATATGATTCATGGTCTATGTGGTTCTTGCAAAATGTCTTCTAAGTATTTTCCGAAAAAATTTCAACAATCTACAATTGCTGATGAAGAGGGATATCCTATTTATATGAGAAGAGATAATGGAAACATTGTTGAAAAAATGGCATATCTCTTAACAATCGCTATGTTGTCCCTTATAACCCGCAACTATTAATCAAGTAACAATCTCACATTAATATCGAGTGGTGAAACCAAAGTACCTCAGTCAAGTACTTATTCAAGTATATAAACAAAGGGTATGATAAGATAACGACTGTTATTAAACCAACATGATGGTGCATCAGAGGCTCCCGTTAACATTGATGAGGTTAAACAATATTTTGATTGTAGATATGTATCACCATCAGAAGCATGTTGGAGAATTTTTAAATTTCCAATTCATGGGAGATAACCAGTTGTTGAACAAATATTCGATATGAAACATTCACAGATGCATGCTTTGCGTGTGGTTTACTTCAGGATGATAGAAAAGGATTGAGGTTTTGGTTTCTACTTGAGGAAATTATTTGTCACATTGATTTATCGACATCTATGAATAGGCCAAATCATGTTTGGCAGAACACGTGGCAATTGTTATCTGATAGAATTCTTTACAATCAAAGAAATATCTCCAATAATCAAGGTATCCAACAATTATATTACATTGTATTATTAAAATTTTGTTTTATTTAAATATATTATATCATGTAACATATTTTATATCTTATAGGGTTGGTGCTTACATATAAACAACTACAAAATCTAACTTTATTGTAGATTGAAAAACTAAAGGAATCGAAGGAGTTTGAAGGACCATCCTTCAATGCCCTATCCAAATGGGTAGGTAACAAGTCAATTAGGTAATGGACTAATATATCAAGAGCTTAATTATGATACAAATGAATTAATAAGAAACTTTCATTCTCTTTTCAACTCTTTAACATGTACTTCCATTTTCTTACTACTAGATTCTTTATTTACTATCAGTCCTAATTAGTATATCTATTAATAAAATGAATGTGGACATATTCATTTCATATTATGCAAAAGAACAATATATTATATTCCAGACTATAATGCAACACTTAATACATCATATATTATGGACAGTTTTAACCCTTACAAAGAACATGTGTTTACAAAATCATGACAGAATCAGATATCAAGCAATTATCTGAATGATACAAAAGATGAGAAATGGAAAATTATCTGAGCCTAATGATGGTTGTGCAAAAATTGATATGCCAAACGAACCATTGATTGTAGGTTATGATAACCCAGTTGAGGGCATACTCTCTACCACCTACATTATTTAAATACTCTCTACCACCATTCAAATTTTCATAACATTTTTCATTTAAATATCACGGGTTCAGTACCATTTCATATTCTTAAATTCATGCAACCCACATGATTCTCAAGGGTTTCCTACTAGTTCTTAGGAATCAACTTCTGACATTCCCAAATTTGTCCGGTCCTCCCTAGATCTATAGCATTTATATTTCACAATGGGTTTCACCAAATAAACAGGTACACCGGTCCAACACATTAAAAAAAACTGTGCACTTCCCAAATTCCTCACAATCTTAATATTTGTAGTCACTAACAACAACAGGGATCCCTGGTCCAAATTTAAGTTTAACGTAATACTAGGAAAATTAATAAGAGCAGCATTAGAAATGAAACATGATCAATGAGAAATATGTAACAGAAGAGCCAAACTTGTCATCCACACAGAAAGCAGAGCAAGCATTAAACTCCTGCTTTTCACTTTAATATCTGGAGAAAGCATCTCAAGGCAGATGAGTATATGGATTTCAAGGACCACATACCCCATGCTCAATTCTCCAATTCCAATTAGACACACTACAACATAAACCCTTAGCCAAATTCAATAGATAATTAGCAATCAAACACATATCAATAATATACATTGCAGTAATTTTGACAGTTCAAAATAAAAATGTTTGTATCAACATTAGAAACTTTTAGCTAATGTGTGTATCAAAAGATGGATCAGATTAATTGGCTTGATTTCTCTAATGAGAAATAAATCGCACAGTAATATCAACGTCGTTCATCTGGGGAAATAATCATCACTTCCATCAATGTCGTCCAAACACGTATATTTATTAATAATCAAACACATTGTTCAATTGCTCATTCAAAAAAGATATAATCAATATGAAGAACCACATTAATAAAAGGACATTGATGTTCCTAGAAACGACAATTAACATATTTTTTCCTTGACACGAAAAGTTCTTAATAAGAATATCGTAATATACAATAGAAATTGAAACACGGAACACTATCAAACAATTCAATAATCTCTAGAAACTACAACAACTAGCAATTGTTTTGTACGCAAAGATGGATCAGATTAATTGGCTTGATTTCTCTACAGAGAAATAATTCGCTCAGTAATATCAGCTTCGATCATCTGGGGAAAAAATCATCACATCCATCTAAGCAACAAGTTGCTATACAATAATCAATGAAATCAATATAACCACTAAATTGAAACTAACAAATCATCAATTCTAGTACAACTACCACATTAAAAACATAAAAAAATCAAAATTTACAAGATTTTGGTGTACAAACATGGATCAGATTAATTGGCTTGATTTCTCCAAAGAGAAATAAAATCGCACAGTTATATCAGCGTCGATCATCTGGGGAAATAATCATCACTTCCATTTATGCAAATTGTTACTAGAGACTAAGTATTCAGGCAAATCAACAGAACAACTAAATTGTAATAAAATAATGACATCAAAGAACATAAATCATAAACCCATTAAATTATAACCTACAAAATGAAAAGGGAACAAATTTGAAGATATTTTGTTAGCATAAGAGAATACATTTCCCTACACTGCAATAGGCACTGAGATGAAAAACAGTACACAAGAAATTGCAGGAAGGAATTGCTGTGGCGTCAGCTCATACACAGAGCCCATTAGGATTTGAGAACTGGTAATCAGTAAATTGACGCACGATATATAACAAAAACAAGACAAACCCAGAAGAATAAAACTAATCCCAACACGAAATTGATAAGAAAGATTGAAACTTGGAGATCGAGATGATAATTGAGAATGAAGAATGTGAAGGTGTGTTTATAAAGCGGAGGAAGAAACCCTAATTTGACGTGGTCTTTGCGCAGCGTAGAAACCCTAATTTTTAAAGTGGTTGCGGGTCGGTGGAAGTGACCCACGGGGCCGCTGTGGCAGCCCATATCTAACCGAAGTGAATAAAAGTAAGTATCCATACGAAATTTGGTTGTGTTATTTTATTATATTAGAATGAAGTTATTCCCATAGACTAGTTAAATGTTGATATGTGGTTTCTTAACTTACTTAAATACTGACATGTGTCTCTTCTATTTTCTTTCTGTTCAGATTATTATTAAGATAATAAATGGAAGAGTCACATGTTAACATTTAACTAGTTTAATATGATAAAATTATCTCTTTATACTAAAAAATATTTAATTAATATTATTATATATACATGCAAAAAGTGTGAATATGAAAATTTATTGTGAAGTTTTCTTGTAATTTATGTTGAGTTATTATTTTCTAGATGAGAGTTTTTATAGAAAACAAAGTTGTTTATATTAATCTTGTCCTTTAAAAATCAAAGTATTATTATTAAAGATTGTTTATACAAATTTACTCTCACCAAAATAAAATTGGCATATTAATTATATTTATTAACCTTACCCGACTAAATTAGAAGATATAGAATGTGTTATACTTAGTGTTATAAAAGTTGGGTCAAAATGACTATGAACTAGTCATCTATCTAGTTCGAGATGCATATTTGATCAGTCTTATTGTAAATTTGGGATGACCTAATTTATCAGTTGACTTAAGCTTAAAACTAGCGAACTAGTCAAGAAAATCAATTTTGAAAAAGTTATTCTGAGAGAAAAATCAATGTACTAAATTTATTTATGGTTATGTTTAATATAGTTGTTTAAGTAAGTTTAAAAGAAATTTGTGTTTTTGTTGCAAAATAAAGCATAAAACCTATGTTTTTTCAATTTATTTATGGCATGTTGTGTTAGTAAAAGATTGTTGTTAGTTTATACTATGTGCTAGTAAATAATATTAGATGATACTATGTTTTTTAGATTTTTTTAATATTAACTGTATCAAACTATCAAATTAATGACTCTGTGGCTAGATCTCTAACTCAATGACACAATTTGATCAAGTAGATCACTAGTGAGATTGTAATAACTAGATTATATATAAGAGTGTAAATAAGTTAGATTATTCATTTTCGTCCAAACTTATATAATATATAAGAACGTGAGTCTGCCTATTTTTGATTAAAACAAGGTCTAACTTGTTAGTAGAGATGGCAAAACGGGTATTGTTCGTGGACGCGCCCGCATATTTTCATGAGTAGGGCGTACAAATTTTGCCCACTTGCCCGTTTCGCCCGTCCCATTTTGCCCGCCAAGTTTGCGGGTAGCCCATAAACATAATTTAAGGAAAAAGTACGAAAATTTTAAATAAGTTATGATGTAATGTGATTTTTAATCCCTAAAAAAATGTAATCTAATATGATATGTTAAACTTCATATAAAATATAAAAAATGTTGTTAATTTTTTATCTTCAACTACTTTATTTTATTTTATTTCATTTATTATATGAATTTTTTATTTGTTAATTATTCAACAATGCACACGGGCCGCCCACAAGCTCGTTTTAAAACGAGCATAACATTAAATTTTGTCCGTTAACCAATACGGGCATGCCCGCGACCGCTTAAATTTTTGCGAGCACAGGCTAAACTAGTCGAACGACTCATTTTATCATCTCTACTTGTTAGCTTACTTAATTGTATGTTATGGTACAAGGCTTACAATAGTCCAACATGTGTGCTTTTAAGTAGGCTCATTAACATTATCAATTAAATTATGTTTTTACATCTTTATATTAAAATTTCATATACATAGTATAATATTTTTTAATGGACAAATTGTTAGGATTAATAAAGTTTTAAATGAACAAAAATAATAAAGAGTTGGTCTAGTGATGTAAAATCTCACTAGATCCACAGGTTGACTAAAATGTCATGAATTTGATTCATAGGAACGATAACTTGTTGAATAGACAATCGCGCACCCTGAAAGAAAATAATTCATTTCCTATAGGATGATAGGATATCATTGATAGTACCCAAAAGAAAAATGAACAAAAATTTGGTTTGTTAAATTAAATGTTTTTAACATATCCTGAATATGACCCGCTTACCAAAAAAATTTGAACTAGGTCAAATAATAAGACTGAAGTTTTGTTCATAAAATTGATTAAAGAGACTTCGGTATATTAGTAACATCTTAATTTGACTTATCGGAAGTAATACATTCTGAAATATTAATTTCTTATCCAAAACTATAATGGAATATAGCACTAAAAACTATTAGTAACATCTTAAGAAACTAATTGCATTCCAAAATAAGGGAAATACTTATTTTGATATAGCCATCCGATGGAAATGTTATTTGTAAATTACGTGTGATATTTGTTGAGAGAGAAAACTAACAATAACTAAAATGTTACCAGAAGGAGGAAGCAATGTTAAATTTACGTTTACTGAATCATAAACATGTTGGAAATATATTCGTATATTTCTATATTTATGCACAAGATTCAATTTGTCACCGAAATATAATTAAAGTAATTGCATTATTTATTTTATCATATTCGCTATTTAATTAAATAGATTATATGATAAGATCCTTGATTAAAAATTAGAGACTTGTTATTATAATAGAGATTATAATAATGAGAAACATGTGTTTTATAATTTTTAGTCTAAATTGTTCTGGATCATGAAATCATTGAGAATAAGACATTAATGACTCGGGTAGATCAATATATGTGTGATAGAATTTATTTGATAAATATTAATAGATCCCATTTATTAAATTGTACATATAGATGATGCATATGTGGATATGATCATTGAACTAACTCAATTGAGAATTCTTAATGGTTAAGATTACCTTAAATTGTCAATAATAAATTCTCAAGAAGAAATGAAATAGTTTCCTTTGACCTGTGATTAACATAGTAATTAACATGTTATTTATCATACTTTGATTTCGGACACATGATGTATCAGGATATTATTTGAATGAATATTAGATATGATTAAATGCTTGTAGAATTAATGACTAATCAAGAAGGAATCCATCAACTCTTGGTAATGAGTTTGAACTCTATAATAAAATAAAACTTTGGCCAAAGTATTACAATGAATAAAGAAATGAGTTTCTTTGAGTCATGATGACAACTTATTAAAGTTTGACAATCGTACCATACTGTAAAGTTAGTCCAGACCTGTAATTAAGGAGTGTTGCTAGACGTCAACCTTAATTAGTAAATTAATTTAGTTAATTTACTACCAGCTTAGTATTGATCCTACATAATCACACTAACGAATGTTCTAATCTTTGCTAAATAATTATATTATTTTATAATTAAATTGGAGAATTTAATTTGATCAATAAATAATTTAATTTGATCAATAAATATTTTTATTGAATATTATTTTAATTCTTTGCTAGCACCAAGAATTTAAATAATAAATAAAGCATATTCTAAAAACTATTTTTATGCAGCTGGAAAAGTAGAAGAAGAGTAATTGTGTTGCTTATGAAATGATATGTGGTATTATTTTGCAAGAGACACCAATTTATATTTGGGAGCACATCTGTTGTACCATAAAATGTGTTACTTTATGTGTCATTATTTGTGATTGATTGAAAAAATATATTTAAATTAAAATTTTAATAGTTAATTATTTTTCTGACCAATCACAAGCAGTGACACATGGAGTTGACACATTGTTTTGGGACATCAGACATCCTCCTTTATATTTATATATGACATGAAGATAGAATACTCTTCATAATATATTTTGTCAATTCTCTCTCCTTGTAGTGTACATGTGTCTAAAGAGACTTATTCTATATTGTTCTTTTCTAATGAAAAAATGGGATGTGTTTTTTCCCAAACATAGTGCAACGTAAGAGAGAGGAAAATTGTTTCCTTCATTGCAAGTGTGCAATATCTAAAAAGACAATTGTGTTGTTTTTGTATAAATGTTCCATTCCTTGCTTGCTACACTTACATACAAAAGAATTTTGTGAGTAACAAATCTTAGTTTTAGAGGGGATACACACATAGAGTCTTCATATTTTTTGAAAAACAAGATTCAAGAACTACAATCACGTATGTATTTTATATGCCGTGTTTACATTATATATAATTTTAAACATAAATAGATTCATGTTTATTTGGTAGTGTGCTAGAAACACCATAAAATTTCTTTCAAGACAAACATTAAAAAAAAAGGTTAGTGCACGAGACTAGGGTATGAGGAGGATAAATTAAGCCACAACATAACCTTGACAAGCAAATAACTATAAGTTGTTTTCAGGGAATTATAAATAAAGGCTTCCGAGTGAAAATATTTATACTAGATAAAAAACAAGTATAATCCTGTATTCAATAAATGAAATTTTAAAAAGAATATCATTAATAACAATAACCCTATTTTTGAAGTTGATAAAAATAATCATCCACAAGCAACTATTGTAGGTTCCATTGGTGTGGAGGTGTCCCTGTCACACATTTGAGAACCAATATTTGTAAGTGCTTCTCCCTGCAAAGTGACATGAAAAACTTCAATAACCCATGTTGCATTTTCTTCAATTTTTCAACATTGAAAACATACCTTTGCAAGGTTCCTAAAGTAGGTCATTGTATAATTTCCAGTGGGAAATAAAACTTCAATAAGATCTGCTAGTACCAATTGAGGTTGGGAGACTGCCTCATTATAAAAATCTTCACATGCACACACACAAACAATTATACATGGAAAGTAAGGTATAAAGTAGCATAAGCTTCAAGAAAGAATATAAGTGAACTCAATAGATCTATGAATTCTATTTTGCAGCATGTATAAGGATTAAGGAGGACAAAGATTACATGTTACTAAGGTATCTCATTTCCCATTCCGGAACAATCAGATTTTAAAAGTAATATAAAAATGTTACTTTTTGTTTTTACAAGTTTTTTTATTTATGTGGCAACATATGATTGGTCCGAGACAGGAAATGGATACCCTTGGGAACATATAATCTTGGTCCGTATAAGGAAGGCTTTTTCTGGAGCCTAGATAAGGAGGGCTTTCTTTTTCTCTCTATTTTTATTAACAATAGAAGTATGAAATTTAACCACACAAAAAAAATGAAAGTCTTGTAGAAAAGTGTTTTTGTCATCACTTAGTAAAATTCAGAACCTCACATGAAAACATAAAACTATATAAGAGACATGCATTAAATTGGAATTACATACCAAGAGCTGCATAACTTTGAATCCTTTTGTCATATCTCCATAGACTTGTGTTTGAAAGAAAGGAAAAACAAGAACGATCTTCAACATTTAGATTTTGGAGAAATGTTGATAACACGTAGTTGGCCGGATCAGAAGTTAATGTTTCATCAATGACTACTTCCACAGTCTATATGAAGAAATAAGATGTAATCAGTGAAAAAACTAATCATTTAAAGGAACTTTAAGGCAATGAAAAAACCACAAGCCCTGCATACAACTATTTTTTTGTATGAATATGTAGTTCTTAGATTTATTCCATATGATCATAGACCTTCGATTAAATAATTTGCATTTTAAAATAGGAAAGAGCAACAAAATTCTGTCTTAGCAGCAAATAAAGCATACACATTTTTAGAACCAAAATTGCAAGATGAAGATGGAAACATAGACAAACACACAAGACAATGATTCCTAAAGTGTAAACCAGTAAGCATTAAGAGAATGCTGCTTTCAAATTTGATTCAACAATTCAAGCTAAAAAGAAACCCATATGATAAAGAATGTATTAGAAGATATGACTATGGCCTTTTGTATACCAAAAATTTTATACAGCTTTCAGAGCTTTACATTTAAATAAGTAGACATGTATAGTTCCACTAAGTACTAGTTCTAAAAAAACAGTTCATTAAAAAGTTAGTGATTTAATGCAATATCATAATTCAACTTACACATAGGATGGCATGCAATTCCTCTAAATCATCAGGATTAGAGACATTGTAAGTGTTCTTCGTTATAGAGGCATCCACACTCTCTCCGCCTGCATCTTCCAGGTACTGTTTGCAAAGTTTTTGTATAAAAATTTAGAAATGGCCATAAAAAAAAATAAGGGACTATTTGCAGGTTGGTTTTTGGAGGGAAAGCCGAGTTTTCTCTTTTCCTCCCTTTCTCTTCCAAAAACCAACAGACCCCAAGTACCGGGCCAGTAATAATATAATAAGAAAGTGAACAACAAAGATGACTTCTAACAGAATAATACATATTGACAATTCAAACATCGAGCCAGCGGGCTAGATTTTAAATCAAACAGCAAGATAGATGTTTTACATGAGACACAGGAAAAATCAGTTATACCATAGCTATGGTTTCATTATACCTTTAATTGATACTTTTCCTTTGTAAAAGACCAAACTCCCTGCAAAGATGACATTTCAGTTGCAAGTTACACATCATTAAGTTAAACTCATGTTCTGCCAATAAATAAAATCTCTGTATCAGAAAATTGGCACCATAAATAGAGGGTCTATTCTTATTATTTAAATGATAAAACAAGACTAGGATATCACATCTAACTACCAATATAATTTGGGAATCAAAAAAAGTCTGAAGAAAGGCATATAGAAATTTGTATTGAGAAATAGAAAAGAAGCTTAATAATGGAATGTTGCTTTTGGAGATACATACATTATCATACTTCATCCAAGCTACTGTTGGTTTGAATGATGTCCTAGATTTTGCGATTTTCGCCAAGCACAAATAGTTCTCTTTAACCTATACAAATACCAACCATTTTGTCAGAGTAACATATATAAGAAAAGCTAATCAGTTACAAGGAAATTAGCACAGAAAAACGAAAAGGTAATTGTGTGATCTCAAGGTGCAACCTTTTTGTTACACATATAGCACATAAAAACTTCGAGAAAATTTAAACACAAATACATTTATTCTATTTGTATCAGTCAAGGTGAATGAGGAAGAAACTGCAGCATTAATTGGTATCAATTTGGTAAAGAAGAGATGAAATGCTGCCATTCAAACTTATGGATTTCTATTACTAATATTTGGTCTAAAGGACACAAATGGCTTGGTGATTATTTCTTTATTAACATTTCTTGATACATTCCACATTCAAATCTGTGCACACAGTACGTGTGCATGGTTGAAGTCTTACAATTAAGTGATGACAGAGTCCAGGTCAGTTTTGCCTAGAGAAATTGTCGACATTTTCATGTTCAGAATTCAATGGTGGAATGTTCAAAAGTTGAAAGAAGTAGGAAATTGACATGTTTGATATACGAGGCTTCACATATTAAAAATAAACTTAATCCTAAAATTGTTTGATTTCTGACCATTAATCATTGGTATCAGATTTCAGCAGCTTAGCAAACAAGAAGAATCTATAAGGCTAAGAATAATAACGATGGTAAGAGTTTGTGAAAAAAAGTACTCATCACACAGTAATAGTTATGCCTTGGACTGAGTGGTGTTCTTACTGCATTATAGACTTCATTGGCTCTAGCTTCAGCATTTGCAAAAGCTCCCATGAACTTGATCCACTCTGCTCTCTATGAAAGTAAATGCTGCAAATTGTTAGTCACTCCGACTACAGAAAAACTCCATGTCAAAGTATCTCTCTTTTCAGTAGATTAGTAAATAAACTTGCATCTTAAATATTGCATTTGAATCTTCCAAGTAGGTTCTTAATCATTAATCATGATAAATTAGATGGCAAAATTGGATTTTAATATACCAGTCTCCAAAAGGCCCTGTATGGTAGCAATATAGTACTTTAACCATGTGATAACATACATGAAAAATTCTATTGATGATGATAACTGCCCACCAATTGCTACTCTGTGTTATGTCTATGTTGTTGCACCTTTATGTTCTTTATGGAGGTAAGACTTTATCATACAAATACAGATAAATTAAGGTCAGGACTATAGTTTGCAAACTATGACATTGTTCGATCGAAGCTTCGATGGGATAGGTATTCTGATTCTTGGTGTAACATTACTATATTCATACAACAAGTAAAGCCTAATAAAAACTTGGCTTAAAAAAAATTCCGATAACCTATGTGTTGAACATATTTTCTTATCCATTTGGCTCTTGAAAGTTTGTTTGTAGTTTAATAATCATCATTTGCTTACCTGCAAAGGGGTATCCTCAATAAAAGGAACAAAAGTTGCAAAATTGCAAGCTGGCAGTTGATTAGTGTCACTAAAGAAATGTGCTGAAAACTGTGCTAGCTTTTGGTGATCACTTTTGTTGACTAGTTCTATCTGTCCCCCTTCATACAATTTCAACACACATGGAGAAGCCACCGAGTCTGAGGTTATGCCTTTCAATCTCTCCAGTAAGCCTAAAAGCTGCTCAAGACAAGATTACGAAGAAATAAGAAGGCAGTGCAGGAATTAAAGGCCTTCTTTCCAAATTCACACAAAAATCTTCAGGTTTAATATGTAAAATTATACTAGTAAGAGATTCTCACCTCTAAGAAGGAAACTTGAGTTCCAACCCAGGAGTCAAAAGAAAGAAAATGAAGAGTTAGGCTCAGCAAGGGTGGAAGAAACAATTACTGTATTAAGTTGCTGATAAAGAATAAGATATCCTTAAGTTTATGGTTAAAAAACAATTACTAAATTGAATTGCCAAGTCATTGTTTTAGCACGGCGACATTGAGCTGGTTACTGCATTGGTTTGATGGTATAATGAAATCATATGTGGTGAATGAGACTGAGCAGAGGGAAGTAGGAATATGCATGGCATACCTGGAAAATAATCTGTATCAACAGAATAGCTTGACAAAGGAATGACATATGATTTGATTCTTGATGTGCAATATTTACTCCTTGATGCAATTCTTGAATTATTCTGCCAATGAGAGGAATTGATGAAAGTAAAATAAGTTGGTAAGGAACATAGTGTAGCAGGTAAAATTCATTAAAAATGGAAATATGAGGAGAAGAAGAAAAATGCAAGTCCTAATCCTATGTTTAGTTCCTTTCATATGCATACATGCATTTCCAAAAGGAGAGGAAAAAGAGTGAGCTCTTCCTTTGGTATATCTTTACAATTGATTTATCTTCCTTTTTATTGTTATACTAATATATGAGCTTCTCTTTTAAAGTTCTTCTATCCTTCATTTCAAATGACTTAGCTTAAAAGGTAGTTGATTCTGTTCTTAATCATTGTTTTTGAAAACATATACATTTGTGCAGCCAGAAGGTGATCATACTAATTTTATTAACTACACAATGGGTCCGGGATTTTTGTATCGATGTCCCTTATTGGCGAGTTATTTGTAAGTGCATCAGTAAGCACTCAACAAGTCTGCATGAGTTGGAGCTTGGAAGGATTTTCATGAACCTGGGATTGGACAACCACCTTTAACCAGAAGTTTCTTCATACGAACTAATTTATTATGCACCACCAAGACATTAATCTAGTGACGTAAGCCGTAAGGTTTCATTGGATCCCCAGATAAACCAAAAAGTCAAACGTCCAATTCCAGAGAGTGACATTTGTTATGCACCCCCGAAAGAGATTGATTCTTTACTCATAGGGTGAGAGATACACTTGTTGTACCCAAAAAAAACTTATTTATTAAACCCTTAAATTAGGTCCTGATGATTAAGTTGTTATCCCCACATATTATGTCTTGGTCTCTTTCAACCTCAGCAGAGGATCAACTCAAGCATTTCAATATCTAGAGAATCTAAAGAACATTGGCTGGTCAATAAAGAACATGAAACATGACATCAAGTCTGTTAAAGCTACATAAAACATGTTATTTATATATGAACAAATGTGAAAGTAGTAATTTGACTGTAAACAAAGTATTAAAGGCCCCCATGTTATTTTTATAACAGATAACAGATATTATACACACCCTTAAATTTTCTCATCCACACTTATTTAAGCTAAAAAAAAACAAATTAAAACCCCTATCATTTTCCATTTCACTACTCACCTATATAAACTAAAAACAAAACAAAACAAAACTCGAGTAACTTTTTGGTGTAGCAAAAGTGCAAAAGCAAATCTTACAAAAGAATCAAAGACAATAAAAAATCAAGTTTTTCCTATGATATCTCCAAAGTGGTATACCTGAAGAAGAAGGTAGCTCTGGCCATCAACAGCATTTTTAATGACTTTGAAGGTTTGGCCATAGTAAACATGGAAGTTTACAGCATCTTCTACCTTTGAAAAGTTACCAATGTTCACTGTAGGTGTGGCTCCATGAACTTCTCCAAAGCTCAGAAACCAAACCAATGCTAAGAAGAAGAACAAAATGGCTTGCAGCCAAGTAAAAGAAGGAGCTAAATCCATGAAGTGAATGAGGTACAAACACCTCTTGCTATATAGAAATAATGTGATTAATTGAGCTAATTATCTATATATAGCATGTTTGTTCATTGTCATTATTTTAAGGCATTTTATAATGAGAGAAAAAAGCTACTTAACTTTTTAGGCAATTATTTACAGCTATAGTGCACCAAATGTTCTAAGAGAAAGAGAAGTGCACAGAGCAGGTTTTATTAAAGGGTAAACAAATTATAATATTGATAAACTTATAATTCAAAACTGAAAGGTTTGTCCTTCATCTCCTACACTAAATAGTAATCATGTTATATTTTGAACTATAACTCATTCCTACACATAATCTAATCCTAAATATTCAGTTAATTTTTGAGTTTGTTACTATACTCCATTAAATATAATATATTCATTTTAAGTAAAATATTCTCAATATTACTTCTTATTATGAATATGTAATTTAACATATAATATATATATATATATTTTGTTAATATATATATATATAATAAAAAATTAAAGAATTAATGACATATGAAATGATTTACACATTATAATAATAAACTTGGTCTTATATTGATTAAATATAATATATTTTCTTTAAGTAAAATATTCTTAATATTATGTAATTTGACATATGATATATCTAGAAATATTTTGTTAATAATATATATGATGAAACAAATTAAAGAAGGAAATATTTTCAAAAGTGTTTACTAATTAAGTAGCAAAAATAATTAAAAAATACTATTAATAATTTATCTTTTACTTACACTAGTGTTGTCCGGATTTAACATTATCCAAGTCTTGTAATGAGGGCAAATGAAGTTAGCCTATAAAATATGGTCATTTCACCCAAAGTGATAGAAGGGTACGAATGACTGGTTGGCAGTATTTGTACTTTATATTAATTTTAACAAGAAGAGTGAATAGTGAGTGACCCGTGAACATCTCTTTGAGTTATTTTGTCAGCTTCTTTTCATCTCATTTCCATGTTTCTTCCCATCTTCTTTAGTTCTTTTTTACTTTATTTGATACCCAAATGTGACTGATCCATTCTTCATCATCCACGTGCTATGCACTCACCTTAGCTCAACCACTCACTATCAATCCCATCACATTCAATATCATTCATATTCCCGTTAGCAGCTTATAGAATAACTCAACAAGTTTCTCATACCACCATTACTAGATATGTTCTTTATTATTTTATTTTATTAACCAATGACTCACGAGAAATTAGCTACTTTTTGAACTTTTTAATAAAACAATAACATGGGCATGAAGAAGTTGTCACACGACATGTTAAGAAAACTATTAGGGTTAGGATCCATGCATTTATATTCCTCATCTTGTTGTGACTGCAATTTACTGTATATTTGTATTGTGTTTTTGACTAGTGATTTGTTTTTTATTTTTTACATTACAAAAGCATGTGACATCTTAAACATGGAAACATAATAAAATTTGAAAAGGGCTTAGACAAAAAAAATACTTGTAGCCATATAGATTCTAGAATGATGCGTTAGATGATGATTTATATAATCATTTAATTGATTCAATTTTAGCTCTAATTTTACTAGGTGGGTATTTTTAATAGAACGGGGCCAAAAGGAATTCGCACCACATGGGATTCGGTACTTTATCACGTTGGACAAATTATTTCTTCTAGTAGTGAAAGTCTATCTGACCTAACAGTTTTACCTATATGACAATTAACTAAAGCATGGATAAAAACTTATTTGACCAAATCGTTAGTATTGATTGTTGGAATCTTCCAAATCAATATTCTCATTCTCTAATTTTAAAAGAGTTGGACTCCTCTAATAACGACATGATATTAGATATTTGAACTTGGTCAATCGTACATCTCTTTAACATTTTATACATATTATTAACCTTCTCATACTTAATCTAGTTACATTTTTTAGGCAAAATTGTTAGGCCAAGTAGATATCGACTGACAAAAAGCTAATTTGTTCAATGTTTACAAATTTCACGGACTATAATAAGTTTTCCTTTTCTTTTTCATAGACTAAAAGTGCCCATACAAAAAATTTAGGAACTCATTTAGATCCTTCCTAAATAAAAATAAGATGAAAATTCTATTAATACAATTGAATATAATTAATTTTAATCAAATAACATATATTATCAAGTAAAATACAAGTATTTGGTACATCATCTCATCTTTTGGAGAATCCCAATTTGAGAAATTGATCCTTATAGATAAAATCCTTAAGTTACAAACTAAAAAAATTCCATTAAAAGGTTAAGTGTTAACTATGATGAGGTTAGCCCACATAGTAACTAGAGCAAAGGATATGGTGAGGAAAATGCCTATCTTCTTCAAAACCACACTAAACCCTTTCTCACTTTTGATAACAACAAACCAAACATTTTCTTGTTCCTTCCAATTTTCCACAACCTCTACCTTAGGGTCTAGATTCCAATTTTCCACTACTTGCTCCTTCAAATAAACACAATGCATTAACAAAAGTGCAAAGATGAATACAATGGCATTTGCCATTGCATTGAAGTTCCTAAAGAAAATCCATTGGTTCTTCAGTTTCATCTTTGTCTCGGCATTATTCTCTATATAATGGTTATTTGTCATTATAGGATTGAGTTGAACTTTCACAGTTTGTGAAGGAACTATTTGGTGAAAGAATGTTTCAGCTACCGGACCAGTTGAAACAAACATTTTGGTTTCCTCAACAACTTCAAAGCCTGTAGAATTTGAATAATCAATGTTACTGTCGTCTATGAAGTTGTTAGGGTCATTGTCATTGATGAACCCTAATGAGAAATCGTTTATGTCTGTGTCACTGAGTTCTTTGCTGCAATTGTGTTGCTCAGATTCTGATCAAAATAAAATCTATTGTTAATATTGTTCAGGAAAAAATTATGGGTAAAAAGAGAAGCTTACAAGAACAAGGTCATAATAAAAAGCAATCATATATTTATAGAACTTTTATTTAATACCTTGCAAATTATTCTCTTCACTGTTTATTTGTATGCTTGAAATATGCTGAACTGGGACAACCTTTTGCTCTTCCATAAAGCTCTGCCCAATCATGCAAATAATCATGTAAATAAACTCTAGAGTTAATATATTATCAAATAATTTTAGGGGTCTAGGCTAGCCTTAGTAGTGTTTTAACCTATGTGATACCTATGTAGTAATGAGTAAAGTCACGGATATTTTTTTCCACATAAGTGGCATAACTACTCTCATCACTATCAAAGTATCAATAATGTAGAATATGCTATGCGAATTCTTTTAGTTGCGCAATTATTTATTGATGCAATTTGTCATTATTTATAGAAGGTTTGATTTTTATTACTAATACTTATTGGGAGTGATAATCACGAATTCTAAAAAAATTAATTTCTTGACAAAAAAAAAGATAAAAATATAATTGATAATACCAAAAATATTTCATTATTAAAATCAGTTTTTTGGGACTTTATCTAAAGACAATAATGGAGCAAATATATTATGTATTATGGGTACATTTAGATTACCTTCTCAAAACTTTTGCTTGACATTCCAACCCATCTTAAGTTCTCTATCATCCTCTCTCCCTTGAATTCATCATCAAAATCTCCAATCTCCACTGATCTGGTCTTTTGATCTTCCCATGTTTGGTCAACAAATCTCATGGAGTTCACATCGTTTATGTGATTGTCATTAGTGCCAGCCATAAATGAAAAATCACCTTGATCATGTGTCCCATAATAATTTTGATTGCAACTCAATGCCTGTGAATTATTGGATTGATTAATCAGTTCCTGGGCTTGAGAAACTGAGAGAATTTCTTGCAAGATATCTATTCCATTTCTGTTTTCAGACATTGAAGGGAAGTCCTCCATCTCCAATGGAGGCATGGAAAACCTATGTTGCATTCTTGCACACTCTAGTGCTATATTCACCTACAAGTCAAACCATGTGCATTAGTGACAATATACATTACAATTTGGTATTTAAACCAAAACCAATTCAGAGATAACATAGTATATATTTAAATCATTTTTGAGATAATGAGATAGTGATATTGGACTTACTTCCTAACAAATAATTAATTAGTTTATTCAAGTATTTAGTATTGAAAAATTATTCATCTTTGCCTTTGATCACTACAAAAAATTCCTTTAGTCCAAGTTCTTAAAATATTAAAATATTTGGTTTTAATTTGTCACCATTTAAATAATAATGTGTTAACGTTAATATTGTCATTTGTCATACTAATTACTGAATGTGACCAATAATAACATTCACACATCATCACTTAACTAAGAAGAAGAACTAAATCAAAATATTTTAATATTATAAGGATTTAGACATATTTTCTTTTGGGACTAAAATAAAAAACACTCAATTTTCAAGGACTAAAAAGTGAGAAGTACATGTAATAAAAACGTGTACCTTTGATGGAGGACAAGGTAATGCTCCATAGTTGGGAAATGAAGATGTTGGAAAATTGAGTAACGGGTCTTCAGAAAAGAAGGGTGACCATTTCCCATTATCCCTTGTTCCACCATTGATATTGACTGAAGTTCCACCCATGTTTTGGGTTGAGCAATAATCCCATGGCTTTATATAATTTGAGTTTTCCAAAACTTCTTCTCTTCCTTCAGAGTATAACTCTATGCTTGATGATGGATCACTTGTTAGGTGACTTGCATGGCTGGTTACATTAACATAATGCTCTCCAACTTTAGGGGTAACCACTAGACTCTTCTTGAATATACGGCAAAGAGCATATGCATCCTGAAATTATATGTTTCTCTATATTATGTGAAGAAAATAAAGGGACCTAGCTGAGGATTCGGCATGCATTTCATAAATTCATAATTTAACCACATATACACGTCAATTTAGTGAGAAGATATCATTGGTAATACAAAAAAATATACACTTCAATTTTTTTTTTATATTTCAAATAAGTGATAATAGCTATGGTTCAATGGGATAACTTATGATACACAAATTACATTCCCTTTATATATTTTTTTATAAAGTGACCTAGCTATTGTCACTTAAACCAACAAAAGTTATAGTTCGATCGATAAGTTAATGACTTTTAATCTGCATTAAGAATTTAATCAATAGCTACATATTAATCTCATTCTAAACATCAAAATGGATATAATTTTTTTTAGCAATGCCAACCAAACTAATGATTCAACCAGAATTACAAAAATATATAGTAAAAATAAAAAATATGGAACCGAAAAAATGAAAATAGAGAGAAAGATGGAGGAGAGAATGAGAAAGGAGGTAAACCTGTAAGCCATTAGCAATTTCACATTCCCTCTCATCAAGACGATATTCATGCATAACCCAACCTGTTCGAGATCCATGTGGTGCTCTGCCTCTATAGTAAACTAGGGTTTTCTTCATTCCCACCGCACGAGTTTGCGAATTTACCTTTCGATCTTTCCCTGTAGCCTTCCAATATCCTGATTTTGTTGCACGATTGGTTCTTGATCCATTTGGGTACTTCCTATCACGGGGGCTGAAGAAATACCACTCCAAATCTTTTCCGGGTAACAATGACTTCCCTATAATAAAAAATGAATTCAAACTTCAATTTCTTTAGCATATATAGGCTAGCTTGATTGAATAATCACAAAGTTTTGAAACACTTGTAGTAGTAATTGATTTGCATGTTTTAGAAACTGAAAACCAACATGTAAAAAATTAGTTAGAGAATTGAATATATAAGCGTATTTAGTGGTTTTCGTTGTTTTACATTTTTCGTTAAGAAATGTAAAAAAAATAATATTAATCCCGTTGAGTGATAAAGGAAATGAGTTTAAAAGAATGAAAATATGAAACCAAAGTATAGATATTGCACGGGAGTCATGTATATATCTTGTAGCTAGAGAATGTGTAGCTCTTTTTCTTTGTTGACTATTTTTGACTTGGGAATCCCATTAGCTAATCATCACTATGTCTTGACGTCACAATATATAGGAGGGAACCCTAAAGTTGAAGGACCATCCTCTCTAGCTACAACCTTAAGCAAATCTCTTTCGAAAGCAGTAAGATTAACCTAATCACACGAAATATTTTATGTACATGAAAGCATATTATATATATATATATATATATATATATATATATACTTGACCAATAAAGCACGTAGGTGTTCATGTGATTTTATTTTCTTCTTTATTCATATGATTGGATAAAGATTATAAGCAAATCATGTCAAAAGAAGTGTGCGTCTACTTTTTTGAGCACCCTTTTGTGGGTTCTGTTAAGAGTTTTGTCATGATATTAACAAATTATGATTTGCCAATCAAAAGAAGATGAGATAAATATTTTGGAATTTTAAACGATGTTAAAGTTTGTGTCATGGGATTTTCTTCTAGTCAATGTTCAAAACTCAAAATCCATGCATGCCATGAAGAAAAATTATACTAATATATATATATGTGTGAATAAGTAAATAATTACCTGGCAAGTCCCATGGTTCACACTTGTAGAGATCAACTTCAGGAATAATCTCTAAGTCAATCTTATGGCCATTGATCTTTCTTTTGAGGTAATATGCAACAAGCTCTTCGTCTGTGGGGTGGAATCTAAACCCTGGAGGCAATGAAACAGGTGCCATTTCTCTATATATACTTGAATCTAACACACCAAACTATGGTCCGCTTGATGCTTTGATCAAATTGATAAATAACTCACTCGTGACCCTAAAAAACTGGGGCACAATGCCTTATAATCACCCTGTCATATAAACAACCAAAATTAAAGAGCTTTATTAGTAAACAAAACATAGAAAAAGATAATATATAGTTATAAGAGAGACCTAAATTAATTAGGGAGGAAGAAGAAACCTGTAGAGATAAACAAAGAGGAAGAAGAGAGAATGTTGGTTTTGCAAAGAGAATGGAGAGGATGGAATGTTTGGGTTGCTTGGGGTTTTGATAAAGAGGACAAAAAGAGAATAAGAGAGAGAAGATTGGACAAACAAAAAGCAAAATATATAGGGGAATGTGCCACCCTCTCTCTATCTCTATCTATCTAATTCTTTTATGTACTTTTCATTTGTTTTTTGATCATATGGGATGATTCCTATTATCTTTGGTTTCAAGCTTGAATAAATTTTTGTTAGTAATATAATCATCATTAGTTTAATATTAATAAGTACTCTTCTATTCTCCAATGATGATTCTATGCTTCCTGCTTGTTCTTTCTTGGATTCTGCATGATTTTATCTCCTAATAATATATGGCAAAACGTGAATGGGGATGAATATTTTCAAACCTTTTCTATGGAAGAAGAATCTACATTAACGTGAGGAAACTGTAGCAAATGAACTTCGGCGGTTGTTCCTAAATCAACTAACGATCCTTTCACACTTCTTTTTATTGCCATTTATTCTGCCCTCATAATTTATTATGAATCAAACAATGATTGTATTATGTATAAAAAACAATGATTGTATTTTATTACAATAACTTGTTAAATATACCCATGGTTAAATAATATATAATGAGTGTGTAATCAACCACTCACCCACTTCTATATTGTTTATGCCTCTTATATAATATTGGAAGAGGCAGAAACAATAAATATATGTTTGTATTGGGCTGATATATATTCTTTTTTAATTTTAAGAGGAAATATTACTGTGTACTAAGATTTTGGATATTAGGATATTTATCTTTTATTTTTTCCACATCATATTGTACTTTTATTAAAAATTCTATCAAAATGAAGTCACTCATTAGCAAAGTTAGGATTATATGAATTGAAATCATTCGTAAATCTAACACTAAAATTTTGGATTCACGTTCACTTTCTAGTGTGTCCATTGGCTGCCTACTTTTTTCAATGTATTGAAATCCCCTTAATTAATGAACAATAATATGTTATCAAAGTATATCTGAAACCAATGAAAATATGTCATATTAATTAAAAAAATTAGATGTTTAAGAATATACTTTGGGACAACATATTCTAATCCTTAATTAATAGCCCAAACAAAACAAATATCAGTCAACACTACGCCAAAATTGATATTTAATAACGCCCATTTAATAGCGATTATGTGTTGAACGCCGTTAAATATAAGGCGAAAGAGAATTAACATCACTTATTGAAGAAAGCGCCGTTAAATATGTTATCTTTTGTTATCTTTAACGGCGCTTATTGAAGCAAATGCTGTTAAATATCATACTTTATGTATTTAACAATATTTCATCAATAAGCGCTGTTAAATGTATTATCTTTAACATACGCTTATTGAAGAAATCATTATTAAATGTGTTATCTTTAATAGCGCTTATTGAAGCAAGTGTTGTTAAATGTCATACTTCATATATTTAACAACACTTCTTCAATAAACATTGTTAAAAGTGTTATCTTTAACAATGATTATTAAAGAAAGCGTTGTTAAAGGTGTTACCTTTAACAACACTTATTGAAACAAGCGCTATTAAAGAAGTTATACATTTAACGCTTGTTTCAGTGAGCGAGATCTTTTCAAATTCAAAAACAAAACCTTACACAATAATACATATCACTAAGTTTATTATTTCACTTACTTTTCTTCTCCACAACTTACTTTTTTTTCCTCTTTTGTTTTTAGTTTATCTCTTCAAGCAAGTTATCGATTTTTGGTTATTTAGTTTTTTACTTCAAACATAAGGTAAATTGTTATTTTATTTTAGCTCATTTATTTCTCTCTTTACTAATAGTGTGATATTTATTTGTTGTGGAGTTATGCAGCTATGGGGAAGTTATCGATTTTTTGTTTTTCTTTTCAAGCATAAGGTAAATCGTTATCTTATTTTAGCTCATTTATTTTTCTCTTCACTAATAATGTGATCTTTACTTGTTGTGAAGTTATGCAGCTAGGTGTTCTAGGTTTTTGGCTATGGTGAACATTGGAGGAGAAATAATGAACAATTTCGGTAAGATCTCATTAATCATATATTATTTTATAATATTTGAATTTGTTAAGGTTGAATGTAGTTGAAGTCAGTGATGTTTTGACAAATCTATTCTAAATGTGGTGGAGTTGGACATGTTTGTCATGTGTTTGGTAGAATGTCTGAGAGAAATATTGTCTTATTTAGAAAGTAGATATTTAACATCGTTTGTTTCAGTGAACGCCGTTAAATGACTACTTTCTACATGACTACAACGTTGTTAAATATAACATTATGTACTACTGCACTCACATAGAAAACACCACAAAAATGTTTGTTAAATGACAATTTTAAGCGCTGATGTTTTACTATTCTTACATATTTCAAAGGTTGTCCGGTAGTAATGAATTGACCCATACCTTACAATGCCGTGAATTCAAATTTGCTGTCACCGTAAGGACATTGATACATTTGCTGGGAACATGGGAAAAATCGTTATTTTCTTGGTTGTATAATGGAAAAGAATGAGTAATAATTGAATTCTGAATTGAGTTTTTGAATGATTATGGCAAATAGGTCTTAATACATAATACAATCATTTTTTAGTAAATAGGTCTTAATACATAATACAATCATTGTTTTAAAGGCAATATTTTAGTAAATAGGTCACCAATTAATTAAATTGGGAGATTTAAAATATTATATTTACTAAAGAATTTTGTAACCAATAAAATCTTAAAAAACTAACCTCCAGATGCTTACATTAATGTTTTAGCTTAAACCGTTAATGAAATAACCTATATGATGAAATTACAATTTTTAGGGTTAGTTTGAGAGTTGGATTTGAAGGAAAAGCAAGGGAAAGAAAAGACTCTAGAGTAATGAAATACACCTGTAAAATGACTTCAAAGCCTTCTATTTTCCTTATTTCTCCTAAAAAATTCAACTCCTAAACTAACCCTTAAGGATCAAGGATGTACGTATAGAAACTCTATCTAGGTTTTATGATATATTGCAATTTGATATTATATATCACCTCACCTCCCATTAAAATTGAAGGATGCATTGAGTATTACTAATTATGAATATTTTTTTAATATATTCATTATAGATTAAACCAACTCTTTTTAGCATAATGTTATTAATATTTTTCTACTTTCACTTTATTAGAATCAATGCCCAATGAGATCATTAACATAGCTTTTGTTTTGTTTTCTTTCTTACCCAAAAAAACTAACTCTTTTTGTCACAAAAAAACATCAAACAAACCTAGTTTTGGACCATAAGATAAGTTAATGTGGTCATCCAATGTCTCAAACTACCAATGATGATGGCATAGCTAAGCCTAAAGAGGGACCCATGTGGGCCAGCTTTTGCCACGTGAAATAAATAAAGCATCCACGTGGCATGGTGGGATCACTTGTAAGTTATCTCATGCTTTTCTTATATTGATATACCAAAGTTCCCTCAATATGTCTCATGCATGCTTTCCCTTTCATGAACCCTTCTTTTTGTGCTTTTCTCCTTTGTTGCGATTGCTTTTTCTTCCTCATTATTCCTCAATATTAAAAATGATACTTTTGATTCAATGTTTGTTTTCTCTCTGCTTACACAATAATAGGAAATAGTGATAATCATAAACTAAATAAAACTCAATTGCTAATTCATGGCAGCTTCTTTCATACAAAATTTGAGAAATGTTGCACCGATATAGTAGTAATGCATCGTTCTATGGTGATCATTGATTTTTAAGTGAAAAATGAGTTGTTGAGATTATTAAGTAAAGAAAATATCAGATAAAAATAATAATGAAATGATAAATTTGTCCTTCTCTAACCCATTCTATTCCCTCCTTCAACCATAATAATTGGTATTTTAAATTTTATTATCTAACCACATAATTCTAATCATAATATGATGATTTCTGAGTGCCACCCTTAACTTATTCTATTGGTCTGATTTTTAAAGTTGGAATCAAAAACCGATTCGAACCGATTGGTTTTCAAAAAATCAGTATAACACAATCTAAATAATTTCAATTTTTTATGGTTTCAATTTTTTTTGGATTAATTTTCGATTTTATTTTTTTTTGATCATTTTGGATATGAACACTCCTATTTGTGAGCTTAATTCTAGCGGTTCTCACAATGCAGTGGGAGTTTGATACAGTGGCGGATCTTGATCATAAGTTTAGAGGGGGCAACAATATTTAATTACAATTTATAATTAAAATTAATTTGTAAAAATAATATAAAAATAAAAATATATTTGTTTTAAAGTTTGAAAATAACAAATTAATATTAGATAACGTTAATTAACAACTAAATATGTTAAAGAAAAATATATATTTAAAATGTTATTGTTCGTTCTTTTAAAGACATTCATCATTCATTGAATTAGAGGTAAAAGATCATGTTATTTTCTCTTCAATATAAATCATTATGTTGTCGACAAGAAATCATCTTCCATCTGACTATGTAATCTTGTTTTGATTATCTTCCCCGTTTTTTGTAAAGCTATACTTAATTCAGAGATGATTGATATGATCTTCAAATCGAATGACCGACATCATGAAATCCATAACATATAATTTGTACATAAAAATAAGTAAGTTATTAACATTAAATATTTTATAGACATTGTTAGGATTCAAACTAGTGTTGAGAGAGTAAAGTAGATAGTTTAATGAAGAGAAAAAATGAATAACTAGTAATATATGAATTTTATATACTACCAGTTCATCATCCGCTATTAATTTTTAATTATCATTGACTCTTTAAAAAAGTAATACAAATCAATGGAAAGACACTACATAAATACTATATCCTTTAATAAATTTGCTAATATTTAAAAAAAATTAAAAATTCAGGGGGGCAGTTGCCCCCACCTGCTCTTTCAATAATCCGCCACTGGTTTGATACATAATCTAACTGTTTTATGTTAGAACCATTATAGTTGATAATTTATTTACACAATTTTTAGTAGTATATGTAAGAAATTTTGGGTCACACATGTAATGTTTAAATGTGTTTAAAGTCATTATTTTAAGTAGCTAAATTAAAGTGATCTAATTCAAGTAAGATATATGGTTATAGACATAATTGTCATGAAAATTATTATGTAAATACCTAAACTCTTATTTCTATTTTATGATGGGCGAAATTAGAAATAAGAAAATGAAGTAGCATCACCCTTCATGGAAAGATATGCACTTCGTATAAATAAGGAGTTATGGTTCCCAAGTCATTTGCACCAACTAATCCATCAATGGATTTCCTACTCTAATATCCAATCATTAGAAAGGAGAGATTATGCGTTTAAAGTCTTAAGGGAGATTATACATAATGACTTGGAAGACCAAAGAATCGAGATGTTCTACTATGAACATGCATTTGGGTACAATGATAAAGGAGAACACAGAGTTGGTGGATATATGATGAAGGATGACATAAAGTTTATTAACCATATTCTCTGTGGATATATTAAGGTACATTTCCACTCTAATTTTATCTATATTCTTTTTGATAATTTGACATGAAAGATCTTGGTTATATGTGATGATAATATTCATCATTTTTAGTATATAGTTTGTATCTTTAAGTATAAAGTCTCCCATACCATATTAAAGTCTATCCATTATTAAAGAATTTTTCCTACAATTTCATATCATGTTAATTGGAAAATAAGGTTATCGTGTAATACTTTTGAGAGTATGGTTGAATTGTCTTTATGGAAATTCATTGTGTCATGAAAATGTCACGTTAAGATTAAACATGTTGTAGTTATTGGTTAGAATCTTTATTTTGTATCATGAAAACGTGTTCTATTTGATTGATTTGGTATCGTTTTCCTTAGAGCATGAGTTTTGGTCTTGATTCAAGAGGTTCATCAATTGGTTTGGTTCTAAATTCAGGAGTGAATTTATTGATAACAATGAATATATTAAGTGGTTGGGTGTCACTGTTTTAGTTTAAAGGTCTTCGGTTGAACATCTTCTGAGTACATTGTTTTGGTACTTAATGTTTGATGAGGTGCAAATAAATTTGTGATTGCCAAAACAGTACAATAATTAACCATGGGTTGCACTATTTCGGGATGTTCATGTTGAAGTTCAATAATCAATACCCACTGGCTGCATGCTTTTACTTTACTTTTGAAAATCTTTGGTATATTTTATATTTATTGCCAAACAATGCAACAGTTGGTGACTAGTTGCATGGGCCGGGTGCTTAGTATTTATCCTTCTGGTCATGGGTTGAACACCCGTTGGATGCAATTTATTTTTACTTCATTAAAAAATTGCTTCTTTATTTATTTTATTTATGACATTGGTGAAAGATACACCATTTTGTTTTGAATATATATGCTTTGACATTCTAGTATCATGTTTCATGTATGTGATTACCATGATTATTTATCTATATAGGTAACAAATGTTATTTATTCATAAACAATAACCATGTCATAAATTATTATGGTGATTGGTGTACTGGAAGAAAAGTGATATACCATTTTGTGAACACCCAATTTTGTCCAGTCCAAAAGACATTTTCAAAAAAATATCAAATAAAAATAAGATAAATATTTTTGGGTATTTTCTATTGAAGAATGACACTTTTTAAGTGTCCTAAACAAATAAAAAAAAATTAAATTCGTACTTTAATTAATAATTGGAATATTGAATAGTGTAAGCCAAGAAGATAAAATCAGATTTTTTAAATCTTGAGATGTCTATCTTGATTGATATTTATTTATCTTAAGAGTAAATTACACTGACATCCCCTGAGTTTTAGTGAAATTACACAAACCACCTCTCACTTTTTTACACCTTCACAAACCTCTCGTTGTTTTTATACTTTTCATTACAGTGATCACCTCTGCATAAGAAATAAGTGTAATCTTTTAAACAAAAAATGTGATAAATGCAATTAGGTTAAACAAACTATGATATATTGTGTAGGCAAGTTTAAGGAATATACAAATCAATGTATCTTTATTATTTTTTGGTTACAAATTGCATCAACAATTCTAAAGAAATATTGTTTAAATCACTCTTATAATATAGTGTAACGAACCAAAAATAATAAAGAAATATTGACTCATATATTATTTGGACTTGTTTCCACAATATATGACTTAATTGCATTTATCACATTTTTTGTTTAAAATATTACACTTATTTCTTATGCAGGGTGGTCAGTGTAATGAAAGTATAAAAATTAGGGGAGGTTTGTATAAGTGTAAAAAAGTGATTGGTAGTTTGTGTAATTTCACTAAAACTCAGGGGTGTCAGTGTAATTTACTCTTATCTTAATTATTAGAGTTTAGCCATCACTACGTCCAATTACACATTTGAAAAATGGGCTATGTAATAACTTGATTGTGTTGTTGAAATATAGAGCATTGTTGATTGTGTAACAATTTACATTAAAGGGTGGTAAAATCATAATTTTGAATTTGAATTGAACAAAATCAGATTTTCCCCCTTATCTTTTTCAATTGAATTAATTGAGAGATTCATATCCTATTAGCTTGTGTCCAAATACAATGCTATAAATAGTAGGCTAGACGCACTTACAAAATGGGAGAAGAAAATCAAAGAACCAACATTAAATTTCATCCAAAAAATCTTTCATTCATCACCTATTCCCAAGAATCCTCAACCAAAAAAGAACCATAAAATTACACTACAAGCAATCTACAATCCCAAAAATCTCCCATACACAAAAATGATTTTTCCTAACAAATCCACAATCCAAAAAAAATTCTCTCATACACAATAAATCCATAGCATCCACAACAACCTCAAAATCTCTCATCCACAGCAACCTCAAAATCTTCTATACACAATTAAAAATCATTAAATGAAAATTCATTCAAACCTTCAACATCCAAAAGTGTCCATATCATCCACAATAATCCAAGATCTCCCATACACAAGAACACCACAAAAAATGAGAAAAAATACAAAGAAACTCAGAAGAAATTATAATTGCATTAGTATACATTATAGAGAAGCTTCAAATACATGCCAAAGTCATGTCTCTAAATATACATTAATAATTCATGCAATATAGTAGGGTACCGTTCAAACGGGCACCTAGAGTGTCAATACCTTCCTTAGTCTGTAATCGACTCCCGAACCTGGATATCAAAGTCTAAGACCCGATGTGATTGGACCAAAAGATTGTTCTACATTTTTACTGGAAAAAATGTAGTGACGACTCTAATAAGATTATGTAACCGAAAATCGGAGAACGACACATTTCATATGGAACAGGGCTCTTTTATACCACCAGGCTATAATATGCAATACTATTGCATAGATTAAGGATTGGGTTTGGTGTTCTACACTAATGTTTGCAATTTAATACTACATTGTGTCTCATTTGAGTTAAATATAAGTAGTATATGTTGTAAAAGATTAAAATAGTTTATGGTTGGTCGTATTAATTTAGGTCATGCCTGTGGTTCCACCATACTCATCTTACATTATGTTTTGATAATCATTTTGTAAATTTTGAAAGAAAATTTCTTTTAAAACAAAACAAACCACAGACTGGTTTTCACCCTGGGCACTTGTGATGGATAGGAAAGCAACTATCCCGTAGGCTTCCAGTATAACAGTACACTACAGAATCCAAAATATATATTTATATGGTGACTGTAATTAGGATATATTTTGGTTAAGGGTTCAACAATAACAAGAAGTCACCAAAGTGACATATTTGTGTTAAATGTTCAAAATAAATGTCAAATACTAGTGTGTATCTACCCATGCGAATATTAATCTGCCCAAAATAAAAATTATTATTTGGTCAGATTATATACACACATGTGAAGATAAACATATGATAATTATAAGGTTGCATATGTAAATGACAAATCAGTCCAAAGAAGAGTTTATTATTTTACATACATTATTATGAATGTTTGACCATTACAACAAGACTACCATTAATTAGCAATTGATATAGAATATCAAGCCAATTGTATGTTTGTATTTTATGTGAATAGTAATCGGCCAAAAAGAAGATTACTATTTGGCCAAAATTACAAACATACTTGTGGTAATATATATGTGATAATCATATGGTTTTCCACGTGAATAATAAGTCATTCCAAAGAAAGACTTATTGTTTGACACGACTGATTATCAATATTTGATTATTATATTGAATGTATCATTTATAAATTAATATTTTTATCCAAATACGGAATATTAATGTTGTCCTAGGTAACTCATGATATGCCCCACCAATATTTGAATTTAAGGGTTAAAGTTGATTGTCAGTTTAATTGCAGGAATGATTGCAATTTGTTTTGTTCTTTGTTCTTTTGATTTCATTGCTTTTATAGCATCTGCAAATATATATTTTACAGTCTTCTTAAATTGCACTGCTTTTAAGAATTAAGGAAAGAACATTGTGTTTGTTCTTGAATGTATGAATTTAGACCTTGCACTTCAGAAATGATCAACTAATTAATTTAAAGGAAGTTCCACTAAGAACAAAAGGAACTTTGAGGAATGAGAATTTTTAAATAGCATGTCTTATTTTCATTAGGTATGCAATTCCAACAACATTCATGAGTATAATGTTTTAGGAATTAATTTTAAAGTTAAAGATATATGTAGATTCCTTATGCGTTGGCTAAGTGAGTCTAATGTGTATATAAAGTTGTGTACATCAAGATATTGTATATTTTTTTAGAATGCAGATATTTAAGTAATCCAGTGACAAATAATTGGAAGACAGTCAATTAGGTTATAAAATACTTACAAAGAACAAATGAATTATGTTCTCAAATACATAAAGTGATTCAGTTAGAGATCATTAGGTATTCTTATTTAGTCTTGTTAGATGTCAATATAATTGAAAATCCATGTAAGGTTAGATTTACCTATTAGGTAGATGATGAGCTATTTCGAAAAGTGCTAAGCAGACACTTATAGCTTCATCTATTATGGTAGTGATTTTCATAACTTATTATGATGCATCTAATTATGGAATATGGTTATACAATTGTCACTTGACTGCTATTTGGATATATTGAAAGACCACTAAAGTTATATTGTGACAAAAAATAAGCAATGTTATATCTCGTTTAAGGAAACAATTCAGAGTGGTCAAATGTCTATAGAGCATATTGATGCAAACTCCAAGTTGCAAATCTGCTCACTAAAGATTTATTATCTAAGGTCTTTCACAAGTACATTGCTCATCTTAGTATTGCATCACTTGAGGATATTTTGGTTCAGTGTGAATTTGTATTTGGATGTTTTCTTTATATAGACGTATTTATAGACATGGCTTCTGCAGAATATGGCTTATGGTTCAGTTTCATTTTGGAATTTATTTATGGGATCTCACTTAAGTAAAGGAGGATCACTTGAAAATCGACATATATAGATCACCTTCATGTGATTTTCATGCTACACATTTCATGATTGATCTAATGTTATTTAGTTGTGTTAATATTAGTAATCATTGATTGGTTTAGTTATGATTGATATAACGAAAACCGCTTTGGTTCTATATATTGATATAATTAATGATCGAGATAAAGATATGTCTAAGGTTTATAATGATGTATTTTTGAGCTCATAAAGTCTAACACAATTTGTAAAATTACATATGTGACCGATGAGAGATTGTAAGAAATTTTGGGTCACACGTAATGTTTAAATGTGTTTAGATTCATTATTTTAAGTAGCCAAATTAAAGTGATCTAATTCAAGTAAGGTATATGACTATAGATATAGTTGTAATAAAAATTATTGTGTAGATACCTAAAGTCTTATTTCTATTTTATGATGGGCGAAATTAGAAATAAGAAAATGAAGTAGCATCATCCTTCATGGAAGGATATGCACTTTTTATAAATAAGGGGTTATGGTCCTGATTAGTGCCAAACATACCTAAAAATCATACACTTTTATGGCACTTATCTTAATCATAATTGGGAAAAATCAACTTAAAACAATACTTTTTGTATAAAATATCACAATTTGATATATTTGTGTTTGTATTTCCTTTTTATGTATTTTGTAGGAAATAAAATGAAGAAAATAAGAGAAAAGATTCATGGTCAAAAAGTAACAAAAGTCAAGAAAATCAAGGTGCTCAACCAGGCAGCTGAGTGTGGAACAAGCACCGCTGAGCTGACCTGGCTACCTGCCTGACCTGGACTAAACTGCTCAACCAGGAAGCTGAGCGGACCTGCTTAGCCGCTCAGCCTAGCACCAGACTAGGCCTGGCACAGTCAGAAATATGCTTGACACGGTCAGACACGAGCCTGGCACAAGACCAAGCTGCTGAACAAGCTGCTCAGCG
>NC_032012.1:3774588-3774869 GCF_001865875.1 Lupinus angustifolius
GTCAAGGGACCAAACCCATGCTGAAGGGTTTGGTCAGCTGCTGAGCGGTCTAGCTCAGCAGCTCATCGGTCTGGAGTGGAGCCTATAAATATAGGCCATTTCCTTCGAGCAAAACAGAATGTAATACACCATTTCTTCATAAAATTCTCTCAAAAATACTTGAAGGCCAGAATTCTCTCATTTATGAATTCTTTCTTAGCTTAGAGTTTTCATTTTCAAGTAAGTTTTGTAATTTGTAGTTTAGAATTCAAGAGGAGAAAAGGAGAAGGCAAATGAGATGC
>NC_032012.1:3774969-3808768 GCF_001865875.1 Lupinus angustifolius
TTTATTCTTTAATACCAACCTTCCTTAAGGAAGAAGTTTGGTTTGTTAATAAAATGAACCCGAAAGGGAGTAAATAAATAAAAGGTCACTAAATTTATTATTCTTTTGTTCTTTATTTATTTGTATCTAACAACTAACTATTCATCACTTTTATATATTAGAATACCATTTAACCGATGTTGGAATTTATTCCACAAAATCGATATGGTATTCAAAGGTACTTAATAATTATGTAATAGGTAATTGCTTCGATACCATTGTACCGGCATTAGAATTTATTCTAACAAAGTCGAGATGGGGCAAAGAATGAATGACTTATTTACATGATTATTAAAGAAGTGAGTTGTAACTGGAATATTCTTGAAACCATTATACCGGCGTTAGAATTTATTCTAACAAAGCCGAGATAACGAACAAATAATAAAACCAAGTTCTCTGACTTACAAAAAGAACATAACGAAAATGAGAGTATTAATCTTTCAACAAATTGACACTGCTGTCAGGACGATTTGTTGAGAGGAGAAAACTCCCAACTAAAATAAACACTGAACAACGCTTTCAACAGGTCCCCAAGTCATTTGCATTAACTAATCCATGAATGAATTTCCTACTTTAATATCCCATCGTTAGAAAGGAGAGATTATGTGTTTAAAGTCTTAAGGGAGATTATACATAATGACTTGGAAGACCAAAGAACCGACATGTTCTACTATGGACATGCATTTGGATACAATGATAAAGGAGAACATGGAGTTGGTGGATACATGATGAAAGATGACATAAAGTTCATTAACCATATTCTCTATGAATATATTAAAGTATGCTCCCGCTCTAGTTTTATCTATATTCTTCTTGATGATTTGACTTAAAAGATCTTGGCTACATGTGATGATAGTGTTCATCATCTTTAGTATATAGTTTGTATCTTTAAGTATAAAGCCTCTCACCATATTAAAGTCTATATATTATTAAAGAATTTTTCCTACGATATCATCTTAAATTAAGCAACCTAGTTCATAACTCAATCAATAATTATTCGGTATCATAATTGTTTTAATTTTGTTTCAAAAGAATTTTAATTAAATATCACTTTGGTTTTTGGAACCAAATTAGGAGAACACTTAATATAAAAAGAATAAAATATAAATAGTAGATTCTCACAAAAGTTGTATACAAATAATCAGTATATAGCATCAACTATGGTTACTTTAGTAAAAAACGCTCTGCTAGTGCAAAATAGATAGATGGAGGTGGAAGATGATTTTAGCAATGGTGGTGGTACTAAGGCTGAAAAATCACCGGAGGGGGCAACCCAGAAGGCATCGTTTAAGGAAAAGGTTCTTGGGGCGTCATCGTTGTGAACCTGCTGCAGAAGGGTCTTATGACTTTGGAACTGGTTGATTGAAACAGGTTGTTTCCCAGATTCGAGATTGATCCTGAGGCTTATAGCAAAATATGCAAGCCTTGGGAAGATTGTCTAGTAGTCAAGCTTCTGGGAAAGAATATCAGGTATGGAGCATTATGTGCTAAACTTCAAAGACTTGGGCAACCTACAGGAGGCTATGAAATTCGAGATGTGAAATTTGATATACAAGAAGATAAGGCGAAAGTTATGTCAAGAGCACCTTGGCTCATATATGGTCACTATCTATTAGTTAAGCCATGGACACCGGATTTTGTAGCAGCAAACTCACAGATAAGCACAACTTTGGTTTGGATTCGTATTCCTGGCCTGGGGTTTCAATTTTACGATGAAAGCGTTTTATTAACCTTGGCCTGGTAAGGTTACCCATAAATGTCGACATGAACACGGTGGACATGCGACGAGGGAGATTTGCCCGTGTATGTGTTGAAATTGACTTAAATAAACATGTGGTCGACAAGTTATGTCTTAGAGGAACATGGTATAACATTGAATATGAAGGTCTCCACAATTTGTGTTCTTCTTGTGGTTGTATGGGCATATTGCTTGTAACTGCTCTAAGCCTATTGTTCAATCTCCAAACACACACCATGTCACAATACATGATCAAGAGGTGGCAGCTACTGCAGATCAGGAGAAGGAAGGATTGATGAAATCCCATGATGTGGTTGATGGGGAGCGTAACAGCCCCGAGAATCATGATGCGAAAATTAGCAGTGGTGGAGAGATTTTAGAAGATCCTCAACAGACCCTTAAATGTCCAGATGCAGCGCATGGGCAATGGTTAGTTATGGATAGAAGAAAAAAAAAGACAAATATGAAAAGACAATTATCTACAATTAATACTCAGAAAATAATGGAGAAAAATAAGGATGCTTCATGTGGAAATAAAGTAAAACCACAGGTTACTAATCTGGAAAGTTGGAAGCTAGCAATGAATACTAACATGCAATTTAGTGCAGGCATTGATGATGGCTCCCATGACTCTAGCTTGCCTATGTCAAATGAAAAAAAAAGATTCAGAGAGGATGTTACTAAAAAAGGTATCATGGGGCCCTTGATTACTCCACGTGTGGAGACAAAAGATACCCAAAAAACCATGCAAACTAGGGATGGTCCTCGTGGAAAAATGATGACAAGGGAACCTGAAGGTGATGTGGCTAGTAAAATGGGTGATGGTA
Organism: Lupinus angustifolius; assembly: GCF_001865875.1. Lineage (NCBI taxonomy): Eukaryota > Viridiplantae > Streptophyta > Magnoliopsida > Fabales > Fabaceae > Lupinus > Lupinus angustifolius. The sequence goes on from NC_032012.1 coordinate 3,777,574, forward strand.
GTGTATCTCCAACTCAACTCACTACCATAGGAGGTTATCGTTATACCCAACATTCAGATGCGATTGGTGTGGGCACAAATTCTGTGTTCTTTGGGAAGCAAGGACATCCTCTTGATCCTGGAGAAGGGGCTTGGTCTATAACTAAGCCAAATACTTCTATCTAATGGGGTATTTGTGCTGCTTGCTGCTCAATTTTATATTGTTTATGGATTGTAAATCTTTTAATATAATTGTGTGGAATATTACCGGTGGAGCTGGAGCTAGGGGAGGCGGAGAGTCCGGGAACTTATCAGGACTTTCCAACCTTCTATATTTGCTGTTTTTGAGACTCATTGTCGTTTTGATATGGTAGCTCTATTCTGGCAGCAAATGGGGTTTGAAATCTATGGTGAAGCTATGGCTAGAGGTCATAGTGGTGGTATTTGGTTACTAATACCTCAAACACGAGATTTCCATATACAAGTCAAGAAGAATCATGCTCAGTCTGTCACTGTAGAAATACTTCACAACAATTAAGCGCTGGGTGTATTCGACAGTGTATGCTAGTCCTAATCCTTCCAGGCGTGAAGAGCTTTGGACTCATTTAACTAATTTAAGGAGTCGTATTCAGTATCCTTGGTTAGATGTTGAAGATTTTAATGAGGTTTTCTCTTCTTCAGATATTTGGTGTGGTGATCTTTATTTTGCTTGTGCTCAACATATGCTAAGCATGATGGATAATTGTGAGTTTATTGATCTGGGAGCCACTAGTCCTATTTTTACGTGGGAAAAAAAGCAAAATGAAAGGCGTGTTCAAGCAAAGCGTCTTGATAGAGCTCTGGGTGATGTGGCTTGGAGGCATTTGTATCCGGAAGCTTATGTTGAAAATTTATAAAGTGTTTACTCAGACCATTCCCCGCTTTTGATCAGATGTGAAGTTTGTTCAGGTGAGAGACAGGTATGCCCGTTTCGTTTTTTAGCTGCTTGGGCAACTCACCCTTCCTTTGAGAAATTGGTGAAGGATTCCTGGAATGATAATCTTGGATCCCTTCCTGGTAAGCTTGATAATGTGAAAAAGGCTTCTTTGCTATTCAATAAACAAACATTTGGCAACATTCATCATAGGAAAATCAGGGTTGAGAGGCGGCTGCAAGGGGTACAACATGATCTTGATTGGAGGAACACTAAGTCTTTGATCAAGCTTGAAAAAGAGCTTCGTGAGGAATACGAGCAAATTCTTTTACTGGAGGAGCTATTGTGGTTTCAAAAATCCCATGAAAAATGGGTTCATTTTGGAGATAAATTCCATAGCATGTATGTGAATAATGAGGTTTGGTGTATTGAGGCTGCCACTTTGAAGAGAAAAGCACAAGAATTCTTTCAAAATTTGTTTTCAATAGATTGTCAGGTCTCTCCAAATTATTTCTTGGAGAATCGTCCTCCCTCTATCCCAGTGGACAAAGGGAGCATCTTGTTATGCATGTTACTCTTGAGGAGGTTCGTTCAACAGTAATGGTTATGCACTCTTTCAAAGCTCATGGTGCAGATGGTTTTCATGCCTTCTTCTATAAGCAATATTGGCATATTTTTGGGAGAGATCTTCATCACATGGTATCTGCGGATTTCAGGGATGGTAAGGCTAATCCAACCCTTCTTGAAACTCTTATTGTCCTCATTCCTAAAATGGAAAATCCCCTCCATTTTAAGGATTTGAGACCTATTAGCCTATGTAATATGGCCTATAAGGTGATCACTAAAGTCTTGGTGAATATGTTTAAACGTGTAGTGAATGATTTAGTTGGTCCTCTTCAAGGTAGTTTCATCCCTGGTCGAGCTACCAAGGACAATATTATATTAGCTCGGGAGATTATGCATACTCTTCATAACCATAAAAGAGGTGGTGGATTAGTTGCTTTGAAAATTGATTTAGAAAAGGCCCACGATAGAGTAAGCTGGGTTTTTTGAGGATCACTCTTTCTGATTTTGGTTTTCCTACTGCTATTATTGATCTCATTATGTGGGGAGTCTAATCGGCTAGTATCTCTGTGTTGTGGAATGGGTCGAAATTGCCTTCATTTAGTCCTAAGAGGGGACTTAGACAAGGGGACCCTCTATCTCCTTATCTATTTGTTCTCTGTATGGAACGACTTGCAATCCAGATTCAAAAGTTGGTGAATGGTGGAGCTTGACATCTTGTTCGTATCACTAAGAAGGTTATTGGGATCTCACATCTCTTCTTTGTTGATGATGTTCTTCTTTTTTGTCAAGCAAAGAAAGACCAGATGTAGTTAATTTCCAAAACTTTGAATGATTTTTGCATTGTTTCAGCAATGAAAGTTAATCTTGAGAAGTCTAGGATGCTTTGCTCAAAAAATATTGATCACTCTAGACAGCAGGAATTTTCAAATATTCTTGGCATCAATGTAGTTGCTAACTTGGGTTCGCCTCTTTTGAAGGGCCGTGTGACTAGGAACAATTTTACACATGTCATTGATAAAATATCTTCTCGTTTAGCTTCTTGAAAAAACAAGTTATTGAATAAGGCTGACAGGTTATGTTTAGCGAAGTCTGTTTTAACCTCCCTCCCTGTGTATACCATGCAGTCTCTTTGGCTTCGAGATTCAGTTTGTGATCATGTTGATAAGTTGATTCGTAACTGTATTTGGGCTAAAGGAGGCTAATCACGAAGCTGGAATTTAGTTGCTTGGAATGATGTTACTCTTCCAAAAAAGGAGGGCGGCCTGGGTCTTCGTCGTTTCAACAAAATTGCCATGCTTGGGAAACTGGTAGACAATTTCCTTCATGATAAGGATACATTTTAGGTTAGAGTGCTATCTCAAAAATACGTTCCTGGAAACTTGATTACTGCAGGGGTTATAAAGTAGGGGACTCTTATGTTTGGAAGGGAATCACTAGAGCTAAAGAAAGTATTTGTCAGGGGTATAGTACTGAGTTGGGTTCATGCCAATCTTCTATGTGGTATGATGACTGGCTAGGAACATGAAGACTTTGTCATAAGGTCCCCTACGTCCATATTTCTGACACTTCTTTAAAAGTGGCGAATTTATGGGACAATGTGAACTGAAATCTGGATCGTTTATATACTAATTTGTCTCCTGATTCACGGCAGATGATTGAGGATATTCCTGTGCCTTTGATGCCTATGAGGGAGGATTGTTTGAGGTGGGCAGGAACTAATAATACGCCCCAAAAAAGGTGAGGTTTTTTCTTTGGCTTCTTGGTAGAGATGCTTTACCAACGAACCACAAGAGATTCAGATGTCATCTTGCAGCTGGTGCAATATGCACTAGGTGTAGTGCTAATGTAGAAGATATTGATCATCTATTTCGTCTTTGTCCGCTGTCCAAAGTAATTTGGAACAGTTTTCCAAGTCTTCCTCCTCTTGCACAGTATGTTCCTTTCCATCGGTGGTTCTGTAATTTATTCAAGCAGCGGCATATATAACTAATTGTTGCAATTCTTTGGTGGCAATGGAAAGCTAGGAATGAGTTTATTTTTAGTGGGGCCTCTTGGCCTATTAATTATATCCTTCATCAAATTTTACATGATGTTACAACTTGGAAGGGTGTGTCGAAGAATTCAGAAACCATTATTCCAAACTCTCGCTTATCTACAAATTCAGCAATGGTTACAAGTGCTCATATGGATCAACAGCATCATGGTATAGATTTTGTGAGGTTATGTATTGATGGGAGCTACTCTTCTAGCAGGAGATGTATGGGTTATGGAGGTGCGGTTTTGGACAAAAATGGGATATGGATATGTGGCTTCTCTAGAAGTTCTGTTTATAGAAATGCTTTCCGTGCGGAGTTACTTGCTTTCCACCTTCCTTTGTTATTCCTTTTCTTTGTTCTGCTGTTCTTTTGTAGCTTGTTTGTTATTTTCCTCATGTAACCAAAAAAATAATCAATATATATTGACGGGTGGGGTTTACTCTCAGAAGATTGCCTTGCATAGGAGACAAATCCTAAAAAATGTAAGTTATCTTATACACCAACGCTCAAAAAGCAATATATATTTGAATATCTATATATTCTTAGTATAAAAATTTATATATACTTATTATATCATTTATTTGTATTACTTTTTTAAAAAGTTAATAATAATTAAATATGAATGGTGGATAATGAAATATGAAGTGTAGAAAAATCTATTACACCCTCTAATTATTTTTACTTTTAACTCAGTTCCATAATATATATTTATATTTAAAATAGATCTTTTAATTTACTTTTGTTTCAAATTGTTACTGCCAAGTTATTTTTTGATTCATTTCATAGCTTAAGAAGGGATAACATTACTCACATTGCGATGAGAATCAAGTGATTTTTTTTTCATGTAGGCAATCATTATTTTATTTTATTCTCTTAAATCATTAAAAAATATAGCAGTATATTTTTATAAATACTGTTTGTGGGTGTCATTTGTTCTATACCAGTACTGTGAATATTGAAGTGGCATGGTTTAATTGTGATGGAAAAGTCTTACAAAATCATCCTACAATTCTTTTAATGTAACAAGAAATGGCTTATATTATTTATAAACCGATCACCAATAAACAAAATACCATTTTGTAATCATTTTTTTATGGTATAGGAAATTTTGTAGGCTGATTTTATAAGAAAATGTACATCATTTTTCTTATATTGTAGAAATAAAATAGACTAGTTTTACTAGAATAACCTTTAAAACAAAACCAAGAGACACTGTTATTGGTGTCTGTACACAAGATGGAATGCCCCAACACACTCATGAGCAAAGGATGCTTAGATACAAGAATACTTCCTATTTCTTGAGATAAACTTCTAATCTAGAACCTGAAGCAAACATATCACCACCAACCAATAACTACAGAGAAAACTACTAAAAATGAATGGCAAATAAAAAAATCAGCCTTTCAGCTGAATTTGTCTAGTGTTTGTATATCTTTCAATATCATACTTATGGTATACTGTAGCTTGATTCTCTTCCCACCATCTTTCAGCTTCCTTCTCCGAGAATCGTTTCCGGCTGCAAAACACACATGCCATGGAAATTCAGACATATACTATGTAAGGCACTAGTGTAAGTGTGCAGACATAAGTGAAGCAGTAACATTTAAATTGCCTATTGTTACTTAGAGCACAACTTTACCCTTAGATTGCCTATTAGGTAAAAACTTGGTCCCATTTTAATATTTTCCTTAATGGTCCAAATTAGCCCATAGTAGAGTTTGTGAGGAAATTTTTTATAATTTATGCAAGTTTCATTACTATATTATTTTGGCTAAACACAAGCTTAAAATAGAAATTACCTAAATCTCACTCGCTTAAGACCTTTTCTCCGACTTGATAAGGTTGTTAATGTGATGTAAACACCAGGCTCATACTGTTCTACCCATTCAGCCTTCAAGCCGTCGGCGCTGCTTTCTTGTGGTTCTGCGCTATTGAAGTTAGAGTTCTCCGATAATTTATCATTTTTTAGGAGCATGTTTCTCTCAAATTTGGATTTTAATGTATCAGAAAATACTATAGGGGAATTAGATAGACTGTCAATGTTGCCAACTTTTGGACTCTTGATATCTGTTTGTATGTGTGCCAAAGTAGGTGGACATTCATGTATAACTCTTTCTTCTTGTACACCATTGTCTTTTTCTGACAATGTATGAAGCTGCAATAATGGTAGCTATATCAATTACTGTGCACAAGGAATGTGATGAGGCCAAATTATAAGTTATCATTGAAGTAACATCTAATATCGCAGAAATATCACACATATTTTTCGTCGAAATGATTCAAATAGAGGAAAACCTTTGATCCAACCATGCTAGAATTTTATTTTATTTTATTTACTATGAGTCCTATTTCAGAAAGATGAAGACTTCTGAAGCAACAATCTCACATGCTACCATTTTGATAAGTAATACAACAAATTTAACATTATAACTTTTTTGTAATCTCTTCGTCTACCTTATGCTTAGCATTCAAATCAAACTATCAAGGTCGTTGAAAATTCTGGCGTTCTAACTTAAACCTAAATAATTACAATAAGAATAATAAACTTACCCTTAATGCTAAAGCTTTTATGACCTCTTTTGCTGCCTTGCTCTGGGCAGCTTCCTCCTTAGCCACAAGCCAGCTCTCCTCAACTTTTTGTTGATACTCTTGTATTTTTTGGTTTTTGAGCTCACATTTCTCTTCAAGTCTCCTAGCCTATATGAAATAGTAGCATGTTGAAGTGAACACACTCAATAGAGATCGCATGTGATTCGAACTACCAAATAAACTTCAATTTATAAATTGCTAACAAAGGGCTAAAATGTGACTACATTTAATCCCAAAGGAAACTTGGACACTGAATACAGCTTGTTAAAATGGAAAGAATTTGAATTTTAGTTGTCCTTTTTAAATGAAACTTTAGAACAACATATGGCTTAAAAGAAAAATAAAACCTGTAGTGAGAGGGAAAGAAAGGCATCAAAGATATGGTCCAATAGCTTGGAGGTGAAACTAAAGTCATTATTAATGTTGAAATGAAATTTACGATTTTTTAAACTACTGTGGAGTTATGATTGTCAGCTTGTCATTATTCAATATGGTTGTATACGGATAGATGATAGATAGACAGAATAGCTACTTGTGGTTCAAAATAAGATAATGATTTTTCCTGTACTTGTTAGTGAGTTATACTTGTTCGTTGAGTTATAAAGGAATTTTCATAAAAATTTCATTTTCACAGTTTTTACATGTGTATACAGCATTGCAACATATATTTTTTAAATTTTAAAACTAGAAGGAATTTAAGGGTGCCAATAAATGGAGTCATTACCTCAGTTCTCAGCCTCTGAACTTCTTCTATGAGCATCTTATCAGACTTTGTTGTATATGTCTCAGCAACAGGGAGGTTGCATACTGCAGATTCTATATTCAATGGTGAAACAGTAGCTGATTTATGTTTCCATGAAGAAACATGCATAGCTGAATTTTTTGCACAATTGACGTTGAATAAGTCCGGACATGGAACCTGCCCCCATCGTGACACTCCATTAAATGTCGAAGAACTATCTTCCAAGTGCTGCTGGCTTTCTTGTTGGTTTTTCCAGTCCTTCCGTCCACTCGGCATGCTTTTCCTGTAACATGATTGACTGAGAGATAACAATGGACCCTGCGTCACGGTTGTTTCTCCCCTATCCTCAGTCAGATAGGGAATTTTGTTTTGATGCTTCAGCACCTGCTGAGTGTTATGACTTCTGGACTTTGATGCCATTCCAGAATAAGCACTTCCTTGTTGTTTATCGAAGCACTGATCACAAACCCGGAAAGCCTTGCTGTTACTTGGGGCTAGAGATGCATTTATAGCCTTTTTACTACTACAAGCATGGCAAAACAGAAGTCCACAATTGTAACAGTTATGCTTCTTCCTTGTGAACCCAAACGGCAACCGACAACCACTACAAGCTGACTGATCACTGATAGAAATAGGTTTGTGTAAACAGATTGCAGCTGTGAAGCTTGGGCCACAAGTTATTGTATCTACATGCCTGTCTCTTAGAGTTTCAACAAAAGAAGGTGTATTCCTGTCTTCGGTATCGCCTAGCCCGAGTTGACCATTTTGACCCTTGCCCCATGTATAGACACTCCCGGCAGAAGTCAAAACAGAAACATGATATGAACCGCATGATATCACTTTAACAAACTCCTGTTTAAGCAGTCCTTCAACCATAATTGCTTTGTCCCTAGCATGTGGATTTCCCAGCTGTCCGTATTTTGTACTTCCCATTGCAAAAACTTTGCCCATAGTAGTAAGTGCAACAGTAAACATTCTTCCACAAGACACTTGAACAAAATCATAGTCAACAAGTTGTGAAGCACATGTTGGTATAAGCTTTCTTCCATTATCAGCGTGACCGAGCCTCCCATAATCTCCATCACCCCATGTAAACAGTTTACCACTTGCAGTATTATACCTAAAACGGTCAGCAATGACTTCAACAATAGCTACTGTATGCCATGATCCACAAGCAACAGACTTCACCCTTACACCACTTAGAGACTCGACTTCTTTAGGCTGAGAAAAGCTCCTAAGATTGCCATGGCCAAGAACTCCAAATGTACCTTCTCCGTATGTAAATAACCGCCCACAGCTAGAGACAATTGCAGTATGCCATTCCCCACAAGCAATACTTGAAATACTAATACCATCTAAAGGACCAGAAAGTTTATGGGGTATCCACTGACTTTTAGTTCTCCATTCATCACCCGAATCTGCGTTACAAGCATCATTCCCCCACGTATATACTTCACCGGAATCTGTCAAAGCACATGTATGATACTCGCCACAGGCAACATGTTTTACATGCATACCGTTCAGAGAATCAACTAGTTTCGGAGAGCAAATGTCTATATCAATTTTTTGCCCCAGCCTTCCCCACTTCCCTTGACCCCAGCAAAAAACTTCACCTTGTTTTGTAACCAAGGCAGCATGGTTACTTCCTAGAGCTATATTTTGTACATCTAACATCATAGTGGATTCGAGTAACTTCGGCACTAAAGAATAAATCCCATGCTGATTGACAAACCTTTCATTCACAATCCCTAAACGACCTCCAATACCTCCACCCCATACCATCACATCCCTTAATACATCGCTATTTCGCATACGCGGGGAGGCAGGAGGCATCAGAGACCTATAGGACAAAATTTTCTTGTACTCCCTGTCAAGATGCAGTGGTTCAACCTTACTGAGAATACCAGCATCTATATATGACGAACTTGGGACTGAATTATCTATTACTCCTTGAGTTCTGGAATAAACGTTTTCAGATGTATATGATAAACCATCAGAAAAGCACCTTTCTGAAAGTGACAAAGTAGGACTTGCACATACGCTATGTACCTTCAAAATTATAATAAAACATAAAAGTCACATTATATTTCTAAGACAATTTTTTGGAAAAGAACCACATTATATTTCAAAATTCACACTCATGTATAGCTACATATATCCAGGGGTAGATCTACATTGATCATAGTGGGGCATGTGCCCCCACAAGAATTACAAGAAAAATAATACTATGTACACTTTTCCCGGTATTATATGCTCATAGCTATTTGTGTGTTTGCTTTTAGAGTTACTTTGAAACAAATGGTGATAAGTACAAGAGCTTTCTCTCGTATGAGTATTATAAAAAATCGGATGCGAAATTATTTGAGAGGTGAGTTGTTGAATGATTATTTGGTGACTCATATGAAGAGAGATGTGTTTTATAGTACGGAAAATAAAAAATAAATCATGTAACATTTTGAAATTTCATCATTGTGGTGCAATACTATTATCACAAAGAGTTATATACCAATAAGGGGTTGATCTAATAGTTTAAAGCCCCGCTAGATTCCCAAGATGACCAAAAAGGCAAAGGTTCGATTCCTGAGAACAATACTTGTTGGTAGTACCCAAAAAATGGTTACATATAGTTTACAAGCGTAAGGATTGAATATCCCATGTACTCACAATAGTAACTAATATGTTCATTTATAAAAATGATATATTTTTAATGCAATAAATTATGTATATGTTGCCCCTGTAACTTAAAATTCCTAGATCCGCCACTACATGTATCCATTTTCTTGCTTCTCTTTTCCTTCATATGCATAGACATAGAATCTATTGAAATTATACTTGTTAATGTGAACATAGTTTCTTCAGTAAGATAGAGCACATCTCTTTTGAAGCTGAATGATATGAAATGAGCTACATCAAAAAATGCAGAGCATTATTTCTTTTTCTTGTCACATTTATTATCATATTCATAACATTTAGCAACAAACTTTGAAGTTTCCGTTCCTTGTTCATCATCACTTTCTAGTATATAAGCCCAACAGTCATTATATATAAAGTATCAACATAGAAGATGTATGAAACCTGTGTTAGTTGAGAAGATTCATCCAGAAGGCCAAGATTTTTCTTTCTTCGGAAGATTCCAGCTGGACTACTAACACAACTCTGCACTCCTTTGCAGCTTCTTAAACCGCTAAACGGCCTAGGATGCTCGCACGTAGGAATCACGGCTTTCAAGCCAACAAACCACAAAGCAGCCTGTGCTTTGTCCTTGCATATCTATAATTAAAATAAATAAATCATTCCAACTAAGGATATAGAAAAACAACTGCAGTTATATGTGTTGTTAAAATGACGAATATTACCAGATCAAGAGATCGTCCACCATTAGCATAGATTAGTGAAAATGAAAGATCATCCTTTCCAGGTTCCTCATGCCCATGCGACCTTATCTGAAAATGGTAAACCATTTATTAGAAGACTTAACATTTTTTTTAATCTTTTCATTTCTTTTTCGAACCTTCAGATTCATGTGGATAGTACATCAAGCAAGATCTCAATGATGTTTGTTTACATACATTTCCCTGCCTTTGAATAATTTCAGTAACTGCACTCAATCGCAAATGCTTTTCGTCCTGCCCGGAGTACCATATCAAATTCCTTTCATCCTAGAATGAGGGGGAAAGACATAATTTAATAACTTATATCATAATGTATGAAGGAGAATAAATAAATGAAATTTCATACCCAAGAATGATTGTCATTCATGAAACTATACATTTTTATGGGACAAACTGAATTTAAAGATAGCATAGTGGATATAGCACTTAACAGTTAATAGCAGAAGAAGAACAACAACAAATCTAATTAACTTGTGTACATTAGAAGCAGCATTTACTTTTTCTACAGCAATTGATGCTACAACATAAAATTTCCAAATATAAATAACTAGCCTTAGTTCTTCAAATAACAACTCAATTAGAAGCTTATTTGAGAGAACAGTAAGGAATGAACATCATTCAAAAGCCAAAGACAAGGAAAACTATATTTTGGAACATTCACAAATCTGGATCTTCCAACTTTGATATTCACATAACAAATCTGGAGAACAAAATGCAATAAGATATCACATGAAAAACTTCAAATATTTTACAATCTCATATATACTTACCGGAGAAAGTCTGAACGGGCAGAGCTTCGGCTTTCCTCGGCGACCACATTTAAGTAAGTATGCACCTTTCTTTATAGATACAATTGCCTGAAAATAACACAAATCACTTCTTCAGTTTTGGGAAAGGAATCTTAAATGGCATTTGCAAGAGTGCTGATTCCACGATTTGAACATATGCTTCCATGTCACATGGCAATAACTACAACTGTTATGCCAAGGCTACCTTTCGAAATTCCTAAGGTATAAGAAAATTACTCCAAACCAAAATATGATGCATTTGCATTTCATCCGAATTATTGTTCGAACTAAAATGGGAGGGTTGTTATGTAAGAACCAAACTGACACCTGGTCCTTCTTATGCTTACTTGTTTTTTGAGAAAAAATAACTTGGAAGAGAAAATTACCCATTTTCTCCCTCCTTTGACAAAGAGAATACAACAATTAAATATCACTGCCACTAAATGAAATGCATTATGAGGAGCAATGTATTGAAAAATCTCAAAATAAAAACAGTAATAAAAATCACTGTTCCAAAAGGAAAGACAAATATCCGGAAAATAAATGAATAATTCAGAAGACAAATAATTCTGAATTTTTAACAGAAACCAGCAGTAATTCCCTTCCAAGTTCCAAATTTTGGACACCCATTATAGTTTTATGCATGTTGTAGAGAAAAATATATAACAATCACGGGGCCAGACAACTAAAAATCATTTTTTTAAAGGGTTTCGTTTCAGAACCAAAACAAATTGAAATTTTGGAAACATGTGAAAAGAAATGGTGAGAGAACACGTGAACACTATTATAAACATTATAACCATAATTTTGAAATGGTATAAAACGAGGCAGTGTAGAAAGAACAGAATTGGTATAAACATACAAACAAATATAAAATATAGCAACAAAAAAAGACCTGTTCAGCAGTTCTGTCAAATGTAAGTGGTGCTAAAGAGTCTTCCCCCATTGTCATGTAGTGGTTTTCAATTCATTTGATGGAAACAAGAGAAGAAAATAATGGCAGACAAATGAAGCAGAAGGTTGGAAGAACCTTATCATTAAAAACAAAATGATTGATGAGAGGTAAGAAAGAATGCAGAAGAAGATGCTTTTCACTCATGCTCTAAGAATAATAATTCACACACTCTTTCTCTCTCTCTTGCTGAACTGTCTGAATGAACAGAACAACATAAGAAAACATGTTTCATAAGATAGAGTATGAAGGAGAAGGTTTCAGTTCCTTTTATGGGTTACCCACTTTGTTTATTATGAATCTGTTTTCTTCTTCTATTCATTCACTGTCTGAGTGTGTTTGTTCACTTCGTGCGTTGTGCTTTTGCAGAGAGAGAGAGAGAGAGAGAGAGAGAGAGAGAAGGGTGTAATAAATTTCAGGACTTGAAATCATATGCACGTGTACACCATGCTCTTATTGTCCTTTCCCCTCTCATTGCCATTTTATTTGCACTTGCTTTGCTTGGATATCATCAAATTATGATTTTTTAAGCATAATAAAGTCAAATTGATTATTTCCAAAAATATATGAGATATTTGTTCCTAAAAAACGTAAAATACATTTCCAAAATTCTCAAACGGTTCAGCAAATAAGGAATTATTTTTTTCATACCATTAAGTATTAACAGCATCCAGTGAGAATTATATTTTTTTTTTAATATGTAGATACTTCTCCCAATACTTATTAATTTTAGAAATCTTGAACTTTTAAATTTAGTGAAAGCTTGCATTACTATATTAACCCATTTTTAGTAAATAAGTTAATTATTTGAAAGAATGATAGCATATTCTTATACATTACAAAAAATGATATATATTACTTGTAAATTAATAATTAATAGATAAAATATTATTTGTTAACTAAATATTTTCTTATAGTATGGAAGGATTTTTTTGAAAATCCCTAAATTTTATCTTTAACTTAGATTTTGTTTAAAATTTTAGAAAACTATTTTGAAGGAATTCTTTTTTTCAATGGCTAAATGTATCACTCAGTCTTTGTTTATTTGAAACCAAGTTGCTTGTGTCAGTGACTAGAATAAAAGCTATTCAAATTTAAGGGTAAATAAAATAGAGAAAAATATGTGTGACTGTCACTTCATCATCTATTATTGATATTTAATTATTATTATATTTTTAGAGAAAATAACTCAAATAAATTATAGATGATATAGTGACTGATTATAATTTTTTATATTGACTATACATAAATATTACTCTCTAAAAAATAATGTTTCCATAATATTTTTGTAAAGACTTAAAACTATTTTTATGAGGTAATTTTGTTGAAGTTTGGGCCATCCACAACATTGTGGATTTAACTCTTACAACTAAAAAGATGTATTTAGAGATGACTCACATCCACACGGTTAGAAAAAAACTCCAACATTAATATTGTAAGAAAATCAAAATGATAAAACATTTAAGAGAGATTACTTTTTTTTCACACTATCGCCATATAATCTTCATTTATCATGTTATGAAAATTGATTTGTGCCTGGTTCAACCGATAAATTAGTTTTAATATCAACATGATATAATAATTATATTAGCCATGTAATTATATTTGTCACATCAGTTGATTTTCAATTGAATCGTACTGGTCATAGTGATCGATTTCATTTAATTTAATAAATATTTTTACCAAAATATTGGTATGGAGGATCAAATAAACAACTACTACATTTTTAATACATCTAAAACATGGTCTATCATTTATATTTTTTAATAAGTGTTATAAATAAAAGTAGTTATTGTCTTTTTTGTTGATTTTTCAACATCAATATTAGTATAAAATATATCTATATCTAACTTTACATGTATACACTTTAATTAATGAATCAGTTGAATCACTATACCAATACCTTGATCAGTTTGATGATCGATACGGTAATATTGTAATTTATGGCCAAAACCATTCATTCGTGTAAAAAAATTTACTTTGTTAATACATCATACTTTTCTTTTGTTAGTTAACAGGAGGATGAGTATGACATGAACCGATTGATGATGTTTTTACAATATAAAAGAACTCTGGTGCATATATAAATTAACTCAAAAACTTTTATATATATTAAACTCAAACATTAATACCATAATTATGCACAGGAGAAGAAGTTTCCATACTTTGGACCAAATCAATTTCCAGTTGTATTTCTCATAAAGGTGGGCTATTTGCTTACGGATCAAAGCGAAATTACAGGACCTTACTTCGTGATACAATCTGGAAAATAATTTAAATTTTGAATGTCAAGATGTACTATATGGTAAGAATTTTAAATGTCACTTAGTACTACCATGTGATGCAAAGCAGAACCGATTTAACCTTATTAGATGTCATTAATTCAGCACTGCTTTCATTCTTAACCTTAATAAATGTCATTATTTCAATCTTATAGGCTGGGTGAGCAGGACCCGACCCTACTCGTTCATCGGCACGGTCCGATCATGATTGAGTCTGAATAGTGCCGGGTCTGAGTGGGTCTAGAGCCGGGTTCAAAAAATAGACTCGGCCAATATTTAGGGTAGGGTAGAGACCAAACATGACCCGTCTCGTCTTGTCCCATGGTCACTCGCTTATCGTGTTTGTATGTGTTTCTATTCACATGTGTATAGAGTAATGATATCCTTTTGGTCGAAAATATCATTTATTCTTTAATTTTTCCATAATATATACATATTATAACATTTTATATATCAAATTACATAATCATAATAATAAATAATATTAAGAAGTGTTTATCTAAAATGAGTATGTATTATATTTAACTGGGTCTAGAGTCGGGTTTAAAGGCTGACCCAATCGCTATTTAAGGTCGGCTTAGCTTCGAGTTTAAGACCGAATCCGAGCTCAAAAAAGTGACCCGACCAATATTTAGGGCCGGGTAAAGACAAGCCTTAACCCCTCCCAACCCGGCCCATGCTCACCCCCTACTTATCTGTGTCTATTTCACAAAATTGAATTTTTCATTTTCTAGGACAAGAAAGTTTAACACTTTGCATTTATCAGATTGCTTAGTGTAAGTTTCATTAGCAGGCCAAATTAGTGTTCAAAACTTCAAATGGTGGACTATGATTTGATTTTATTATTGCAACTGATTAATAAGTAGTCACAGTACTTATTTTTTGTACTGCTTCTAATTTAGTACGGACGATGCTATGATGCACCAAAAGGTGAAGTGAATGGGGTAGCTTAGCATGATCTTCCATGGACAAATATTTGGAAGATCTGATATAGAGTGAGAAGGTAATTTGCCTGTAATAGTAAAAATGGAAATGGTTCATAGCTGAGGAACATATCTGCATCAGTAATTTCCATTTGCTTCCAAAGTTAGGTTCACTAAAAGTCATTAACTCTGGCAGCTTCTCTACCATGTAGGGCCCTTAGACAGTTCATCTTCATCTTTTTTACATTTTGTTAGGTTTTGAATTTTTTGATATAACTCTGAATAAGAAACTAATCATTTCCAGGGTTCTTTCAATGAGTATCGCTGTCAAAAATTGAATATTTGACATTTATGTTAGTTCGATATTTGAAATGTAGTGAAGCCTTACATTACTATATGTCTATATCGACTATATCAATGGTTTCACATTTGAATCTTGTGCATGTAGTCATTTCTTAATATCCATCCACAGAACAGTAAACGCCGGTGCTTCAACCAAAAGAGGGGCCTGCTTAACAACCCTAAATAAAAGGTGAGGGCTACACTTGTTAAGAATTTATTCTCAATTATTTCTATAATATCAACCTATATTCACCTCACAGATTCTCTTTACTAGCTTACATGTTTTCTTGATATTGACCCTTTGTTCTCAGTGAATTGTAATTCATTGTTATGTCCTTCAACAGACACTATGTCTGTTTTCTTCTTTTTATTTTTTTTAAAAGTAACTTTACCATTGTATCTCACTTTTTCTTTTTCTATTTTTGTGTCTCATCTCTCATGAGATGCTATTGCATCTTACATATGGAATATATTGTGATGTTTGTGATTTTAACTTTAGTAATAATTTACTCAAAAGATGTGTCATAGAATTAGTTTAATTGATTGACGGGTTAATCCACACAAGACATAGATTATAAGTGTGCATTATTCAAACTTGTGATGTGTTCCTTCCTTTTCATCATGCTAGTGGACATCCTGATGGGTCAAATGCATCAAGATTAAACAGTTTTGTTAGATTACAATAACTTATAAAACTTCCAATTCTGATAAATAATTGGGATCGTGTCCAGGATGAAGATAAAATTCATATTTGAGAGATTATCCCGGTATATAATTATAATTATGTCAAAAACTCTATTTTTCATATTAATATTATATTGTAGAATAATGTATTGTTCTATTTCTTTTGTAATGCATGTCACCATTGACATTCTCAAAATTGAGACTAAGAAGATTAATTGCCTTCAAGATGGAGGGATCGGTGGGAGAGTCTTTAAGAATGATGGGGATCTGCTGTCCCAACCATGTCCCAATCACAATGAAGCAAAATTGATAAATTTATAAATATTTAATTTCTTTTAACTGACATAACGTAATAGGATTTGTCTGAGACAGAATTTTAGAAAGGATTTGGGACAACAAATCCTTATCCCTTTAAGACAAGTCTCACCGATAAATATATATTTAGAGAACTTGAGCATCTCTCCACTTGATAAATATTCTTCTCTCCACTTAAATCTTCTCTCCAATGAAATATGGGAGCAATGCAGACAAGACATACACATGAGTTTGTTAGTCATATCATTAAATTTAGCGAAAATTTCATAAAATCTCCTTATCGTTTACAAGTAAACATTGTAAACTATTTTTTGTTTATAAGTACTCCTTAAATTTTAACTATTGATAAAATTGGTTCATACG
This sequence comes from Lupinus angustifolius, assembly GCF_001865875.1. NCBI lineage: Eukaryota > Viridiplantae > Streptophyta > Magnoliopsida > Fabales > Fabaceae > Lupinus > Lupinus angustifolius. Next base: position 3,794,440 of record NC_032012.1, read on the forward strand.
TACATAATCTTAAATTATTAATAATGAAATTGAAATTCGTTTAGAAACTTATAGTGAGTTACTCGGCTTCATACCGAGGCACAAGATGCTCCATTAATGGATATTGCATATACTTGAACAATTCACTCATTTCTTGTAAATCCAAGAAGCAAAGAACAATATCCAGAAGTTCATGTGAAGCAGAATATAGAGCAATAATAATTACAACTTATGAGATCAACTAATTATCTTATCTACTTGAAGATCTACACCTTCTACCTCATACTTCAGTCACAATGTACTATGATAATCAATATGGCATCCACATTACATCAAACTGAGTATTTTACGAACATACCAAACCAGTGGCGGATCTTGAACAAAATTTTAGAGGGGGCAATAATATTTAATTACAATTAATTAAATAAATAGAAAAAATTTCAAATTTAAATTGCTAATGATACCAAAAATAAAATATTGCCATTGACATATTAACCTAATCTTATTGCTCATTGAAAGTTACACGATAGAAATTTTGGACAAAATATATATATATTATCAATGCATACATAATCTCTTTCATCAAGTGTAAAATCATTATGAAGTCATATTATTATGAGCAGCCACCAACATCTAAACATGCAAGAGAACTTGATTCATTATATATAATTTTTTGAATGACTATACAAGTTGCACTATATTTATTTATCTAGTCACAAATTAAAGAAATATATGAGCTCCTAGTATCTCGATAAAGACATCATTTGGATGTAGGTAAAAAAGTATATCTGCTCCAAAAAGTTTGTATTTCTATGTGTCACATTTTATAATTTGAAAGTTTAATAATGAAATATCTTTTTGGCCAAACATACCAAGTGACACATGAAATAACACATTCTGTAAGACAACAAATATGTTTCAGTAAAGTAAAAAGTGAAAGTATTTTAAGAAAAAAAAAATCCAGGGGGGCAGCTGCCCCCACCTGTACCTTCCATGCTCCGCCCCTGTACCAAACACATTGAACTTGATTGTGATAAAATGAGGGAACAATATGCTAAGGGAATTGTGAAGCTTCTCTCTATTGCCTAAAATTTGCAGCTTGTTGATGCACACATCAAACCCCTTGGTCCTAAAGATTATGTTGTGATACATCTCAAGTTGGGTCTCTACAATTTGTGTGCTCTAGTTTGCGGGGGTAATAGTCAAGCATGGGTGAGAAAATATGAACCTCGGTCACGAATCAACATCGTGCCCGAGACAGCTGATGCACATGACTCAGTCACTGATGCACATGACACTGCTAGAAGCCATGCACTAGGACCACACACCAAACTCACAAGCCTCAGTTAGAAAGTCCATACATCCTTGGGTCAAATTCACAGACACTTCGATCACGCAAACCAGGTTGGCTCAGTCAAAGGCCAACGTTGGCACGATAGATGCCTCAGTCATGATGGCCAAGTTGGCTCGGTCAGAGGCCAACCTTAGTATAATCTCGAAGGCTAAGTTGGCTCAATCATAAACAAATATTAAGCTTTTACCAATAGAGATTGCTTGCAATAGAAGTAACCTATCTCCATTTTGTTAGTTAGGTTACTTTGGTGATATTTTTAGGTAGTTAGGATTTATTTTCAATATATAAATATCTGATATGCACCTCATGTAATCAACTAACTGAATTTATTAAAACTCAATAGAGATTACAAGACCTAATTGTAGTTCTTGATTCATCTTGTCCACTCACGAGCTTTCATTGCTCTTTCATTCTTTTCTTTCATCTTCTCTGTTAAGGATAACTAAAAATGGTGGTCAAAATCATTCACCTCTCTTAACTAGAAATGTGGGATATACGTAAATTTTTAGTTATCCTCTCTAATCCGTAGTTTTTCTACTTTCATTGTTCTAAATGATTTACCTTCACATGCCATCATAAAGCCACAAAAACAATGGTTGGATGCCACTTTCTTTCTTTTAGTTAAAAAATGAAGGGAAGTAAATTGCATAATCCCAAAGCATCACTATCTCAATATCCATTTGCTCCAAACCAACCAAAAAAGATTACCAATTAAAGTTAATCAAACAAGTAATGATCCTAAAAGAGTAAAAGGTAACTTTACCTTAGGAGTGGTCCATGTTGGACATAAAGACAAGTTTGTCCAAATGAATTTGGCTCCTCTCCATTACCCGAGATAATAGTGCATACTTAAGATTATAATATAGGATAAAAATAAATTTTTAATAGTCCAGATTTTTTTATTTATCTTAAATTAAATATTTTAAAAAAACTAACCTCTCTCATGGAGGAATCAATTTCTATCCAATTGTAAGCGGTACAACATGAAGATGTGATAGAATTATAGAACATAGTGTTTGATGAATATTATTGTTAATTTATTTTGTGATATCATTACAGTTCCCCACTAAGCAGTTCAGATCACTTCAATGGATGTCCCGTACGTTGTTATTGATTGAATTTGTTAGGGGCTCACCATATTTTTCCCTCACATAACTTATATACTATCACTAACACTATTTTTTTCCAAGTTTCGTTCTTCCTTTCTCTAACTTTTGTAGTATATCAAGAACGTAAATTCTGTGCGAGGTAAAAAAAATTTTATTTAAGAAGTTCTTAAATTCTAAAAGCATAGTGCTATTCATCTCAGGAAATGTTTTTCCTAAGGCTTCATTTTTCCTTAGAAGGTGTAGCGAATGAAGTAATTGTTTCAAGCTTTGTAACACTCAATCAATATATCATTTAATTTTCATTTGTAATAAGAGTGAAACATGAATTTAATATATATTAACTTTATATTTTCTGATCAATGAAAATGAAAATATATATAATTGATACATATATTTAGACAAAAGATATGCTCCTGTAGCTAATGGAGCAACATCTCTTATCTCAAGCTTTGTAATTTTTTATTCTTATTGGTCATAAAAAAATAAAATTAATATATAGGAAGATAAAACGATTTTTATGATTGGTGAAATAAGAGTATCTCTAATAGTAAACAACATTTTCATTCTTAAATGAGTCTCACATATTATTTTATTATTTATTACAACTCTCAATGAAATAAGAATAACATCTATCTTTTTTCCCAAAATTACAAATATCATTCTTATTCTTATTTAGATCTCATAACCTACCAAATTCTTAACCAAACATCTACATTTTTCGTTCTCTCATTATTCTTGTTTAAGAACATTATTCATAAAATAAGGATATCATAGTGGTGAACGGGACAACATTTTCTGTCACACAAAATGTACTACTCCATGTGCCGCTTCGCTATGATTGGTCATAAAATCATTTAATTATTATATTTTTAACTTAAATATATATTTTTAACCAATTACATGAAATGACACATGCAGTAACACATACTTAGGACAGCAGATATACTCTTATGGTGAACATAGTAAAACTATTTTTATTTCATAATAATGAATCTAAGAATAACTATTGGAGATGCATAGGAATGAGAATGAAGTTTAAGTGATGACAGCTATAGGAAAAAGGTTGTACTAGTTCATATTATTCTTAAAGATCAATTAGATCTATACTAGTTGATATTAGTGTAAAAAAACGTATTTTACCCATTAAATTAAATCTGTTAATCACTCATATGTTATCCACCAAGATCAGTTGGAGTGGTGGATGATTTTCATGGAGGGGGATTAGTGTTATACTAGTTTTCTTAAAGTTACCAATATATGTGTCTCTTCATGATTTTTTTTTGTAACTCTTTCAAACCTTTTGTACTCTTATAATTTAATGAAACTATTATTTATATTTAAGAATTAGTGATAATAAAAAATAAATTGTATATGTTATAATGAAATTATAAAAAATTGTCACAATATCAATATATACATCATTTTCTCATTATTTTTCCTAGTATAACTATTGAATATTGGCTAAAAGAAAAAGATGATAAAAAGACTTTCTTGAGCAAAGCAAAAAAAATTGCTAAAGATATCTTGAAGAAAGGGAGAATTTCTAGCCAAGTAAAAAAATGTAGCTATGGTGAAAATAACATTGATGTTCTTTTCCTTTTGCCACATAATCTTCAAGAGCTTTGAGTATAAATTGGAGTGATTCATGTCATTTAACACACACCAAATACTTAGTTTAGTGCATCTTCTCTCTTCTTGTTCTCTTGTTCTAATTTTGTGAGAAATACTTGAGTGAGAGTGAAATTTAGTGTACTTGGATTTTGAGAAGTGAATGAAACACTTGTAGTTCTCTTTTATCATAGTGAAATAATCCTTGTTGCTCTTCAGCTGTGGACGTAGGCAAATTGCTGAACCACATTAAATTCTCGGTGTCATTTTTTATATTATATTTTCTCCATGGGTCTTCCGCTTCAACAAACTGGTATCAGAGCTCTTGCATGCTAAGCCGTACGATCTAAAAGAAAATTCTTAGTATGCTTTGTGTTTGCAACATTGTCTGATCTTACACACCATAAAAGAATTGTTCTTGTTATTGGAAAAGTATAATAGTGTGAAAGTTCATGTATAGGAAAGTTCTGTCTTAGGAAAGACCTGATATTTAAGCGTGTCTGTTAAGACCCACCTCTCTTTCTTGGGAACTTTCCTGGTATATGTTCACGAATACGATATTGTTCTGGTATACCGTTATCATGGCGAGTGCTAAATTTGATTTGGAGAAATTTAATGGAGAAAATGATTTCAACCTCTGCCGATTGAAGATGAAAGCTCTACTAGTTCACCAAGGCTTAGGCAAAGCCTTGGAAGGTAGAAACAAGTTACCACAGAGTCTGACCGAGGACGAGAAAGATGAAAACTTGGAAAAAGCACATAGTACAATTTTGTTGTGCTTGGGAGATAAAGTTCTACGAGAAGTGTAAGATGAAACTAAAGCTGCTTCATTATGGTTGAAGCTGGAAAGCCTGTACATGGTGAAGTCACTCACCAACAGGTTGTATTTGAAGAAAAGAATATATATACTCTTCAAATGCAGGAAGGAAAGCCCATAAAAGATCATCTGGATGAATTTAACAAAATTATTCTTGATCTAAAGAATATTGATGTTAAAATTGATGATGAAGACAAAGCAAATCTTCTACTATGTTCCCTTCCAAGTTCTTACGAGCACTTCATCGACACCATGATGTATGGTCGAGAAGATCTGACCTTGGTCGAAGTAAAGGCGGCGTTGCACTCGAAAGAACCGAAGAAAAGAGTATCAGATTCGAGATCCGAAGGCTCGGGTGATAGTCTTTTTGCTAGAGGAAGAACAGAGAGGAAAAATCAATTTGGTGAAAGAGGGAAATCCAAGTCCAAGTCTAAAGCAAAACCTAGAAAGTATAAATGTTTTCAGTGTCACAAGGAGGGGCATATAAGAAAGAATAGCCCATAGTGCAAAAGCAAGGAAAATATTTATGAATATGGAGATGTAGCTATAGCAAATGGCTATGATAGTGCAGATGCACTAATAGTCTCATAGCACGACTCAAAAGATGAATGAATACTTGATTCTGGATGCCGATATCACATGTGTCCCATTAAGGATTGGTTTTCCACTTACCATCCCTTAGATGGGGGAAGGTCCTTTTGGGAAATAATGCTCCCTGCAAGGTCATTGGTATCGGTACAATTAGAATCAAGATGTTCGACAGAATCGTAAGGACATTGACAGATGTAAGGCATGTTCTAGAATTGAAGAAAAATCTTATTTCCTTGGGAACACTAGATTCAAAAGGTTATAGCTACAAAGGTAAAAGTGGAGCTATAAGAATATTTAAAGACGCTATGGTTGTAATGAAAGGAAAGAAAAATAATAGTCTCTATATATTACAAGAAAACACAATCACGGGTGTTGTTGTTGTCTCCTCAATCAAGGTGGAGCTATAAGAATATCACCAAACTATGACATCTAAGAATTGGTCATGTCAGTGAAAGAGGTCTACCCGAGTTGGCCAAACAAGGATTACTATGCAGTCAACAAGTCGGGAAGGTAGACTTTTGTTAAAATTGGGTTTTCGGAAAGCAATGTCGGATAAAATTTAATGTTTGAGTTCATCGAACAAGAGATACGTTGGATTATATACATTCTGACTTGTGGGGTCCTTTCCAAGTACTTTCTCATGGTGGTAGGAGATACATGTTAACATTCATTGATGACTATTCAAGGAAGGTGTGGATCTTCATTTTGAAACCCAAAAGTGAAGCATTTGTCACGTTCAAACAGTGGAAAACCTTGATCGAAAAGCAAACCGGGAGAAAGATTAGGAGACTAAGAACTAACAATAGTATAGAATTCTGCAATAGAGAATTCGAATTTTTTTGCAAGGATCATGGTATTTTGAGACATTATACCGCGAGACACACTCCACAACAAAATGGACTTGTAGAACGAATGAACAAAACCTTACTTGAAAGGACGAGATGTATGTTGTCAAATGGTGGATTGCCAAAAGAATTTTGGGAGGAAGCTGTCAGTACAGCTTGTTACTTGATCAATAGATGTCCATCAACCATTGGTTTCAAAACTCCAGAAGAGATGTGGTCGGGTATTCTGGCAAATTATGAAAATTTGAGGATATTTGGTTGTTCTACTTATGCTCATAACAAAGAAGGAAAACTTGATGTAAGAGTATTGAAATGCATTTTTCTTGGATATCCTCATGGTGTGAAAGGATATAAGTTATGGTGGCCTGAGAAAAGAAATTGCATTATAAGTAGAGATGTTACTTTTAATGAAGTTGAAATATTAAAGCCTCATACAGAGTCATCAAGTGAAAATGAAGATCCTAATATATTGGAGAAGGTAGAATTTGAGGTGGAATTTAAGGTGGAACCAACAAAAGAAAATACATTTGATCAAGAAGAAGAAGTCCATGATGTATGTGTTGATACAGATATCTCCAAATTACAACATTATTAGTTGGCTAGGGATAGGCAAAGGAGACATATAAAACCTCCAGAAAAGTATGGCTATGCTGATCTGGTGTCATACGCTCTAAATGTTGCTGATGATATTAGTAATTGTGAACCACGGTCATATGAAGAAGCTATCAACAACAAAGAAGCTTCCAAATGGATTTCTGCCATGACAGAGGAAATTGAGTCTCTTCATAGGAATCATACTTGGGTTCTTGTGATGCGGCCAAAGGCTCAAAAGATTGTTTGATGCAAATGGGTCTTTAAGAAGAAGGAAAGAATCCCTAGGGTTGAAGATGCAAGATTCAAGGCGCGATTAGTGACCAAAGGTTTTACACAAAGAGAAGACATTGATTTCTATGAAGTTTTCTCTCATGTGGTAAAACATAGCTCTATTCGCATCCTACTTGCAATTGTAGCTCAATTAGATCTAGAACTTGAACAACTAGATGTCAGAAAGGTATTGTTGCATGGTGAGTTGGAGGAACAAATCTACATGAATCAATCTGAAGATTTGAAGTACAAGGGATGAAAGATCATGTTTTTTTGCTGAAGAAATCTTTATATGGCCTAAAACAATCTTCTAGACAATGGTATCGACGATTTGACACCTTCATGCTTGAAAATGGATATTCCATAAGTGAACATGATAGTTGTGTCTACTACAAGAAGCTTACAAATAAGTCATTCATATATTTGTTTTTATATGTTGATGACATGTTGATCGCATGTAATAACATATTAGAAATTAGAAACTTGAAAGCTCAATTGAGCGTAGAGTTTGAAATGAAGGACTTAGGAGTTGGAAAGAAAATTCTGGGAATGGAGATTCATATGGATAGAAAAGAGGGGGCACTTTTTCTGTCACAAAAGAAGTACATTGAGAAAGTGTTGGAACGCTTTGGCATGTAAAATGCTAAACCAGTCACTACTCCATTGGTGACTCATTTCAAACTTTCAATGGCCTTGTGTCCACAAACTGAGAATGAAAAAGATGAGATGTCAAGTGTACCTTATGTTAGTACGGTTGGCAGTCTCATGTATGTCATGATATGTACTAGACCAGATATTGCTCATGTATTAAGTGTGGTAAGCAAATATATAGCAAATCTTGGTAAAGTTCACTAGAAGGCTGTGAAGTGTATTATGCGCTACCTGAAAGATACCACAAATATATGGTTTTTGTATGGTAAAGTCAAAGATGTTGGAAACAAGATCACTGGATATGTTGACTCGGATTATGCTGGAGATCTAGATAAGCGAAGATCACTCACCGGATATGTCTTTTACACTGTGTGGTTGTACTATTAGTTGGAAAGCAACACTACAATCAATTGTTGCTTTGTCTACAACTGAGGCAGAGTACATCGCAGTAACATAAGCGGTAAAGGAAGCCATTTGGGAGAAAAGTCTAACTGAAGAGTTGAGTATACAACTCGAGGAAACAACCATCTATTGTGATAGTCAAAGTGTTATACATCTAACAAAGAATCCAATGTATCATGAAAGAACTAAGCATATTGATATTCAGATGCACTTTATCAGAGACATAGTGGAGAGAGGAGTTATTAGAGTGGAGAAAATACTCACTGCAGATAATTCGACGAACATGATGACGAAGTCAGTTCCAACTACCAAGTTCAGACATTGTTCGGACTTGATTAATGTTCATAATCTCTAGTGAGCATGAAGAAGAGTAGCAGGAGAATAACTATGATAGTCTTTTAGCTAAGGTGGAGATTTATTGAATATTGACTAAAAGAAAAAGATGATGAAAAGACTTTCTTGAGCCAAACAAAAAAGAAGTGGCTAAAGATCATCTTGAAGAAAGAGAGAATTTCTAGCCAAGTAAAAAGAAGTGGCTATGGTGAAAATAACATTAATGCTATTTTTCTTTGGCCACATAATCTTCAAGAGCTTTGACTATAAATAGGAGTGTTTCATGTCATTGTAACACACACCAAATACTTAGCTTAGTGCATATTCTCTCTTCTTGTTCTCTTGTTCTAAGTTTGTGAGAAATACTTGAGTTAGAGTGAAATTGGGTGTACTTGGGTCTTGAGAAGTGAGTGAAACACTTGTAGTTCTCTTTTATCATAGTGAAATAATCATTGTTGCTCTTCAGCTATGGACGTATGCAAATTACCGAACCACATTAAAATCTCGATGTCATTTTCTCTATTATATTTTCTCTATAGGTCTTTCTCTTCAACAATAATTTTAATATGTTTTGCCCTATAAGATAGCTTGAATGGCCAGCTCTAGTAACTAATGGGTAAAATACGTTGATTTATCCTATATTTCTAACTTGTTCTACATTTTTTTGGTTTATTTTAGTTCTTTAATTAAGTGGTTTTTTTATGGTAGTCACATTAGTTCTTTTCATTAAATCTGTAATTCAAAACTCTTTTTAATGATAGAAGTCCATAAAATTTTATAAGATTTTTATAGAAATGTTCCTTATAAACTTAATAATATTAAAACTGCAAAATTTGAATTAGAATTTGAGAAAATGATCATAAAATTCCACCAAGTAAAACCAAATGAAAATAAAAATTACATGCCTAAATGGAAACAACAAATAAAGATAAAGAACAAACAGACCTATTTTGCCTTAACTAATACATTATACACTTGACTATATTAGCTAATATGATTATTGTGTCAATCTCTCCTGATAATAGCTATATGCACACTATCACATTATATATATATTTTTCCTTCATATATCATGTTTTAGTTTAAAAATTATGTACTTGTAGTATAAAGTTTTTATATTGTCAGTTTATTATCCACCATTGATTTCTATTATTTTTGTTTGAGAGTCAAGAGTAATTAATAAATCAATAATAAATAATTGCTGACAATGTACAAACTCTTACACTTGTTGGAATGAGAGGAATAAGAATTGACAAAGAAAGAAAGAAAGGAATGGAAGAAAATGTATTCTGTGAAAAAAACCTGAGGTAGGAGATGATGAATAGGAAAGTTACTATAAATGGCAATATGTTATTAACTGATAACTGAATTTTAAAATTCCCTTTCTATTTATGGTAAATTCTATAACTACCACATTTACAAAAGCCCAACCATTCTAGCTTGAATTACAATTCTATCCTACATCCTCCCTTAATTCAAGCTGGTTATGCTAATTACTCCAAGCCTTCTCCTCTGCGATTCAAACGTTTCCTTCCTTAGAGATTTTGTCAAAATATCTGCTTGTTGATTCTATGAGATACAGAATTCAACCTTTAAGTTTCCCTTCTCCACATGATCTCTTAAGAAGTGATACTTTGTTTCAATGTGTTTGCTGCGACCATGAGACACCGGATTTCTTGCCAGATTAATTGCAGATTGCTTATCAATCAGAAGCAACATTGAGTCATTAGCATGAATCCCCAATTCCTTCAGCAGAGAGTTTAACCACAAACCTTGGCAACCCCCTAAGCAAGCAGCAATGTATTCAGCTTCGCATGATGATAGAGCAACTACCTTCTGCTTCTGAGAGCTCCAACTGATAGAAGCATCACCAAGCTTAAACAAGTAGTCTGTGGTGCTCTTTCTATCATCCTTGTCTCCACACCAATCTGCATCAGTGTAGCCATGAATTGATTTCACACTGCCTTCAATGCTTGCAGGAAAGTGTACTCCAAAATCCATGGTTCCTTTGAGATATCTAAGCACCCTCTTTACTACAATCAGATGGGAATGTTTAGGTTTCTCCATATATCTACTAACCAAGCCAACTCCATAAGTGATGTCTGGTCTTGAGTTGCAGATATATCTAAGTGAACCAATCATCTATTTATAGAGCCTAGGATCAACTGATTCATCTTCCAAACCTTCTCTGTTTAGACTTGTTCATGCTTCTACTGGTGTGGAGGATGGACTTGAATCAAACATGTTAAATCTCTTGAGTACATCAGAGGTATACTTCTTTTGATGCATTAGTATCCCTCTGCTATCCCTTATGAATTCCATGCCCAAGAAATATGATAGTGTGCCAAGATCAGTCATTTCGAATTATGCTTTTAAGCTGTTCTTGATGCTCTCAATCTCATCCACTTTGCAGCCTGTTATTAGTAAATCATCCACATAGAGGCATATGATTACTGATGCTGGTTCAGGTGTACACTTCACATAGATTCCATGCTCACTTGTGCACCTTGTAAGTCCTTGCTGAACAAGAAATGTGTCTATTCTCTTGTTCCATGCTCTAGGGGCTTGTTTCAACCCATAGAGTGCCTTGTGTAATTTGTAGACCTTTTGTTCATGCCCTAAGACTTCAAAACCAGTAGGTTGGTTCACAAAAACTTCCTTGTCTAATGGACCATTTAGGAAGGCTGACTTCACATCCATTTGACTCAAGCTCCAATTTTCAAGACTAGCAATGGCTATGACCAACCTCACTGTTTCAATTCTGGCCATTGGTGCGAACACTTCTCCAAACTCTAGTCCAGGTTTTTGTAGGAAACCTTTAGCTACCAATCTAGCCTTATGTTTGGCTATTGATCCATCATGCTTCAACTTGACTTTGTACACCCATTTCACATAGATCGCTTTCTTTCCTTTGGGTAGATTTGTTAGCTCCCAAGTCTTGTTTCTTTCAATAGAATTTATCTCTTATTGCATAGCCTCAACCCAACACCTTTGCTTTACTGCTTCATCAAAAGTAATGGGTTCCATCTATGCTAATAAAGCCATGTGCACCAAATCCCCTTCTGATGTGATGGAGTTATCTGAGAACAATTCAAAATCTCTCAATCTAGGTGGCAATTGTCTTTGTCTCTGAGGTCTTGCATATGAGTTTTCAACCAGTGTGTCTTCATTGTTTATCACATCTGTATTTGGTTCATGTATAGGACTAGAAATTTCAATGTTCATCTGACCAGATCTGTTTGAGGCTTCTGGTTTTGCATTCCACTCCCATACTTGTGTCTCATCAAATATGACATCTCTACTGAAAGACAAAGAGTTATTAGTAGGGTTGAATAACTTGTAAGCTCCAGTTGAATGGTATCCTAGAAAGATCAACTTTTCACTCATATCATCAAGTTTCTTTCTTCTTGCATCAGGTACATGTTTGTAGCATATTGAGCCAAAGATTCTGAGGTGTGCCACACTAGGCTTGATCCCTGTCCACATCTCCTCAGGTGTCATGCCTTTGAGTCTCTTTGTTGGACTTCTATTGATCAAGTAGGTTGCAGTTGCCACAGCTTCTCCCCAAAATTGTTTTGGAAGATCCTTGGTTTTTAGCAAACTTCTTGTCATGTTTAGCACATATCTATTTACTCTCTCTGCTGTTCCATTGTGTTGGGGTGTGTATGGAGCAACTACTTCATGAATTATGCCTTCCTTCTCACAAAATTGATTGAATTCATGAGAGACATATTCTCCCCCTCCATCACTCCTTAAACATGACAATTTCATTCCACTCTGATTTTCAGCAGCCAACTTGAAGCTTTTGAATTTAGCAAATACCTCACTTTTCCTCTTTATCAAATAAATCCACATCTTCCTTGTATAATCATCTTTGAAGGTTACAAAGTAGTAGTTCCCTCCAATTGATTGTTCCTCCATAGGTCCACATACATCTGTGTAAACCAGTTCCAAGGGTTTAGTGGATTTGGTTGGTATAAAGGACTTGAAATTGTTCCTTGTTTGTTTACCAATGAAACATTCTCTGCAGGTTTCCGTTTCATTCTTGATGATAGGCATACCAAGAACCATCCTGTCCCTGCTCAGTTGATGCATACTTCTGAAGCTTAAGTGCCCAAACTTGTGATGCCAAATCCAAGTTTCATCTGCAACTGACTTCAAACATTTGTGATCTGCTAGTTGAATTCCAATCTTGAAAGTTCTTTTTTGAGACAATGGAGCTTTCAAGATTGGATTTCCTTCCTCATTGTAGATCTTCAGCATTCTATTTTTCATGCATATATCATACCCTTTCTCAAGCAGTTGTCCAAGACCTATTAGATTATTCTTCATCTTAGGTACATATAACACATTGGAGATATAGGCTTCAATTCCATCCTTTCTTTTGATCACTATTTTGCCCATTCCTTCTACTGTTATGAAACTATCATCTGCAAACTTGACTCTTGTTCTTACTGAATCATCTAGTTGTATGAACCCGTCCCTATGGCCTGTCATGTGATTTGAGCACCCTGTGTCTAGATACCAACTATCTGCATCATCTTTGGTGGTGACCATCTAAGCTTCAACACCATCACTCAGCATCAATTCTGTAATTTTGTTTTGTGCCATTAACAACACTTCTTCATCTGAATTCTCATCCTTGGCAAGTCTTGCCTCGTCCACTTTATGCACTCATTTTGATTTACACTCAGAGGCATAATGCCCATAATTCTTGCAGTTGAAGCACTGAATTCTACTCTTATCTTTCTTTTTCTTGGCATTGTTTTGATAACTGTTCTGATTGTTCCATTTCTTGCTGCTTCTGATATCAGATTGCTTGGAGGATGAGGATTCTGAACCTTCCCTTTTCTCAGTTTGTACTCTATCAGCTTCCTTCTTCTTTGCATCATGATTATTCATGCACTTCTTCTTGAATTGTGCACTTAGTGCTTGTTGTGTGAGCCATCCATTCTGTCTTTCCATGAGTCTTTGCTCATGTGCTTCCAATGAACCATGCAACTCATCTATCTTGATTTGTCTCAAGATCCTTAGATTCCTCTATTGCTATTACCACATTGTCAAACTTGGTAGAGAGTGTCCTAAGGATCTTATCAACTATGCTTAGTTCATTCATTTGCTCACCACAACCTCTCATCTGATTAATGAGGCTTCTGATTCTTCAAAGTAATCTGATATTCTTTCCTCCTCCTCCATCTGTAGCAGCTCAAACTGTCTTCTCATTAAAACTGCAGTTTGACTTTCATTACCTTTGTGCTACCACCATAACACCTTTCTAAGGTCTCCCAAGCCTCCTTTGATGTTTGTGCTGCTGAGATCTTGTCGAAATTGGAATGATCAACACATTGGTGTATTAGAAAGATTGCCTTGCAATCCTTCTTTAAAGCTTCCCTGAATTCCAACTTCTGAGCCTCTGTTGGATCTTCACCAAGTTGTTGAACCCCTTCTAGCACAACTTCACGGCACTCCTGAAAGCCAAAAATTGCTTTCATCTGGATTGACCAGTGATCATAGTTCTTCCCATCTAACACAGGAAGATTCATTGCAAACCCATTTGAGGTTGTCATCTTCCTTATTCGATTTGGATCCTTTTGTGATGATTCGTCCTTCTCTTCTTCGTGTGTTCACCCACAGGTTCGTGATCTATTAGCTCTTGATACCACTGTTGGAATGAGAGGAATAAGAATTGAGAAAGAAAGAAAGAAATGAATGGAAGAAAATGTATTCTGTGAAGAAAACCAGAGGTAGGAGATGATGAATAGGAAAGTTACTATAA
>NC_032012.1:3808868-3821415 GCF_001865875.1 Lupinus angustifolius
ATTATATTCATCATCGTTTATATATCGATTCTCATTCTTTGTCGTTTATGGTTCTGACACGCATGATTGTGCCTTTAACTTTGGGAAGGAGGAGATGTTAGTTAAAGTGTTAGAATTTGAAACCCTTGAAATTTGTTCTCAAGCAATTGATCTTAATTCTCTTTCACCCAGTCAATTAAAATTTGCTACAAAAATAAAAAATAAAAAAAAATTATTTTTTTTATATTATTTGCTAAAATCTGATTAATTAGACAATAAATGACAATAGGTTTGCAAATAGATTATCTCTGAATTATTACGAGTAAAATTTAAATGATAATATTATATTCACAACCCTAAAGTTTTGGTCATGTGTGACTTGACCATTCAAATTTAAAAAGTATATATCGATCTCTAGCCTTTGTGGACAAAGTTAAAGACCCATCAATTAACTTTTCTATTAGGTTTTGACAAAAAAAAACTACATGTTACATGCATGACCAATATATGAAAAAAAAATTTGTTTTATTTAAAGACAAGGTATTCTTCAGTTTCTACAATAGATAGATTTCGAGGGAATATGACCTGGCTCTCAATTGTAAAAAAAGAGTGCTAGGTATAGTATCAAATAAGGGGAAGTGCCTTGCTACTTCCTCTTTATTTATGCAATAAATTGTTATTCTTATTCTCCTTTCCTTCATACATTTTTCCACAATCAAACAATTTTCTCAAATATGAGGAATTATTGTATGATATAAAACCAATAATTTCAACCATATCACTAATCGTGCATTTGGAATTGGATGTAATACCCCAAACCACATAATAATTTATCCGCATAGCTTATCCACTAACGACCATAAACCATTTCCATGTCTTTAAGCTCTAAAAAATAATGTAATGCATATATATATATATAGTGGATTAGATAGCATAAAGACGACTATTTATTAACCTTTTTGCTGTATATATATACTAATAATCTACTTTCTAGTAACATCTCATTATCTACTATCATCCCACTGTCTACTAATACTCTCATTATTTACTAACATCTTCACTATCTACTAACACCAAATGACTATCATAAGCAATAACATGACACATTCCACCCTTTTATTTTTATTTTATTTTAAAACTTTAATTTATATACTTATTTTCTTACTATTTTGGTTGAGGAGTACATAAGAATAAATAATGTAAGTACTACTAAACTGATAAATGAACTGAATAAGACTCTTGTTCACTGTATAAGCATACCCTACATCATATTTAATAGACAATTCCACTTATAGAGATTATTTGTCTCATATGATGTTTCACTCCCTCTTCTAAGTCAATAAGAGTGCTACATTTTATTAATTTTTATTTTTAATTTTTTTTATTCACTTATCAATATATAATTGGTTTGGGATAGAGAATGTGACATCATTGGAAATAGGTAATCCTCATCCACTATTGCACAACCCACATGTACCAAATACAAATGACAAAGACATACCGAAATCTGAGGAAAGAAAGCATATCATTTATATGAATCTTGAAGTTAAGAAGAAGAACTTAAAGCCCCTAACAAATAAATATGTTAAGCAAGTTTTAGCTTGTCGTTGTAGTACAACAATAGCCAGCGTTGTAATGGTTGCGATTGTCTATCTGAACTGTATATATAACCTGAATAAAAGGCGTGATTAGGTTTGATTTTTATCGTGTGCATGGAAAATGTTTAGTTAAAAGAGGTTAAACATTCACTTTGGTATTCTCTATCTCATGATGATTAGTCTCTAGTTATTGATTGGGATCACCTTAGTAGGAAAAAAGTGATCACTTTTAAAACTATAATGTCTTTACAAAGTAGAAGTGGATCTAAATTAAACTAAAGAGAAGCAAAGGAAATGAGTCATTATCTCTTATAACCAGAGTCATAAGATCAAATGCTAAGGATAAAAGGTTTAGAAAATAGGTTGATAAGGAGGTTGAAGGTTCAGATGTCACTCACCACAAAATAATACTAACATTTGTCTATTAAGAAAATTATGTCTTATAGCATCATGGAATGGGCTTCAAATTAATGTTTTTAATAGACAAAAAATTGGGGTGTTCTTCACAACAATCCTCAAGGAGTGGAAGACCTCGTGTGCCTATGTCGGTAAAGACATATAAGAAGACATTGCAGTGATTGCTAGGATCACGAGTTCCACCATAGATCCAAATAAGGGATCTTTAATCCAATTGACATCACCATAAATACAAACTAGGGATCTATAATCGAATTGACATGCCCATTTGCCCATCCCTAGAATCCCCAAATAGATTTTGTCGGTCATAATTTTTTTCTCCACTTGGGAAATGTCACTTGCTATTTTACTTCATAGTATATGGTATTTTTAAGCATATTATAACTAATTTTCTTGAAAGATTGTAAGTTTGTTGTTTTTCACTAGTGAAAGAATGACAAATAACAATTAATGCTACATAAAAATTGTTGGGTTTATTCAAGTGTGAAGTCTCATATTGGATATGCGGGGAGGAGTGAAAGAGTTTATTCAACTAATGTCTTAAAGTTTTAGTTCAAGACGTGGTGTTTCACTTGTGACTCTTCGTTCCTCCTCGCTTATTTAATTTTGTCTGCAGAAATATGTTTGGCTTAGGTGGTTATGGTAGTAAGGATGATCATTGTAACTTATAGCAATTGGGGAGTTCTATTATTGTGAAGGTATGAGAATAGTGAAGAGACATAATGATACATCATTGGCTATGGTGGCAATAGTTAGAACCAATCGCAATTAGGAAGCCTTCAACCACTGTGGAATCTCATTGTTATAGGAACATATGAAGAGTGAAAAATTACAAGTGAGACACTACATCTTCATACATATGTTATACATTTATGCACTAACGTTAAGGGCACAAGAAAAAATGATACATAATACCATAAAATAAATTGTCATAACCCTTTAGAATATAGGAGATGAAAGTGGTAATGTGAAAAAACAAAATACAATGATGCTTATATCTTTTATTATGATAAAATGATATTTTTACTCTTAAAACTAAAAGCAAAAACTTATTACGGAGAAGATTTTAACTCCAAAAATAAAGGGCTAAGTAGGTTTCGGCTGCCTGATATTTAATGGACTCATTTATATTACAGATAAATACTATAAAACAAGATGAAAGGTTCCAAAATCAACATCCATCAGTTTGGCACTTACATCAAATGGAGAAGAAAAGGACCATTACAAGTTCAAAATCAGTTAGATATATGACTATAGATGAATAGAGCTTTTCAACATGAGATAAGTTTGGCAGAGATTCAAGGTTTGAAAGTTAATAGCAACTACCATGAATTTATTAGAAGAGTGTACCCATCAATCGGTCCTTATAATTATGTTAATCATTAAATGGTACAAGGAATTGGTTTGACAAGTTCATCAAAAGTGCTTCCACTGAACCATCATACCCACTAAATTGAAAGGATATAAGTGCTAATCATTAATGTAAATTTCGTTTACACTGTTGGTAACTATTTTACCTAAGAATCCTCCTATACATCCCTTAGAACAAAAGTATTAAATAAAGAAATAAGTGCATGCAATGCCTTAGAAGATTGAGTAGTAGGAGAATTTAGTTAAATGATTCAATACATTACCATTGTCTTTTATTTGTTAATTTTTTAATAAAATAATTTTTAAGGATAGAGCATTCCATCATCAAAGACAAGTAGCATCATGGATGGTAATACTTTCCTGATAAAAAATTATTATGTGATTTGGGACCAATAATTTCATATGTATCACCACCCTCCATTACATTTTATATATCTTATTAACTCATAAAGTGTGTGCCTATAATTTCTCGTGCATATCAACTATTTAGGATAACTTGAAATATGGTGTTAAACTAAATTTAAGGTAATATATGAGTTTTATTATTCAGTATGATAACCTACTTACAAACCTAAATTGATTTCAGCAAACATGATTTTTTTTTTATATTTCAAATTCTATGATTTTCTTACCTTTCCTAACCCAATTAAATAGGTAGTCACTCCTCTAATTTTTATTTTGTTTCTACAATTTCAGTTTACACTCACCATAATTCTGGTGGCCTTAGCTAGGTGAGAAATTATGCATTTTTCTTAGACCCTCTAAAACTAGCTAGTCCCAACTTGTTCCTCATTAATTAGGCTCTTAATTATAACACCAAGTGGATTAACTTCTCTAATTATCAGTGTCCTTATCAAGTTATCATGATCAATTACTTAAGATTCAACTAATTTTGAAAATTCAACATATCACCCAACTTTGACAAGAACCTGATTTCCATGTAAGAGCCAAAAAAGTTGATATTTCTCAACCTGATGCCTATCTGTTACCATAAATGAATGTGACATACATTTATAGTTACTGATGATAGAGATGTTAATGTAGTTTTCACTAGTCATACTAAAAAACTGGTATCTCTTATTATCATTGATCAAGAAGTGCCAAGAAAAATCAGCCAACACTGCCTTACACAAATTGAAAATATTATGGCAATCACACAATGTTGTTCTTTTTGTGCAATCACTACTTCAGCATTATGGTTGTTATTTTCCAACCTTTCCCAATCATCTGTGCATTGAGCATATCCTATAAAATAGGTTTGGAAGTTGAGACAAGTAGCTAGCATGCAAATTAATTAGTGCACCAAATTTCTCTGATTATAAGTTCTAGGGGTCTTGGACCATGTGAATATCTGCATTGTAAAGAACATATGTTGATAGTGAAATCTGATGTACCAAACTATATTTTATACCAATAAAAATATGTTATGTCAATTGAAAAAACTAAGCATCCATTAATTATTTTTTTTACTTATTATTATTAGTGTGGAACATAGTTTGGGACAATATATCAACAAGCAAATCCTTGTCAGTTGAGAGTCACACAATCAAACAATGAAATAAAGGACATATCCGAAGGCATGTGGATATGTTTCCAAAATTAAGGGAACCATTTCAGCCCCCCAAAGGTCTTTCATACTGTGAACACATGCAATGATATTCTATTGCATATATTTAACCATATATACACTATACCACATGCCTATGGAAGATGTTACAAGACATTAGCTTTGTCCCAACTATAAGAAATTAAGTTAGGGACATGCTACAAAATTGTTCATATAGCCTACACCATATGCTTTGTACTTAACTGCATGCAAGGGTATATGATCCTCTTGTCAGTTCCCAACCAAGTCCTTTGGTGGGATCCATTTTTAGGACTTGTCTGCTGCAGCCAGACATGATATGATTTCATGTTCTGGATCATTTTCTATAATGTTGTTTGCTTACCCCTACACCTTGCTTTCTATATAGCATGCAAAATATTATTGGATTTATTTTTTTCACTTAATATCTAATAAGACTTAACCACAAAGTGCAACATAATAATTTGTAGATAGTTGAGCTTTTAAGTATGATATCAGGAATTCTATTTTGGTCTTGTATATGAAATAAAAAATTGTTACAACCTCTCCTGAAAAAGTATTAGACTTCAATGGTAGATACAACTTACAAGGAGTAGTAGAAACCAAAAAGTTGATAAGAAGTATATCAGTACAAATTGTTCTTCATTCACTGTTTCCTAGTTGAAAGGTTAAATCACAGCATTGTTGAATGCTTAGGTATGGTAAAAATAAGTGAAACTCAAATATGAGTCGGTCTAAATAATTTATTATATAAACAAAAGTTATTATAAATGATAAGAGAATAATAACTAGCAAAATGAACATAAACTATAAATAAATTCAAATAAAATAAAACTAACTAAATACTAAATAATATCATATTCTATCCATTTAAATATATCCAGCAAACATAATGACATTCATGAGATAAAGTAAAAAAAACTATACCTTGGTCCTTAGTGGTCAATTAGTTATTATAGGATTATCATCTTACATATAAACCAAGTTCCATTACATAGTAGGCATTGTTCACCGAAATATGAAACCAGTTTTTAATTTGTTTACGAACCCACATGCAAGCTAAAAATAAGTTACTATTATACTCATTTCAATCATAATTTTGGTAGGAATTTAGATTTCATGTTCTTAAAATTTTCACTCACACTCTTCAAGTCTCACCATTTTAAAGAGTGCTTTACTACCACCCCAACCTAACGTGAAAAACAAAAAGGACAAGGTTTTCACTCACAGGGCTCATGTAGTACTAAAATATATATCCTCTTGAATACTATAGGGTACAATACTAGTCCCACATTTTGATATGTTGATTATCATACTATAAAGGTTTTTACATATTTAGTACATATAAAAGGAACTAAAATCTTCTCCGGTACTTGATAAGTTTACTATTGGAATGTGAGACTCATATTTAATTTTGCCATTTATAATAATATTATGTCAAAAATATTTTAAAATTTATACTATTTTAATCTTTTTACGGTCACATGTTACAATCTCATGTGATATTGGATCCTCCAGGAATGGAATGGATCCATTTTCATCTGAAAGTAGTACTCCCCACCAAAGCAATTGTGCTGAATTTTGGGCTTATGCTATATTATACATTGCCTAACATACTACATTCGTATATATGGTTGATTTAATTGAACCCGCCTATTCTTAAATGATCTAACTAAATTTGTGTTCACTTTATAACTTTTTTTTGTGGGGTTGACATTATACATTTCTCCAAAAAAAAAGGAGCTATTTATTTGGGTTGATGAGAAATTAAAATATGTGAATGTTTTTATCTGAGAAGACATTCATCCAATGTCATCAACTAAAAGGGTTGACAAATAGATGTCACGCATGCTGTAACTATTATTTATATATATATATATATATGAATAACATGATATCACCAAAAGAAAAATAATATATAATGTATATGTCATTTTGAATATGTCATTTTGTTGGATATATAAAAATTTAGTAGGAGAATATGTGAAGAAGATATTTGCTCCTGACCTTGGTAAGGTTTTGATGAAGACATCAACATCACCAAAAAGAAGAAAATGAAGTTTACTTATGAAGACGAAGAAGATTAAAGCTTCAAGACAATTAGTCTAAGTTTAAATAGGTACTTATATCCTATACTCTTTAATATATTAAAGTAGTAATGCTCAAAATATTTTAAAAGAAATTGAAACACTTCAAGTTTTAAATGAAAACATTTTTCAATATATTGTGTAACAGGTTACTGAAATTTGAGTAACATATTACATAAGTGAGAATCAGTTATCCAACAAAATTTTAGTTGGAGTAACCGATTACTCTAAGTGAATTTTAATTCACTGTTGGGCAGAAAGTTTGAGTAACCGATTACTCAATGTAATTTTTCAAAACGTCGTGTTTGGGTAACCGATTACCCACTTGCTGTAATCGGTTACTCAAAGCTGTTACATCAGTTTCCATATTTGAAACTCAAGGGTTTTCATCCCAAATGAAATGCCTTCATTCCAAACAACTCCTACTCTTTCATAAAGGCACAGTGACTGATTGGAAAGCCTATTTAAAGACCTTAGAAATCACAATCATTTAACAACTCTTTCATAACTCTTTCACACTTTTCTCACAACTTTCCTACACTTTTCTGAAATAGTTTTCTGCACTTCTAGCAACTTGAACTCAAGTTTTCAAAGTTATTTTTCTGAGTTGCTTGAAGTAAAGTGTTTCAAAGTTTTGAAAACTTAAAGAGCATTATTACTAAGTATACAAAAGAGTTGATTGGATTGCAAGGGTTGTTATATTTCATACTTATAAAGGCAATCCAAGCCATCATTGTAATTCTTCATTCATTGTAATTACTTTCTTTCACAAGGGTGTGAATAGAAAGGGGATAGAGTTACTTGGAAAGGTGTTTTCCAAGGGTATAAGTATTAGTGAGTGTGTAAGGTACATAAAGATCTCGGGGTGAGATATTGTAATTACAACTCATAATATTTAGTGGAAAATCTCTTATGCTGCAATAGTACTGGACATAGCCTTAGGTGGACAAGAAGGTGAACCGATATAAAACATCTATGTACTCTCTTCTCCCTTACCTCTTTGATTTATTCTTGTTTATTTTCTGCAATATTATTCACTGTACTTTAACTCTTCATTTTGCAGAAAAAGTGGTCACAATTTCTAGTCAACTAATTCATCCACCCTCTTAGTTGCAATCTCAGTCTTACAATTGGCACTAGAGCTTTTTTTGATTAAGTTAATCTCAAAATTGATCCTACATCAAAGATGGCTGCAAGATCATTCATATGAGAAGGTTCTAACATAAACCACCCTCCAAGTTTTGTTGGAGAATGCTATGACTTCTGAAAAATCAGAATGAGAATATTCATAGAATCCCAAGACTTGGATATATGGAACGCAATTGAAGAAGGACCATATGAACCCTTCACATTATAAACAATGTAAAGAAAATAAAGCCTAAATCTTCATGAAATGATGAAGACAAGAAGAAGGTGCAATATGACCTAAAGGCATAGAACATCTCCACTTCTGCTCTTGGAATTGATGAGTTCTTTAGAGTATCTAACTGTAAATCCGCCAAGGAAATGTGGGATACTCTATAGACCACACATGAAGAAACGGAGGAAGTAAAAAGGTCAAGGTTAAATAATCTCTCTCAAGAATATGAAATGTTTTGAATGAAACCTGGAGAGAAGATATTGGATCTTCAAAAGAGATTCACCCATCTTACAAATCACCTTCTTACTCTTGGTAAGGTATTATCTAACAGTGACTTGAACTTGAAAGTTCTAAGATCACTTACCAGAACATGACAACCAAAGGTAACATCCATTTCTGAAAAGAAAAGTTTATCGAAAATGTCTTTGGCTGCGTTATTTGGAAAATTGCAGGAACACGAGTTAGAACTCAGCCAACTGGATCAACATGAAGAACAGGAGAAGAAAAAGAATAATATTTCTCTCAAAGCAAAAGTTGACAAATATGAGTCATCAGAGGATGAATCTGATAAAGAAGAGATAGAAGACATGAGTCTTCTTGTGAATAAATTCAGCAAATTGCTCAAAAAGAATAAAGGTGGTAGAACTAGACAAGTAAGAAAGTTCACCAAGAACAACGATGCCTCTACTTCAAATCAGAATTTTACATGCTTCGAATGTGGCAAGGCTGGCCACATGAAGATGGATTGCCCAAATTTGAAAAAGAAAAAAATTCATTCAATGGAAAGAATGAAATAAAGACTGGAAGGAGAGCATACATAGCTTGCGAAGACAACGATACCAGTTCCGCCTCTGAACCAAAAAATGAGGAACAAGCACATCTCTCTTTGATGGCATCTCATCATTCTGATGATGAAGAGGTCTTGGCTATTCAAAAGGCCATGTTTCTGAGAAACCTAGTGTCTCAATTAAGATAAACTTTCACAAAGAAAGTATCCTTGCTCATAAACATAATAATGATAAAACTAGGATATATTACCATCAATCCATATGCACATATTGTAAACATCATGGGCATACACCAAACACTTGCAAAATTAGAAAATATGGTGTACCCCTTGGTTATTATAAATGGGTTGAGAAAGGTGCTAACCATATAGGACCCAAAGAATATTGGATACCTAATAAAACTTAACCTATTTTGTAGGATAATTTGGGAGTTGCCTGCAACCTATGGTATTTGGATATCGGCTGCTCAAAACACATGACGGGCGGCAGATCAAAATTCTCTGTCCTTACTCCAAGGGACAAAGGATATGTCACATATGGTGATAATAACAAAGGAAAAATTCTTGGAGTTGGTGGAATTGGCAAGCCTCCCTCAACTACTATAGAAGGTGTGTTATATGTTGAAGGACTCAAGCGCAACCTTCTTAGCATAAGTCAACTATGTGACAAAGGATGTGACATTCTACCCAGATAAGTGCATCATAGAAAGTAAGAATCCTCATCACTCTAAACTGGTTGGTAAGAGAATAAACAATATATATATGATTGATATGAATTCATATTTACCAATAACATGGTTAGTTGCAAACGATAATCATGATGCATGGCTATGGCATAGGAGAATTGCTCATATTCACATGGATCATTTGAACAAACTTATAAAGAAAGACTTAGTTGTTGGTTTACCCAAAATGAAGTTTGTTAAAAATAAACTATTTAGTACTTCTCAAATGGGTAAACAAACAAAAACTTCTTTCAAACCAAAGCATATGGTTTCTTCTGATAGACCATTGCAGTTACTACATATGGACTTGTTTGGCCTCTCAAGGACAAAAAGTTATGGTGGTAACTACTATGACCTCGTTATAGTAGATGATTTTTCAAGATACAATTGGAATCTATTCTTAGTGCATAAGAATGAGGCATTCAAAGCCTTTAGCATAAATGCTAAAAGAGTACAAAATGAAAAATCACTTAAAATCGATGCTATAAGAAGTGATCATGGAGGAGAATTTCAAAACTATTCTTTTGAAGAATTCCGTGATGATCTTGGTATCAATCACAACTTTTCTTCTCCTAGAACACCACAACAAAATGGTGTTGTAGAGCGAAAGAATAGGTCTTTAGAAGAACTGGCTTGAACAATGTTGAATGAAACTAACCTCCCAAAATATTTCTAGGCAGATGCAGTAAGTATTGCTTGTTATGTTTCGAACCGAGTTCTCATAAGACCGATTTTCAAAAAAAACCCATATGAACTCTTTAAAGGTAGAAACTCAAACATTTCTCATTTGCATGTATTTCGTTGTAAATATTTTGTTTTAAATAATGGAAAGGATGACTTGGGCAAGTTTGATGCAAAAGCATATGAAGGCATCTTCCTAAGCTACTCTCTTATGAGTAAAGCTTACAAATTTTTTAATAAAAGAACACTAGCCATGGAAGAATCCAT
Organism: Lupinus angustifolius; assembly: GCF_001865875.1. Lineage (NCBI taxonomy): Eukaryota > Viridiplantae > Streptophyta > Magnoliopsida > Fabales > Fabaceae > Lupinus > Lupinus angustifolius. The sequence goes on from NC_032012.1 coordinate 3,819,726, forward strand.
TCATGTATCTTTTGATGAAAGCAATGCTGAGATAAAAGATGTGATAACTCCTGATGAGGAGGGATTGCCAAGTTCTTCTTCAAATGAAATTTCTATTATTGAATCTACAACTGATACTGAGCAATTGAAAATGAATGATAACCAATGTTAGATATTTTTTATAACTGCAAGTGTACCGTATCGCACAAGTAATAAAATCCGGTAAGGTACCAGGTTATCGTCCTCAGGGAGCGGAGTGAATTTATACTAATTCCTATGAGAATCATTATCGTCCTCAGGGAGCGGAGTGGATTTATACTAATTCCTACAAGAATCAATTGAGCACTTATATACAAAATTTGGTTGATAAATTTGCATTGGTTTTGAATAATAATAACTTGATTAAACAATTTTTGACAATAAAACAATATGGTTGGGATCAAAACTTCATCATTCTTTCCCTTTATACATCCACGGATTCAATTCTTAATAACTTGTGGAGTTACTGAATTTGCCGTACATTTTCATAAATCAATTACATCAGTCCCCTGAATGTAACATTCTTGAATTATCACCCAACTTCCAATTCCTTAGATAATTGGAGGACTAACTAAAATTAAACTCAAATGTAAAAGCAGTTCTTACATCATTGTCCATCCCTAGAGCAATTATGTAGGAAGAAAGACAATTCAGATCCAGTATCAAGTTTAACTTCCCAGTTAAACTTGAACCTTAATTCATGAATTCAATAGTTAATTGAAATCATGCAATAAATATGGAACAAATTTCCAAAATCAAATAACATTAATATAGAATTGAATCTAGGAGTACAAAAGTTTAAGAAGATTACATTTTGATTCCCAACTATGAAGAACTAGCCACTCATTCTCGCTATTATAATGCCTAAATCATGAACTAATACAAAGAAAGTGAGTAATAGACTCGTTTCCACGATTTCTATCTTCTTCCTATCTATTTTCGTGCCAGATTTCTTTTCTAAAAAATGAGTGAGTGCCTTTTCCATTCTGAAACTGCTACTTCTATCGCCAACTTCCATACTCTCGCCCAAGCTAGAGATTCTCGCTTGGGCGAGGATCCAAGAGATTCCCAGGCTTAAGCACCTCGCATTTCGGTGTTTCTACAAATGGTGAAACACAGGTACCTCTGAATCTTCGAGAAAGCCAAATTGATGTGGAAGTGATCCACAAAATGGGTTTCACCCAAGATCCTCGAACTCGCACCTATAAACATAGAACCGATAAACCGATTGCTGCTGCTGAACCATCTGAACTTGAACCTCCTAACCCTCATCAACCACAACCGTCTGAGTTTCATGCTCAATCGTCCTCATCTGTTGCCATGCCTACGAACCAAATGATTATGGATGAGTTATTTTCTCTCCGAGGCTACATCACCAACCGGATGAATGCTCTCGACTCTCAAAATCAACATATCCAATATGAACTTCATTGCCTCTCCTCTAGGATGGATAGCATGGATATTGATGAAGACAATTCTGAGCCTGAGTCTTAGAATATCTGTTGTTAGGATTTTCGGGTTGTATTGCTTTCAAAATTCAGACAAAATTTTAATTCTGCTTATTTGTTGTTTTTAAGTTATTGGTGCATATTCCTGGACAAGTTATTTTATGATGTTTTGTACTTTATTGTTCCATTCCTGGATACTTGTTTGAAACATCTTATTTATGCAT
>NC_032012.1:3821515-3822039 GCF_001865875.1 Lupinus angustifolius
TTTTGATGAAGTCAAAAGGGGGAGAAAAGTTGGGAGAAGTGTATTTTCTGTAAAATCACATCAAGCACATTACTCCAAAAGATATGGGGAGCATACAAGATAGGGGGAGCATACTCAAGTCAAACTTCAACATATCTCAAAGTATACTGCTCTCAAGAAAACTATATTGTCAAAAAGATCTTGGTTTGTCATCATTAAAAAGAGGGAGATTGTGAAGAAGATCTTTGTTCCTGACATTGGCAAGATTTTAATGAAGACACCAACATCACCAAAAAGAAGAAAATGAATATTACTTTTGAAGACCAAGAAGATTAAAACTTCAAGACAATTAGTCTAAGTCTAAATAGGTATTTCTATCCTATACTCTTTAATATACCAAAGTAGTAATGTTCAAAATATTTTAAAAGAAATTGAAACACTTCAAGTTTTAAATGAAAACATTTTTCAAAATACTGTGTAACAGGTTACTGAAATTTGAGTAACAGGTTACATGAGTAAGAATCAGTTATCCAACAAAATTTGAA
>NC_032012.1:3822139-3822553 GCF_001865875.1 Lupinus angustifolius
GGTAACCGATTACCCACTTGCTGTAATCGGTTACTGAGAGTTGTTACATCAGTTTTTCATATTTGAAACTCAAGGGTTTTCATCCAAACGAAATCTCTTCATTCCAAACAACTCTTACTCTTTCATAAAGGCACAATGACTGATTGAAAAGCCTGTGTAAAGGCCTTAGAACTCATAATCATTTAACAACTCTTTCATAACTCTTTCGCACTATTCTCACAACTTTCCTACACTTTTCTGAAATAGTTTTATGCACTTCTAGCAACTTGAACTCAAATTTTCAAAGTTATTTTTCTGAGTTGCTTGAAGTAAAGTATACAAAAGAGCTGCTTAAAGAGCATTATTACTAAGTATACAAAAGAGTTGATTGGATTGCAAGTGTTATTATATTTCATACTTGTAAAGGCAATCCAA
>NC_032012.1:3822653-3831695 GCF_001865875.1 Lupinus angustifolius
AATAACTTTCTTTCACGGGGTGTGAATAAAAAGGGGATAGAGTTACTTGGAAAGGTGTTTTCCAAGGATATAAGTATTATTGAGTATGTAAGGTATATAGAGATCTTGAGGTAAGATATTGTAATTACAACTCATAATATTTAGTGGAAAATCTCTTGGGGTGCAAGAGTACTGGACGTAGCCCTCGATGGACAAGAAGGTGAACCAATATAAAACATCTGTATACTCTCTTCTCCCTTACCTCTTTGATTTATTCTTGTTTATTTTCTGCAATATTATCCGCTGCACTTTAACTTTTCATTTTGCAGAAAAAATGGTCATAATTTCTAGTCAACTAATTCACCCCCCCTATCTTAGTTGCAATCTCAGTCATACAAAATATATTATCACTCGAAAAAGAAGTATGTATATATGTTAGAAATAATGTAATTTCAGCATTAATAACAGAAAATGAGGTGACTTCCACCGGTAGAAGTTTAGTAGCAATTTGGGAATAACAGAAAATGAGGAAGCTTCCACTAGTAGAAGTTTGGGTTATTTCAGTCTGTTAGTTTGTATACTTTTCTAGCATAGAAAGTTATTTAGAATTAGTTGGAATTTGGAAGCTTTAAGTAGCACTTAGCATTTCAAAGATGTATGTTGTTGTAATTGATACTTAATACATTTTCAATACAACTTAGTTCATTTTTTCTTCATTATTCTTGATAATACACATTTCTCTCAAATATAACTTCTTTTCATTTTTCATTTGTTTTCTACTACTGCACTTAGTGTGCATATTGTTTCTCTTTTGCTAGCTGCTTGGTGCATTGTGTATGCATGGGAGAATGGTCTTGGTTTAACAGTGGTATCAAGAGCAAAGTTGAAGCAAGATTCTTGGTGGATCTTGGGCTGTGATTTGAAATGGGAAGAGAAGAACATATAGTGAGACAACACCGAAGGAAGATTACAAGATCTTAGATCGATCTATCATGACAAATGGTAATGGGTTTGTAATGACGTTACCAATTCTTGATACCAAGAATTATGATAGATGGAGAACTATCTTTGGATTCCAAGAAGTACTTGAGATAGTTCAGAATGGATACCAAGAAGTTAGGGAGAATGAAAATGAGGCTCAAAGGACAAGTTATAGAGAATCCAAGAAGAAGGATTGCAAAGCTTTGTTCTTAATCCATCAATTTTTTGATGAAGCCAACTTTGAGAGAATTGTTGGTGCCAAGACAACAAAGGAAGCTTCGGATAGCTTGGAGAAAAGCTATGAAGGGGCTGCAAAAATGAAGAAAGTGAAACTTCAAACAATGAGGAGAAAGTATGAACTCCTTCAAATGAAGGAGAATGAGACAATAGCATATTACTTCATCAAGATTCTCACACTCATCAACCAAATGAAATCATGTGGAGAAGAGGTGAAAAGGCAATCTATTATGGAGAAGATACTTAAGACTCTAACTCATAAATATGACCACATTATTGTTGCAATAGAGGAGTCCAAGAATCTTGAAGCTTACAATATTGAAGAGTTGCAAAGCTCTCTTGAAGCTCATGAACAAAGGCTAAAAGAGAGAGGCATAGAGAAGAATGATGATCATGCACTCCAAGCACAATCTTTCAAGAAGCCTTCTGGACAGTGGAATAAGAATAATAAGAAGGAGAAGTGGAACAAATTTGAGCAAGGTTCCCCATCTCAAAGACCAAACAGCACAAACAACTTTGAGCATGATCAAAGAAAAGACTCAAGGAATAGAAGGATATTTGACAAGAAGAGAGTTCAGTGCTATAATTTCAGAGAATATGGACATTATGCAGCATAATGCAAGTGAAAGGAGGTGTTAGGCAGAAAAGATGAAACAGCCAGATTGGCACATGATGATGATCATTACATACTAATGGCAACTATAAAAAACAACCAACAAGTTGTTGATTTTTGGTATCTTGACACTGGTTGTTCAAATCATATGATAGGAAGTAAGGATTGGTTCACAACACTTGATGAATCAGCAAGGAACAAGATTAAGTTTGTTGACCATAGTGTAGTCACTGCAAAAGGAATTGGCAAGGTGATGATCCAAAGAAGAGATGGGAAGAAAGCCTACATCTCAAATGTCCTATATGTACCTAAGATGAAGAATAATCTGCTCAGTCTTGGACAACTGCTAGAAAAGGGATATACCATGAAGATGAAGGATGGTATGTTGAAGGTGTTTGACAAAAACAAACACAAAATCTTGAAGGCTCCACTTTCAGCCAACAAAACCTTCAAGATTAGCATACAGATCAGTGACCAAAAGTACATTCAATCAACAATTATGAAGGAAAATTAGAACCGTAAAAGTTCTAATGAAGGTCGGGAAACCCTATTGCAATTTGAAGAAGCTGATGAAAGTGGCATTGGTGAGACTATAGCATCTAATCCAGTTGTTGTGCCTTGTATAATGGTGAATCCTCCAGCAACTCAGAGACTCAGACAACCACCTTCAAGACTAAGTGACTATGAGGTGTTCTCTAACTCAACAATCAATGTAGATGGTGATTTTGTGCATATAACATTGCTTGCTGAGATGGAATCAGTAGATGTGGAAGATGCTTTGAAACAACCACATTGGATTGAAGCTATGGAGGAAGAACTGAAATCCATAGAAAAGAACAACAATTGGAGTCTAACTCAACTGACAAGGGAAAAGAAAGCCATAGCTGTGAAATGTGTATACAAGACCAGATTGAAACTAGATGGTGAGGTCTTTAAGTATAAAGCTATTTGGATGGAGACTTTACTATCAGAATTAAAGATAAAGCAAGAGAATGGGACTTTGTTGATGGTGGACAACACATCAACAATCCATTTGGCACTAAATTCATTCTCTCATGAAAGAAGTAAACACATAGAGACTATATTTCACTATATTAGAGATCAAGTGAGTAAAGGAAAAGTAAAGCTGGAATTTTGCAATTCTGAAAATCAAGTGGCTAATGTTTTCACAAAACCTTTGAAGAACGAAAGGTTTGATAGGCTGAGAATAAAGATAGGTATAAGAAATGGGTTATGAATGCTGAATTAAGGAGGAGCGTTAGAAATAATGTAATTTTAGCATTAATAACAGAAAATGGGGAGACTTTCACTAGTAGAAGTTTAGTAGGAATTTGGGAATAACATAAAATGAGGAAACTTCTGCCAGTAGAAGTTTGAGTTATTTCAGTCTGTTAGTTTATATATTTTCCTAGCATAGAAAGTTAGTTAGAGTTAGTTGGAATTTGGAAGCTTTAAATAACACTTAGCATTTCAAAGATGTATGTAGTTGTAATTGATACTCAATACATTTCCTATACAGTTTAGTTAATTCTTCTTCATTATTCTTGAAGATACACATTTCTCTCAAACATAACTTTTTTTCATTTTTTCCCTATGTTTCTTGCTACTGTATTTAGTGTGCGTATTGTTTCTCTTTTTGCTAGTTGCTTGGTGCATTGTGTATGCATAGAAAAGTGATCTTGGTTTAATAATGTATACTATTCCAAAGTTTTGTTACAAAAATTTTATTTTTATTAATTTGACTTCTATTTTCATAACACTTAAATTACAACATTTAAAAAACAAATCAATATTTTTATTCCACAAATTTTAGAGTCTCATTTATAAATCAAATCAATTTCTAAAAAATAAAAAATTGGAAGATCCTCTTTATCTTTTCTACCGTTCTCAATTTAACATTGTATATAGAGTTTTAGATTAGGGGAAGTATAAGTCTTACAAATATATGGTATGAATGCTTCTTCCCCTTCCTTCCTTGCCTTTTGCTTTCTCTAACCTGTTCAAATACTCTACAAATTGAAAGTCCATATTTAATTTTAAGATTTAACAATTGTTTAAATCGAACTTGTGAGAGCATTTCAGCTTAACATATTACCACAAAAATATTTAGTTAAGATTGTTTCATTTAGGCTTGAATCAAATTATAAATGGGACACTTAAAAAGGTGCCACAGGATGGTTATATTCTTGAAGAGGCCCATGAAATGACATTAGCAACTGTTTCCTATTTCTCTTTCCTTTTCCTTCCTGGGCTTTGAAAACTAACCAGATTAGTTTAACAGTGGGTGTTTAGGCCCATACCTAAGCCCACTACTATTCACAGTAAGATGGTACTCTTTCTCTCTCTTTTATTTTAATGATTGTAATAAATAAATAAATAAACCTTTGATTAAAAGGCTGAAATGTCACTGAAAGAGAAGATGAAGGGAGATCTTTGCTAATTTCCTATTTCTTTTCTCATAAATTCTTATTAAAAAAATAGTAAATGTCATCCTAGCAAATAAATTTTGGTTTGAATCTGGTGTTGGAACTATGGAAAAAAACTTGTGTGAAGAAGTAATAAAATATAGACACCACATTAAAAACTTATTTTTAATCCTAAATGATAAAACATAAATATATTTATCTCCAAATATGATGGATTAAATTTCCACACTAGTTTTCGCTGCCATGTATGAGCATCTGCATTCACTACTGGACTCTCTACCGACTATGACTACACCATAGTACCTTACATAGTCAGAGTGATTCAACCATTAGTGAAGCTTGTAAATTAGGAGATTGTGCTGTTGAGCGCTTTAATCAAGTCCAGGTTATAAGTGATGCTTCACTTGGTTAGCTTTTACATTATTAATTTAGAGGTAGCAGCATAAACTCCTCAATTACAACCAGAGAGCCAAAAGTAACAAAACAATAGTACTCATCTGATCCTATCTGGTTCTGTAGTGCCCTAGTTTCTTGGTAATTAGCTTTTAGCTCTCTATCACTAAAGGACTAATCAATTCTTTAATGTGTTTTGTATCTGTTTCTACCTGGGACTGATTCCATCATGGTATATACCAACCATAATTAGAAGAGCCTACAAAGAAGTATGTAAGTTAACACCTAGGAGACTTCTTTTTTGGTGCAACACTTGGAAACCTTTTAATAAGCATAAAAAAGTTGGAAGAAAAAAACACTGGGTCATTCACAATTGAAGTGGAAAAAAGTAATCATACACATACAAAATCCTAACCCAGCCCCATGCTGTGTGTATATACAAAGAAAGCTAGGTTTATGGCTTTGAACAGGTGGGGAATTTCTAATGCAATATGTCAAAATCTTCAGCTCCTTCACTCATTCATACCAGCTCATTCAGCAGCTGAAACAGCTATAGTCTATCTCAAACACAGTTTCAATCTTCATCCATGGGAGGAGCTATAAGCTAAGTCTGATGTGTTGCACTTCTCGCTTATCCTCGGTTAAAGATGAAGACTGGTTTTCTCTATCTGCAATGCACCTTTTATATGGCACAAACCCTTTTGCACCCGTTTCAGGTCTCACTCTCACCCTTAGCTTCGAGAATGCTGATGTTTCACTTGGTGTACTGTGGCCAAGAAGTTCCAAAATTTCATCCTCCTTGCTAAAGCAATGCACAATTGTTGGTTTGTATGTCTTAGTTGTTGGAGAAGATGATCTGCATGTATCTGATACCATTAGAGTCATCCCAAAAAGTTTGAGAGTCCGGCCAGAAGATTCTTCTGCTGTCTCTTCTTTGGTAGAAACACTTCCTTCGGGGAAAAGCCCGACTTTCTATTCATGCAAATCAAACAGAAGAATACAAAATCATATATCATTTTCTCAAGCTATTCTGGTAAGTAAGTCAATATAATTAAATCGATTAGGAAGTAGTACCATAAGAGGTTTCTCATCAGGAGCTGAATAAGCATTTAGTCCAGGTTCCTCAAATGGTGTTTTGGGTTCAGAAAGTGAAAATGCAGTCTTATGGACACCACCAATGGATGACATTGGGGATAAGCTTCCATTTGGTGTATCTGAATCAGACAAACCAAGGCTGCTGTCTGAACCAAGTGCAGATAATACCGATTTCGGAGTTTGGTTTTCTTGATCAAAATCTGATGACTTTAGAGAAGTAGACCTCATTGGCTGCTCTAGGATGGAAGTTTCTTTATTAGGGGTCATTACTAGCTTACGAGGGTAAGGATGTGTTGGCTTTCGTTTCGGTCTAGGAGGAGGGATTTCAACAGACTCCACTGAGTTTGCAATGTTCGCACTAGAGTCATGGAGAACCTGTTATGAAGATAAAGGAGTTAAGAGTGACTTCAAGCTCAGATTTATGAATTCTTTCAATCTTAAATAACTTCAGAAGTTATCACTCTGGATATCATAGGGTCATCAAAATCTTAAATAGCTTGAACTATTGCCTCCATTTATAGAAGATATATGGTAAAATAATGGTTATAGGGTAGAGATGTAAACCTTATAAAAAAACTTCTGAGCATGACTTCGAATCTGAACAGCAGTCTTTGTGCCAACATGTTCTGTAGTGAAAATCAGGATCACAAAACTTAGAGCAAGCACAATTATATTCCTCGCTACTAATATTTTTGAAGCTATATGGAAGTTCTAAATTAACTAATGATACCTTCAATGCGTCGCCAGGCCCGACCATGAAGCTTTAAAGCTTCAAGGAACTTCTTATGTTCTTCATTGGTCCATCTCTCTCGCTGCTTTGTGATAGTATATGGTTTCCTTACCTATTGACGTAGAAAAGAGAAATGATTAAAACAAAGAAGGCACCATGAAAAATAATCTTTTTATAGAAATATGCCAACTCCACAAATACTTGAGAATCCGGGTAGAAACCTTTGGAGCATAGTCATTTTCACAGGGAAACTGATCATTTAGCTGAAAGAGTGCAACAGAATGCAGTCCAGAACTCATGGACACTTCATCTCCTTGAGGAGGACCACTCTGTGATCCGGTAACACCACTTTGATCCTACATCCATGTAGGAAAAATCGATCAATGACCATAATTTCTAAGTTCAAGTAATCCATGAGATTTATTTAATAAAAAAATTCCTAAAGTGCTCTTAATAAATTGTTTCTTGAAGTAAAACATTCAAAACTTAATTTTCCAGGAGTTAAAATTAAAACCATATCAGAATCTACACATCTTGTTCCCTCTTTTCCTTTTCCTTTTTTCAATATTGGAATCTATGACTATGCATCGTTAGCATTTTACAGAGGTAAACCAAATCATAATTACCTTTCTCTTTTTTTTTTTCAAAGTAGCACTAAACATAAGCATAAAAAGGGTAAATTTCATTGAAAACTAAATTACTACATCTGAATAAATTTATTCCTTAATAAGTGTTCCAGTTAGCATTTTCCTTAAACAAATCCCACCCACCCGTTAGAATATTTAGCGGAAATCATAGCAAACCCATAACAAATAAAATCAACACATTAATCAACAATCTCAAGCATCCAATAATCTATAGCAATAACAAAATAGAAGAAACTCTTATATTACATACCTGAATCACCATAGCAGCAGAAACCATTGACCAACTTTCATCAAACTTTACCGTTGATATTTCTTAGCCACAGATCACAACACCATATAGAAAAAAAAACTACTTTCTTTCACCAAATACCCAAAGAAAAATACGATAATACAGATACAAATCATAAATTTCCCAGCATAGAACCAACAAATTGTTTAAAAAAATAGACCCTAATGTTCTTGATCCAAAACATGATTTTATCACCCCAAACACAGCCTTAACTCTTCACCTCTTCAAACACGAACAGCTAGAAGCAGCAAGAAAGAGAAAGTTCAAAGCTTGATATTGTAGAAGTGAAGAGAAGAAGAAAGAAAGATAGAGAGGTCAGAAGTGAAATTTGTGAGGAGTGCTATGTGATTTTGAGGGGAAAAAAGAAGAAGCGAGGACGGTGTGACACGTCAGATTTTAATTTCTATTTTTTTTGTCGAGAAGATAAAAATGAAAATACAAAAGTGTTCTTTGTTAATTGTTATTTCTCCGACAACGAAATCTCGTGAATTCGGAGTAATTTTGTGGCTAATAATAACGAAGGTTGTAGTGGACACGTGGCGTATGGTTGTCGTGGTTTGTTGTTTCGTTTTTTGACAAGAGAAAATTTCGCTGCGATATTTAATTCGGTGGTTGAAAAAGCACACCCAGGAGTTTCGTGGATAATTTCGAACATGTCACTCACTCGCGAGTGCTAGTGAAAGCACACGCTACTCGCGGGTTGTGAAAGCCACGCGTTCCCTTATTAGTGTTTGAATGTACTATTAAGTTGTGGCCCATGTTTTTCCCAATTGGTAAATAGATAATTGTAATTATTTATTAGTGTATGGGTGCCCTCTGCAATTATTCTGCTTTCCCTTTTAAAAATAAATTTATAAATAAAGTTGAAATATACTTTTTGTTCATATATTTAGGAATTGTTTTGATTTTGGTCATTTTGTTTTTCTTACAGTATTTATCATCTCCATTAATTTGTTATTAATTTTTGTCACTATCATTAATTTTGATGGAAAATGTTATGGAATGAAATAAGTATTTGAAAAGGCTTACAACTTATTTTGTGTTTTATTTTTAAATATTTGGTCTCAACAATAGTATTCTCTATTCAAATCAAGGATAATAAAAAAAAAATCAAATCAACTCAAATGTAAGGATAAAATACTTAGATATCTATATTTTGAATGATAAAATTTTGCTTGAGCAATAAATATCCAAAGTATTATGAAGTTAACTCTCTTATTAAGAATTTTTTTAGTATGTCCCTTAAAGAAAAAACATTAATATTTAAAGTATTTGTACTTTGTTGTTTGAACTTCATGTTTCCTTTTATTAGATACAATCTTGTTAGAGCTGATTACTACAAACACCAAAACTCTCCTAACTAAACAATTATGTTATCGGATTGGCAGTATAAACTATTTTATAACTTCTAAAAATATATATTTTATAAATAAAACAAGAAAGTGATTTTTCTATATATAAACAAAGAAAGTGAATTAAGATTTAAGAAGGTCCACATGAACACAACCTGGCCCACAAAACAAACAGAAATAGTGTGCCAAAAAAATAAACTGGGAATTGAGAGCCACATATGTGACTGAGAGTGAGGAAATGAAACGAACATGGATAAGTGTAGGACAAGAGGGTCAATCGAGACATTATATATATATATA
>NC_032012.1:3831795-3849980 GCF_001865875.1 Lupinus angustifolius
TATATATATATATATAGATTATGCAAATAAAATGAATTAATAACAAGTGTAAGAATTTATTAATGATAATATTATTTATCATTTATATTCGAATATTAACTTTAAATATAAGTAATATAAATAATTGTATATAAATTTACACATTAATAATATATAAATATTATATTGACTGACTTAATAAATTTGGGGTATTATTAGTTAGTAAGAGGATATTTTAAAATATCTAGAGCATTAAAATAGTGTAGGGCATGCCATAGTTGTGGATCATAAACTAAAGATGGAGAAAGAGAGAGTGGGGACTTTCTCCCTTGCGCTTTTCGCCACGTCATAGCCACTTACCGTCCCACTTAACAAAAAAAGACACGTGTACAAGGTGAAAGGGAAATTAAGGATAGATATCGTTCTCCACCACTCGTTCTTTTTCTCCCTTTATTTCTAAATTGAAAATTTTCTAACCACATGTTTTAGGAAAAAGGGCATTAGGCAACGGGCAGTGCCAGCTGTGAATTTTTTATATTGTTTTTTTTCGATGAGTTTTTTTTATTGTTAGAGTACCCTGAAATTTCATCAATAGAAGAAGAGAGATGTGTTGGCAAATGAATATTTTAAGGTTGAAAATATGAGGCCAATGTATTCTGCTGAGTACATTTTCGTAGGTGGTATATGGGTGATCCAATTATTTTTAATGAGAAAAACCTGAAGGAAGAAATATATAACATATGAGGCCAGTATATTTATCCTTGTACTATTATGACTAATTTTAATTATAATTAAATTTTTAATGTTATCAATATTTTATGGCTTATCTTCACATAGATACGTCTCTGTCTCCATATTAGTATTTCTCATCTTTTATAATTAAATATTTCACTCCATTCTATAATTACGGAACAAATATTTTTAAGTGTATGGTACATCTCACAACAATTATCATTATCATAAATCTAACTTTTAACTAATAGAATTTCTCTGTACCATATTCTCTATGTCAGTTCGTTCGTGTATCACGAATAGAAATAGGCCATATCATTAAAATAGTGTAGTGACGATAGAGATTACAATTTACTTATATAATATGGCACTGAACAGTTTTTTTGGTTGAGAATAAACATTAACGTGTTAACTTTTGACTTGGTTAAGAGATTTTGTGATAATTTTAATGACATGACCATTTTTCTATTAATGGTACTGATATAGAGAATATAATATAGAGGAATTATATGCACTTTTGACCTTTTGGAGATTTAATAGACATTATATCAAAAAAATATTTATATAATTATAGATGACAAAATGGGTATTCTCTGTGAACACACATAACTCGCACTTTAACTTTAGGGTTTATAGTTAACAAAATTAATTATGTATCAAAGTACCGTCGGCCAATTATAAAAAGAGAGATAAAAAGTACAGCAAACCTAGATATGTATAGTTAGAGTTTAAAATCTATACATTGATGGTGTAAAAAATTTTACATTGTTAATACATCATTTATCATTGATTTGTAATACTTTTGTTTGAAAGTTAATATTAACAAACATATAAATGGTGGGTATTTGCTGACAGTGTAAAAACACTTACACTGTGAGCATATACCTATTAAATCCATATAGTTATATACCAAACTTACATTCGAGACTATGATCAAGTGGAAAGTTACGTATAAAGGCCATAGAATAAAGAGTAGGTGCTCATCACTAGTTACTACTTAGTGGATATCGTTTTCAAATAGTTGAAAAGCAACTTCCTAACTAGAATATTATATATTACACATGAGTAGGGTATAATGTATATTGCGTCCAATCACAAAGAATGGCCATGTTAACACACTTTATGCTAAAGTGGGGATGCAATAAATAAAGTTAAATAACAAGGCCCTCTTAATGTATGGAACCATATGTTAGTCTTTTTATCTCTATATCTCTCTTTAACAAACCCCCAAGAAATCTGAAAATTTTGACAAAATTAGGATAACTTCTTCATTTTCATCTCAATTTAGGCCAACACTACTTAGAGTCTATTTGTGAATTACATTTTGAGACAAATGTATAGAAAAAAGAGGTTTTGAAATTATCTTACTAATATATTTTATGACTCTCAAATATTCATTTTCCATTCATTATCCTTTGAAATTCATCTCACAAACACACTTCTTCATATAAACTCAATAGAATATTAACCCTATAATCACGAGTTAGAATTCTTTCCATTAATGAAAAAATAAGTGTATATTTTCTATTTTTTAATGACAAAAATATAATTTCATTATTATAAAAAAGATAAATATATCATTAAAAGTTGTATTTCTCTTTATTTTTTTTAAACACTCATCTCTTTATTGATAGAGATAATCATACATGACTATACTAATAACAAAACTTTCCATTTTCATCCCAATGCCTAGCTGGCGCTCTACTCTCTCCCTTTTCACTTACAAAATATGGGTGAAAAAACATTTATCAACATAATTTCAATTGTGATTGGGTTACTACTCATATTTCAAAGTAAATATGGCTAATAAATACAAGCCTAAAACATAATGCTAAAAAAGCATAAGCCTAAAACATAATGTTCAAAAAAGAAAGAAAAGAAGTATAATAGTCGATTTAGCAATCACCAACATATAAATCCAAATGAGATATCACCATTGTTATTTTTTCATGGGCGAATAATATTATAAAAGGAAGTATAAGGGATATTTGAACAAAAAAAGGGTAAGGAATTACTATTAACCCACAAAGTAGCTCCATATAAATAGCATCCCTAATTCCATATAAAACAGAACCTAAATCAGTATACACTATAGTATAACAATAGCTAGTATGCAGAGACCAACATTTTAAAACACGATCAAGCTACAAGAACTAAAGATGCAAGTGCAACAGTGCATATACCAAGCCTTAAATTTGTCATTTAACAGCGCTTCTGTGGCGCTTTCTATATGAGCGCAGTAGTACATAAAGTTGACATTTAACAGAGAAACAAACACGGTTAAATGTCTACTTTATAAATAAGACAATATATCTTTCAGACATTCTATCAAACACATGATAAACATGTTCAACTCCACCACATTTACAATAGATTTGTTAAATTACCAACGACTTCAACTACATTCATCCTTAACAGATTCCAATATTATAAAATAACATATGAGTAATGAGATCTTACGCAAATTGTTCATTCTTTCTTCTCCAATGCTCACCATAGCCAAAAACCTAGAACATCATAGCTACATAACTTCACAACAAATAAAGATCACACTATTAGTGAAGAGAAAAATAAATGAGTTAAAATAAGATAACGATTTACCTTATGCTTGAAGAGAGAAACCAAAAATCGATAACTTCCCAATACTTGCATAACTTCACAATAAATAAAGATCCATAACTTCACAACACTATTAGTGAAGAGAAAAATAAATGAGTTAAAATAAGATAATAATTTATCTTATGTTTGAAGAAGAGAACAACCAAAAATCGATAACTTGTTTGAAGAGAGAAACTAAAAACAAAAGAGAAAAAAATGTAACTTATGAGAAGAAGAAAGATAAGAGAAATAATAAACTGAGTGATATGTATTATTGTGTGAGTTTTTGTTTTTGAATTTCAAAAGATTCTCGCTCACTAAAACAAGCGTTTAACAGCGCTTATTGAAGAAGTGATGTTAAACATATGAAGCTTTAACCGTGCTTATTGAAGAAGTGTTGTTAAAGATAACACCTTTAACAATGCTTGTCGAAGAAGTAATGTTAAATATATGAAGTATGGTCTTTAACAACGTTTTCTTCAATAAGTGCGGTTAAAGATAACACCTTTAACAATGCTTGCTTAAATAAGCGCTATTAATTCTCTTCCGCCTTACATTTAAAGCGTTCAACACAAAAGCGATGTTGAATGAGCATAGTTAAATACCAATTATGATGTAATGAGCATTTCTGGGTACGATACCATATCAGCAAAGGATCCCATAGTTCACACTTGAGGTAGAGATTTTTAGAAATTTCAAGTGTAAGAAGCATGTGAATAAAAGAAGACATATGTAGCCATATTATTAAGATTTTGGATTAAGATATGGTATGAAGTTCACTTATCTTCCTCTTAGCTTAACCAATTTATTAGATGTTTCATTATTTTCTGGTCCCTTATTCCTAACAAATTTAAGTAATTATATTGAGTATTTTTTTCTGATCTAGACTAAAGCATGTTATATCCCAGAAAAATGGTGGAATTATAAAATTAGATTGTTTCGCCTAAGGAAGATGAGTAGCCTTTATAATGGGATCATAAAATATATGGAATATAAATTTTATTTATGTATAATGTGCATAAAATGGACAATCTTTTTCTCCTTTTTTATCAATTTATATAGATTGCAATGCAATCATTGAGTGATGCATGAAATACATGTAACGCAGACCCTAATCACAAACTACATAAAAATGCATGACATGCATCTTATTAAGGAACATTTGACTTATTTAGGGTTACAATATTGATACGAGACTACAATTGTTTTTAGGTGCATGATGCATGTAAGTGCATGAGAGATATAGCTAAGGAATGCACACGTCCTTTTTCTTTTTTTGAATGCGGGAAACAATTTGAAAATTCAGATGCATATGATTTGGAATGGATGAGGCTATGATATTTTTAAAATGTTTGAAGATGTATTATGATTTATTTTTTGCCTTCTTGTGACAAAAATGGGGAGATTTGCAATAATGAATGCAATAATATGGTTAGAATGTATGATATGAGAATGCATGAAATGTCATGCTTGAATGAACTATTTTTACTTTTATGAATGAGTAAATGATGTTTTTTATTTTTAAATGCATGTAACCATTAATGAATGGATAGTTCAATTACTATTTAAATGATGTATTTTTTGAATGTATAGATGAATGAGTAAGTGAAGAAATGTATGAGTAAGTGAATGATAATGTAAAAATGCATGTTTCTTAGGGTAATGGATATTATCTTGAGGTGATTTAGCCATCATTAAAACACATGGAGTTTCATATGATGAGTTGACATATATCATGTAATTGAGGTTAACCTAGGTTAAATATGGGTTATCCATCTTTCTTTTTAAGATGAAAATTATCCGACGACTAATCATATCAAGGGTACATTAATTTGCATGCACATGAGACATGCCTATGATATAGGAATACCAATATACAATAATATCATATACCATTAGGATTTGGGGTGATACTTGAATCACTTTATTTAAGGGACATAAGTTTCAATTTATGTTTAGAAATACAAAATATTGAGGAATACGAATGAAAGTAGTACTTAATATGTCTTAAAAGGGTACAATTGCAAGATTTTAGGAAACATCTAAAGGCCACAACCCTAGAACATAATATTAGGATATATAGTATGCTCCTTGTGAGTTCTAGACTTCTATAAGGTCCTCAAATACTATATGCTAGAAATGAGAAGTAATTACCCAAAGTATCTAACTTATAATACTCGATATCAATCTAAGTGATTCATCGTACTAATACAAGTGAGACCAATGTTCACACCAACAAAGCGGATGCCCATTCTATCCTATAACAACCTCTAATATTAGGATATAGGGTTTGTGTACTGTCAAGACACAAGTGTACCGTGTTGCGTGTGTTGGAAAGCATGCAAGCTTGATTTTTTTATTTTATAAAAAATGAGTAGATATATACAACAAAGTAAATGCAATTATATTAATTAAAAGAAATCAAACAAGATAAAATGGTATTATGGTTCATGCAATTAACGATTTTACAACTCACTCTCTTAAAGGTATCTCAAATAGAGTCATTAATTGTTGTGACATGATTTTTAGTCGAACATCAATTACACGACTTCAGAGGAAGAAAAATAGAAGATTACATCATTTTCTTAATGAGTTGGAGTTGCTACTATATTTTTGCGGTCAAAACGTATAAAACATTTTTTTGTCCACTTTTGGAACACATTAGTCTTGGAATTAAAGATATAGACTCGAGTGCTGGTTACTATATGATACTCTCACTAATCATATATATTATTTTTATACTTTATAGTTGTTTGATTATTTTATTTATTTATAAAATAATTTTTATTTTATTTTTTTGTTAGACAAAATTGTATCATACTCCTATATATCCCCATGAGTAATATAATAAGAATCAATACTACATAGTTTTGGATAGAAAAATGATTAATGATTGGAGTGAATTTTAATTATTTTAACAAACATAATTATCATAGTCTGACTGTATCATTTGAAGAGATGAAGTAAATACTCACCATCCTACCTCCACTTTTACCTTAATGTGATTATACATATTTTTATTTTTTATTTTTTAAGAGATAAATATTAATATTTGTCTTATTTTGTACTCATTATTTAATTTATTACAAAAAATATTTATTATTATTTATAAAAAAACAAGCGCTACGCCAGACTAGCAAAACAACAACGCTTAAAATTGTCATTTAACAACACTTTTGTGGCGTTTTCTATGTGAGTGCAGTAGTACATAAGGTTATATTCAATAGTGTTTTTTGTAGCGCTATAGAAAGTAGATATTTAACAGCGCTAACTGAAGCAAACGCTGTTAATTATCTATTTTCTAAATAAGAGGATATCTGTAACGCCCAAATTACATCATAAAATAGTATAATTAATCTCTTGAAAAAATTGATAATTTTTTTTCCTTTTATGTAACATATAAACTGCAAATTATTTTCCTTAAATTCATCCATTTTTCAAGACGTCACATTTTATCAAATGCGGAAAGTAAATAACTAATACATAATGATAATTAAAAATGACACAACACTTTTTTGTTAATAATTAGACTTGACCCTACAACACATTCAACGAGGTGTTGCTTGGTCATATAAAATGTTAGTGAAAAATATAAGGCGAAATCTAATCATCACCTAAATTGAAACTATACAGAATAGACTGAGCTATTCAGCACTACCAAAGTACCCTACATAGATACCCTAACCCCAAAAAGCAAAACAAAAAAGGAACAGCAGTTGGTCCGCATAGAGTCCCATACTTCTGGTCTCCAACCATAATTATGATTCTGATTGCCCCTCCAACCCTGCGAAAAATTGATTATTGTATGAATGATTGTTGGAGAAATTTCCTTGTCTAGGTTGATTGTTGACATACTGCACTTCTTCCGCTTGATTAGAACTTGGCATAGAACAGTGACTAGTTAAATGATTACCTCCACAAAAATCACACCTCAGCACTCGTTGTTGACTCGGGGAGGGTTGCACAACATTTAGTTGTTGCAGCAACTTGGACATTTTCTTTGTAAGTGCTTCAATTTGCTGAGTCAGAATCTTGTTTTGTGCTAAGATAGCATCTGATGTATTCAAATCAAGCACTCGTCTCTTCTGTACTGACCTCTGATTGTGTTGTGCTTGCCTATCTGTTGAAGATAAGGCAATTATGATCCTTGTAGCTCGTTCAACATCCACAACCATCATTGTTCTACCTGTTGTTGCATCTAAAATCATCTTGGTCTCAGGCTTCAATCCATTGCAGAATATGTTAAGTTGATCTATATCTTCAAAACCATGGTTGGGGCATTTTCTCAACAACATCTAAAAACGCTCCCAAGCTTCATAAAATGATTCATGTGCACTTTGCCTAAAAGTTGATATCTCAAACTTCGCATGCACATACCGAGCTGGTGGGAAGAACCTTGTCAAAAACTTTGACTCCAAGTAACTCGAACTAGTCAAGCTCTAAGTTGGATGGGATTTTAGCCACTCCCTAGCTTCGTCCAACAGAGAGAATGAGAACAACATCATGTATGCAACTTCCCTTTCAACATCAGTATAACCCATTGTTGCCACCAATTCATAAAAGTTGTCTAGATGTGCATAAGGATCTTCATAATCCTTCCCAGAGAATTGGTGTGCACTAACCAGATTCAGATATGCTGACTTAATTTCTACTATTCTCTGTGTGTGTGGAATAACAATGTTTGAGTAATGTCTCAGGCCTTGATACATTGCATAATCACCTAATGCCCTTCTTGGAGGATTAGGTCTGTCATTATTTCCAGTTGCAACATTTGCATTCTCCATTTTTGTAGATTGAGGTTCTGAGATTTTTGTATGTTGAGAACTAGACTGTGTCTCCTGAATACCCTATTTCTTCTTGTCTTTTGCTTTCTTCCTGTTGCTCGTAGCTGATCGCTCAATCGTAGGATTAAATTGCAATTGATCTTCAATAACCTTTCCTCTCAAGAGCATAAATAAGAAGCCTACAACAAAGGTTAACACAAAGTGTAATAAAAACGAAAACTACTTACAAAAAATAAAAATTAATTACAACTACTCAATGAACTATCTTCAAAAACTAATATAAATCGCACATTGCTCCCCGGCAGCGGCGCCAAAAACTTGTTAGATATTTATGGAATGGCAAGCGCACCGTATCGCCCAAGTAATAAAATCCGGTAAAGTATCGGGATATCATCCTCATGGAGTATAGTAGATTTACACTAATTCCTACAAGAATTAGTTGAGCAACTATTTACATGAATTTGTTTGATAATTTGATAATAGTTTTGTAACAAGGTTAAATTGAAATAAAAGATTATCTGTGAATTTAAAAGAGTTGGGATCGAAATTCATCATCTTTCCCTTTTGACATCCATAGATTCAATTCCAAGCAACTTGCGAAGTTACTGATTTTGATGCACATTTTTGGCAATTCATTTACATCAATTCCTTGAGTGTAAAATCCTTAGATAATCACTCAATTACCAATTCCTTGGCTAATTGACTGATTAACTAGCATTAAGAACAATGTAAAAGCAATTCATATATCATGTGTCAAATTTAACTTTCCAATTAAACTGGAACCCAAGAACAAGAATTCAGTAGCTAATTAAACTCATGCATTAAGAACGGGAAAAACTTCCCAAAATCAAATAACAATTACAATAGAATTGAATCCAAGAGTACAAGGTAAGAAGATTACGTTTCAAATCCCAACAACGACGAACTAGCCACTCATCCTTGCTATTACAACACTCTGATCATGAGAAATACAAGAAATTCTGGATCTAAAGTCGTTCCCATGACTTCTCCCTTCCTCTCTAGTGTTTCTCTCCCTAAAATCGTGTGAAAAAGCTTGGAAAATGGTTGGACCCCCCATTTGCTTTTTGTAACCGCCTAGATTTGTTCCAGACTTCTGGTCTCTCGCTCGAGTGAGAGAGCAAATTTCAGCATTTAGAAAATCTTCTAGCTTGAGCGATAGATCTGTCGCTCGAGCGAGAGAATCAGAGTTTTGAACATGTCTTTCTCGCTTGAGCGAGGTGTTCTCGCTTGGGCGAGAAAGACACAGAGACTTTGACATCCAAAAGTGGGAATTATCACTTGAGCGAGGGACAAGCGGTGATTTAAGCCTTTTTCCTTGAATTACCAATTGTCGCTTGGGCTAGAGATCCAAAGCTCATTTTACGCAGATTCCTTCAATTTCCATCTTTTATACTCCTCACTCTCCTGCAATTGACACAAAAACATGTAAGGTCCTTTAACAAGATTAATCACACTAGATTCTTTAGAGTTGTGCATGAATTTCATCATAACTACATCATAAGTGTCCAAAAATTATATGAATTTCCTTCACAACATGGCACTTAACAATGATGGGATGGGAAGTGCATCGTGGTGCTATTACACACCATCTCCAGCTCCAAGGCACAAGGGCATGTATAGGTATAGCGGTTTCCGTCAATCCTCCATGCCCTTTCTTGGTACATTGAGAATCGATAGTTCCGAATCCTCGTCGATCGGTCCATCTGGACGAGAATGTGTACTGAAAACAAGGAGAAAGAAATGCAGTAAGACATCTAATGAATATTTTTCATCGACGACGTGGAATTATACAAAATATCACATTCAAACATAACACACATAATATACCTACTATATTTTCACATACATAAATGCACATGATGAATGATGTTGTAACTCAAACTATGAGATCAAACTCAACAAGTTCAATGTATGAATGCTATATTTATTTCATTCATCCTTACACCAATATCCTCCCAATAAACTATTCGGAAATAATCAAGAGTACAGGTCCCATAACAAGTCAATTTGAATGCACCAATTTATTCCTTGTAAAGATATATGATTGAATTGTTCCAAAGGAGCTGTCCATATCAGGACGGTGTCGTATCAAACACTTTCTGGAAATGTCTCTCATCGATCCTGATTGCAAAGAGAGGTTGTCAAAGATCGTCTAGTTTGCATTGTGAGAGTTGTCTGACCCAATAGAATACCTCATCTAGGAATAAATGGGACTCATCTCACCTAGACTTTCCCTCAAGGCTTTGCTGACGCATCACCTCTATCACTGACCCTCTCAACATCTCGGGGCTCGTTCGTTATTCATAATGAGTATGCTCACTAACCGAGTTTAGCAGATTAAATCTTTTGATCATTCTTTTATTACGATCGGCCCATCCTAAGACATCTCTTATCGGGAATGCTTCTAGTGAGACCCGATCTTAACATCAATAGAGGAAAACCTCATCACCATTACGAACCATCACTAAGTTATCCTAGACGACCTAATGGCCAAGCCTCTTATGGTCAGACGATCGTGTTGCGTGGGAAAAACATAACCTTTCGGGCCTCGCCCTTAACAATGTAATTTTTAGCACTGATTACTTTGGTTATGATGAAGTTCCTGTACAAACTGCAAAGATTATAATATGATTTTTGTTCCTTACAAAGTTCACATCTTTGGAGTATAATATCCCCAATGAAGGAGTGTTATCGGTTTTATAGATGAAGAATGGCTTTGAGAAACTAAAACTTGAAGAAAATGAAACCTTGATAGAAAGGTTATCATTGGAATCTCTCCCAAGTGAGAGCTAGCACTCAAATAATGCAAATTGTCCAATCTTCCTAGAGACCTCTCACCCAAGCGAGGGCTCTGATAATTGATTATACTTAAACGTTAATCGATTATCACCTTTACAAGATAAAATTTATGGGACCTCTCGCCCAAGCAAGTGAATGGTGCTCAAGCGCCGAAAATAAGTCAAAAATTACTAGCACCTCTCGCCCAAGCAAGAGTTGTCCCTCAAGCAACCAAAGCACGCCCAACTCGCTGGAGGATTCTCGCCCAAGTGAGAGTCTGGCGCTCAAGTGAGGGCTCTGATAATCGATTATACCCATGCGTTAATCAATTATCACAATTACGACTATTCGAGTAATGTTCATCCATGGATAACCACAACATTACTCCACACAAATACCTAACTTAAATGATATGGCTTAAGAAACCAGACGTACTTAATGCAAAGAAACATTCAATTGGTTAAGTACATGATTTCTTAATACTCAAAACAACTCCAAACTTTTGAGATAGTTTAGGAGGTTCAGATGTCATATTTTGACACCACTATGTCGAGTGAGTGATTCCCTTTTTTGTGTGAACGAGTAGGTTGTCCAACTTCAGAAGCTTCAGAAGTAAACACAAAAACAAATTAGTGGTTTGCGAATTAAATCTTTGCATAATAAATCTAAGGTAAAGACATCTTTTAATCTATTATGAACTCAATCACTTTCATCCATCTGGTTCAAGATTACATATTTTTGTACCATCCTTTATCATCGAAAGTCTTGTTTAAGAAAACAGTCATTTTTAAACTAAGACTTTAACAAAGCTTGTACTTTTAATTTTAACTCCATTTATTATTTTCATGAAAACTTTTTAAGGTATATTCACCACTTTAAGGTAAATTTCTTAACCAAAATCAACACTTTAATTTAAGATCTCTTAAATTAAACTTATCACTTTAAAGTAAGTTAACTCAAGTGGATTCAACAAAACTTTATGGTCATCTCAACACATTTCCTTCCATTAGTAACCACAAGGGTTGACAGTTTTGATCACCTAACCAAGAATAACATTTTAAATCAAGATTTCTTAAGTTAATCTTACCACTTTAAAGTAAGCTTATCTTAACAACATCCATACTATAACTATTCTACCAATTAAGACTTCATAACACTTTAAGTTTGTAAAGTCAAGATTTTTATAAGTCATCTTTTATCCCAAATCATTACTTGATTTTGGAAGTCAAAGAATATCATTCACTAATCAAACTCTTAACATATGATATTTTTACAATACTTTTTCAACAAAAACTCATCCTTTTCCTTAATATGGTTCTTTAGTGTTGATAGCACATCCATTAAGCACACTAATAACACTACTTTATCCTTTCAAAACACTCAACTCATAAACATTTTGGATTTCAAAGATAGAAACTAAATTTTTTCTAAACACATATTAGGCCATGAGTTTTAGATCTAATGTCAAGGAAATTTTTTATTTTTCAACTTATCATTAAACACATTAAGGTTCCTTGGATGTACAAATCATCACATTTAAATACATTCAAACATCCACATTAAAATTTCTAGCATTAAAACCGAAAATAATTATTCTAAACTTGTCCAATGCTATAGTTTTTCAAGCAAAAAAAAAAATTGGAAAAATCCAAACTTTACATGGTTTCAAAAACTCCTTAAAGGTTCTTTTGATATACAAATCATCACCTTTAACTATATTTAAATACCAACATTATATTTCTAGCATTAAATCCGAAAAACAACTATTTTACATTTGTCCAATGCTATGGTTTTTCATGCAAAAAACAAGTGGAAAAATTCATCCTTTACATGGTTTAACAATAACAAAATACTTGAATCCAAACATTAAAATAAAACAGTCCCATCAACAAGATAACAATAATGATAACTATCTACTAATGTATGTGGAAGAGAATGAGAAAACAATGAGAGATTACCTTGAAATCTCTTTGAAATGCCTAAGATATAAGTGAGAAGATGAGTAGCAAAATGTTCTCCCTCAAGGCTAAGGGTTGCCTTTTATAGAGAGAAGAAATCATATTTTTTGGGGGAAAAACTCAAAGGGGGATCTCCAAAATCTTGGTGATGTAAGGGTTGATGAGTGATTTTAGGTATTTTGCAAACAAAGTTGTACTTTTGCTTCTTCCACAAGTAATATTGACTCATGGATAGTGATGTGACTAATACGATGAAATATTGTGATTAAAACCATGCCCGAGTCTTGTCGGCAAAAACTTGGTCAGAGATTAAAAATCTCTTGATCTAGGGTTACGTTTACAACGTTGAAACTTGGATTTCGGAGTGAAAAATATCTAGAGATGAGTTATAGATAAACTTGGTGTCTATTTTGACTCGAAATAATATTTCAAAGCCAATGGAGCAATCAAAATTCAATTCCGAGTTACAAAACTCAAAAATCACCTTTTGGGCCGTATTTAAGGTGAATTTGGGTCCGAAAGAGGTCCAAAGACTTTCCATCGCAGAAAATTACGAAAATTTACCAAAAATTAGGACATCATCATACAAGACTAAATCTCAACTGAGGTTTAGCATAAATCAATATTGATTAATTTCTAAAACTAATCGCTTGTCAATTAAATAATTACTAAAATGCGCAGAGAAAATCATGGTGTTACAATATCTCTCCGAGACGTTCTATCAAACACATGAAAAACATGTCCAACTCCACCACATTTACATTAGATTTGTTAAATCACCAACAACTCCAGCTACACCTTAACATATTCCAATTTTATAAAATAACATATGAGTAATGAGATCTTACACAAATTGTTCATTGTTTCTCCTCTAATATGCAAGTCCTTACAAAGTGTTCTTGTATTCCTCAATGATAAATGCAAGCTACAAATAAAAATTGCATCTCTAAACAAATTGCAAAAGTTATGAAAAAATACAAAATTAGCAGCAATTGAGAAAGAAAATTTACCATTGTACTTAAACTCTTCTAAACTAGTGAACCATAGCAAAAAACCTAGAAAACCATAGTTGTATAACTTCACAATAAATAAAGATCACACTATTAGTGAAGAGAGAAATAAATGAGCTAAAATAAGATAGTGATTTTCCTTATGCTTGAAGAGAAAAACCAGAAATCGATAACTTGTTTGAAGAGAGAAACTGAAAACAAAAGAGGAAAAAATATAACTTATAAAAAAGAAGAAAAGTAAGAGAAATAATAAACTGAGTGATATGTGTATTATTGGGTGAAGTTTTGTTTTTGAATTTGAAAAGATTCTCGTTCATTAAAACAAACATTTAACAGCACTTATTGAAGAAATACTGTTAAATATATGAAGATCTTTAACAACATTTTCTTCAATAAGTGATGTTAAAGATACACATTTATCCGCACTTATTGAAGAAGTGTTGTTAAATATATGAAGTCCTTTAACAACATTTCTTCAATAAGCGATGTTAAAGATAACACATTTAACCGTGCTTTTTTCAATAATCGTTGTTAAAGTTAACGCTTTTAACAAAGCTTATTGAAGAAGTACTGTTAAATATATGAAGTATGACCTTTAACAATATTTGTTTCAATAAGCGCTGTTAAATACAACAACATTTACTTCAATAAGCATTGTTAATTCTCTTATGTCTTACATTAAACAACGTTCAACACATAAGTGTTATTGAATGAGTGTTGTTAAATATCAATTATGGTATAGTGAAGTTTATTAAATAAGTAATTTATTTATGTTAAAATAAAATATTTACTATTATTTATTAACAACTATATTAATAAAACAACAATTATTTATATAATAATACCCATGTAATAAAAAACGTGTTGTGTCGGCCGCTTAAACCGAAAAATTGGTGTACCGAACCCCTTATTGACGCAGTATGTCATTGATAGTGGTCATACAATAGAACTGGGGTAAACCAATTTTCATAAAAACCAGCTAGCCGGTCAATTATTTTCAACTGGTCGGTTCACTATTTTTAAAATATGGTAAGTGAAGAAACAACATCCTTGTTTCATTTATTCTAAAATGTGAAATTGAAATCCCTAAGTGTAAGACTTTAAGAGGATGTGAAATCCACAACTTTCCACTCCGTAATTCTGTTCCACTTTCATAAAAGATCTTCATACTTGGAGAATAGTGAACGAGAAAAGGAGGTGTCGACATGTCATGTATCTTCTCCATCTTCACTGCTTTAAACGATATTCTAGAAGAATGAGAAGAAGAAAATTCTAAGTTTTCTTCAGTTTGTGACTGTGACCTCGACTTCCTCCAAGAGAACCAGAAAACTCATTCTCCATTTTGTCCCATGTTCATTATGACATGCATTGTGTAGAGGTTACATTATATGCCGTATCCAATTTTTTTATATTATTATTTATTATGTGTGCCTATGTGGCTTTTATAAGTTTATGCTTCACAAATATCTAGAGACTATATTACAAGAAAAAATAGGTGTAGTAGTCTAGAGAAGACATGAAACCTAGGTTTAGAGAAATCGTAGAATTTAGGTATAGAGAAGTCATAATTTTTGGATGTAGTGACAGTAGAAACAACATGGTGGAATGTTGAAAAAGAAAATTCACAACTTTAGTTTTGGGTGAGATTTTTCAATGGAACAAAAAAATATAGAAATTTTATTTACCCTTTGACTGAATTTTTTTAAAGTATCAAGTGTGTAATACAATTCATAATAAATATAAACATGTCTATCCAATATAACTAACATAAAGTTTAATTACTGAATCACCAATTAAATCACTATATTAGTACTCCGATCAGTTTAATGATCAATAGTTCAATACAATACTAATAATGTTGAATAATATATATTAAATATTTCATATTAAAAGAGAACAGTAAATAACTCAGATAAAGAATAAAAAAAGATATTAAGAGATAAATAGCAGTAATTCAATATTTTTGTTAGTATTTACCATATTTTATTTTATCCTTTTATTATTTTGCTTTCAGTTTATAGAAGAATTATTTTTTTTGACTTTTCGTCCCATACACAATTAGATATTGACAACTTAAATAACGTCACTTCATACCTTACTTGTGGCCGTTTGGCTAGAATTTTTATCTTAATTTAGTCTTGAAAATATATTGCATTAAATTTATATTCAAAAGTCTTTTCTAACTAAAAATAATATTTTAAATTCCAATCTAAACTACAATGAACAATTGTCATACTCCTTTATTAAAATTAGCATGTTAATTCCTATCAAAACATTCCTTACTAATATCACACATAAGATAAATTTGAATAATTAGATTTTCTTAAAAAGATACCAAGAGAGAAATCTTATAAATTGATAATTGCCTTATTAAGTTATTATTATCAATATGCAATTTTGCAATTTTTGATTTTGTCACTTCAAATTTGTTATTATTTGAAGTGAGAAAATCAAAAAATAAGTCTGCATAACTTTTTTAAATATATATTCCTTTTATATGAAAGTTGTTATCACTTAAGTTATTCTCATGTATATAACAAAATCAACTCATGAACCTAATAAATTAAAATATAAAGACAAATAAAATCTTGTTTCAAAAGAGGAACATTAAGAATTTGAATATGAGTATATATAAAAGAGACATTGAGAATTTGAATATGAATATATTTAATGCTTTATAGAAGAGACAAATGAAATATTGTTTCACATATGTTTTTTTAAATATTTTAAGAAATGCTAAAAGCATGACAAATAAAATAAAAGATAAGAACTGAAAATCATACTTTAAAAACAAAGACCTCAACACAAGTTTGCTTATCTTTCAGATTTGCGTAAAAGAGGAGCCACTCTTTTCCGATACAGAAGAAGGCGAGGGTGTTATACTTGTAACGCCCCGAACATTATTCCAAAACAATATTACTTAAAAATGGGTATATCTTTTTATATTTTATAATGATGCCATATAAAATTTATTTCTTTATATTCGTTTCATTTTCAGAACATCACTTTAAGAAACATACAATGCAGAAAATCAAAAACACCATTACCTAAAGGTAATAAAAATGTAACTCAATATAACTTGGAATCATACTTCATTAGAATATCATGAAATGTTGGTACAAAGTATATGGCAGAACCTAATTGTCGCCCAAATAAAACTACTCCATAATAAATACCCTACACTACTCCATGTTGATGTAAACCAAGGGGGCAACCTATGATTTTTGGAGGTCATGTTCTTGCAAAGAATTTATAGCATAATTTGGTTTATTTTATTTTCATTGATTCAAATAAATGAGATTGCATTCTCATATAGTCTTAGGTTTATTTTCATTTAAGTATTTTTAGTATTTAATTCATGTAATATGGGTTGTGAATTATTTGTAACATTGGTCCATATTCATGACCAAGTAGTTTACTTAGGTTCAAGGGTAAGCCTTTCATGTGGCTAGGGCAAATGGAAGTCAAGGCATGATCATTTCAAGGAAAGAGACACGTAAGGAACTCTATCTATAAGGACAAACAAGGAGATAAGGCAATTCAGCTAACACTTTATCTCTAAGGCAAACAAGGAGATAAGGCATGGAGGGAAAACGAATTTAAAAGAAGATAGGTTTGTTTTAGCAATTTGAATTCGAATTTGAATTTGAAAGAAGATAGATTGAATTGGAATTTAAAAGAAGATATATTTGAATTTGAGAAAAGATAGATTTGTTGCTGCCAACAAATATAATCTTTTCAAATCAGCCACAACAACCTAATCTACACATTATCTTCTCAAATTTCCACATAATTTTGGCCAAACTCAAATGCAAGGAACCAAGCCAACAACACCAACACCAAATTCGAATCAAGCTTCATCAAATCAAGGAAATCATCTCATCTCAGTCTTCTTCCAAACCGTGGAGACTATTCAACCCAAATTACATTATTTAAGATCTTATCTACTTGATTTAATTAAGAGTTACATTATTATTTCATATTTATTTTTAGCCTAAGTTTTAATTAGGATTTCAATTATGCAAGTTAATTAGGACTTAGTCTATTTTATTTTTAGCCAAGGCAACTTTGCCTATTTATGAATTCATATTGGATTAATAAAAGTTAAGTTGAATTTTGAGTAAATTTGATTTGTTTTTGTTGAGAGCATTTCTCCTAAACCTAGGTTGGTTGTGACCACCATTGTTGTTCTTATCAAGCATCCTTGCTTGTGGCGAACTCCATAGCTTATCAAGCTTCCATGCTTATGGCGTTTTCCCCTCCAAATCTTTTCCATTTCCCTCACCAAAACAACCCCAAATTCCCACAATTCACCAAAAACGAAT
>NC_032012.1:3850080-3889700 GCF_001865875.1 Lupinus angustifolius
CTCCATGCCCCCTCCTGGGACATCGAGAAGAGGTAACTCCGAATCCTTACAGAACGATCCATCTGAACAAACCGCGATCCGAAGACAAATAGAAAGAAGAGGGAGTAAGACATCTAATGAATATTACTATTGACGACATGGAATTACACGGAATATCACATCCAGACAGACATGCATAATAAACACAATATATACTTCAGATATAAAAATGCACAATGATGAATGATGTTATAATCTCAGATTATGAGGATCAAAGTCCACAATCTCAATGTATGAATGTTATGCTTGTTTCATCCATCCTTTCACCAATATCCTCCCAATATACTATTCGGAAATAACCAAGAGTACAGGTCCCATAACAAGCCGATTTGAACGCACCGAAATTATTCTTCGCAATGATATATGATCGATCTGTTCCGAGGAACTGTCCATTTCAGGATGGTGTCGTATCAAACACTTTATGAGCATCCCTCTCATTGATCCTGATTGCAAATAGGGGTTGTCAAAGATCGTCTAGTTTGCGCTGTGCGAACTATCTGATCCAACAGAATACCTCATCTAGGAATACAAGAGAGTTTTCTCACCTAGACTCACCCTCGAGACTTTGCTGACGAACCACCGCCATCATTGTCCCTCTCAACATCTCGGGGCTCGTTCGTCTCCCGTAAATTTCATCTCCACTACTTCATTATCCATAATGAGTATGCACACTAACATTAAATATTTTAATCATTATTTTATATGATCAGCCCAACCTAAGAAATCTCCTAGAGAAATGCTTCTTGTGGGACCTGATCTTACGTCAACACGTAAATAGAGGAATAACATCCCTACCACTACGAACCATCGCTGAATCACCCTGGACGACCATATAGTCAAGCCTCTTGCGGTCAGACGACCTCGCTGTGTGGTATCATGTAATCTTTGTTTGGGCATCGCCCTAATCACGACATTACAGTCGGAAACATTGCCCTAAATAGGCGCAAGAACAAATGTACTTGTATAAGTTTGTCAATTTTGGGCACCAGACTCAATCATCTAAGTCATGGTCTTTCCCAAGTGTAAATACACTTCACACCCTCGGGTCTCGTCTTTAACAAAGCAATTCCTTACTTGTATTACTTTCAAGAATTTCATATAGTTATTTACATTTACAACTTCTTGATGGTAAACATGTCATTAGGCTCTCGTATATATGAGAATTATCGTTCAGACGACTTAAAAAGAAGTCATGTCTGTATGGAGCCCTCTCACTCAAGCGAGGGCACATCCGTTTTTGAGGCATTTGTGGCTTAAACGAGAAAACAATCAGTTCTCTTGGTGCCTATTTTAGCTCAAGTGAGAGCTGTCTCGCCTTGAGCTAAAACACTCGTTTTCTCTAGACACTTCTCGCTCAAGCGAGAGTTGTCTTGCTCAAGTGAGAAGAGCCTGAATATCATTTTAATTACTTTTCTCAAGGAAAATATTTCTCATTTATATCACATGTTTTTAAACCTTGAACTTAACATTATCACATACATATAATTCCCATAATAATCATTCAAACATTATAATTCAAGAGTAAACATGGTATTTGCATATATAAACATAACATAAATCGGTATAAGAAATATGGTTGTACTTAATCCAAACAAACAAGCAATTGATTAAGTACAAGCGTTCTTAATACCCAAGGCAACTCCAAACTTGTGAGGGAGTTTGGAGGTCCGGATGCATATTCGGACACCACTTTGTCTCGATGTTTTCTACCTCACCTTAGTGTGTCGGGTCGCAAGGTTCTTTGTTTGCAGGTGAACTTACTTGATCTGATCTCCTCTCGACTCTTCATTACGCCAAAATAACGTTAATTAGTTAACTGACGATAATTATTATACTTACGAAATAACTTTTTACGCGAAGATAAAACTTCCGATTTAAAATGAATTTAATTGTTTTCGTTCATCCGATTCAATGTTGAATATCCTTGAATCATTATTTGTCATTGAAAGTCTTACAATCAAATAACACTTTTTAAAGTAAGATTTTCAATAAAACTTATACCGGAATTATGTCGTAATTCGTGGATAGACATGAGGTTAGTTCCTAGGAAAGAGATGTGGGTCGTAAAGACACCCTTAAATACCAAGTATTTTCTTAGACAGAACCTTTCTAGACATGTATTCCCACTTCATTACATTTTTCCGATAATTCATAAATCTTATTTTTTTTTGTAAATAAAACGTTTTTACTAAAACTAACCTTTTAAAATAAGATCATTAAGCTAGACTTATCCTTTTTTAAATTAAGTCAATTTAAACAAAATCAATACTTTTAAATCAATATTTTTTAAGTAAATCTTACCATTTTAAAGTAAGTTCACTTAACTAAGATTCAACATTTTTAAATCTTTTTACCATCTAAGACTTCATAACACTTTAATTTTATAAAGTCAAGACTTTAAGGTAAATCTCATTATTTCAAGTATACTACTAAAATAAATTTTCTTGAACATCTTAACACCTCCTAATTTTTTAGGAAAAAAACCTCAAGGGTTAGTAAGTGTTATTTTAATAGTCATGAAATAGAATGACTCTTAATTTAATATTTTACACTAAACATCTTTTAGTTATTATTACCAGTGTAAAGTAAGTCAACTAAAATAAATACAACAATTTTTTTATGAACATTTTAATCCCTCCTAATTTTTTAGGAAAAACCTCAAGGGTTAGTAAGTGATAATTTCATAGTCATGAAAATAAATCCTAAGGTAAGACTTTCTACTACTTTAATATCCAAAACTTCATAACACTTTAAGTTTATGAAGTCAAGACTTTAATAAATCATATTTTATCCCAAATCATTATTTTAACTTGGAAATTAAAGAGTAAAATATATTAAACCACTTTTAAAGCATAATACTTTCTAAAAATAAAACATTTTCAACAACAACTCATCAACTTCATAAACTTTCAAGAATAAAATACAAACTTTTCCTAAACACATTAAAGGTTTCTTTGATGTTAAAATCATCACCTTTAAACATATTCAAATACTAACAATAATTTCTAATATTTCCAAACAAATAACTCATCTAACCTTGTCCAAAGATATAGTTTTTCCATCTAAGAACAAGGAAGAAATTTCAAGATTTACAAAGGTCAAAAACTACATAAAGGTTCACATGATTTTATTATCATCCCCTTTAGTTATACCTTCATAAAATACTTAAAGAACAAATATAAACTCTACTTTATGAACAACATAATAAAAACTCATAACTTTCTATGAAGTATGAAAAGAAGATGAAGAAGAAAAAATAAAAGACTACCTTAGTTTGTATAGGAAATTTAGTATAAAAATGAGAGGATGGAGTGAGGTATTTATAGGTTTAGACTAGTATATGTGATGTGTCTAATGGTGGTGGAGTGAGAGGATTTGTTGAGTGATTTAAGGGATTTTGTGTAAGAGAATATGTATTTTTGCTTGTTTAACAAACAATCTTCTTACATGAAAGCGATGTGACCTTTTCGATGATGCATTCTCGATTAAACCATGCCCGAGCATTGTTGGCTAATACTCGGTCGGATATTAAAAATCTCCCGATTTCGGTTTACGGTTAGAACTTCGAAACATGGAATTCGGAGTAAAAATATTTAGAAATGTGTTCGGGACGAACTTGATGTCTATCTTGACTCGAAATAATATTTCGAAGCCAACAGTTCAATCGAAATTCGATTCCGAATTACGGAACTCAAAAACACGTTATTGGGCCTTCGTGCGAATTTGGGCTCGACAACAGTTCAAAAACTTTCCTTCTCAGAAAATGGCGAAAATTTACCATAAAATAGGAAATCACAAAACAAGAGCAACACTCAACTATGGTTTAGTCTAATACAATACCGATTAATTTCTAAAATTAATCGTTGTTACAACATTAAAATTAATCGTTGTTAAACTAAATAATTAATAAAACATATACAGAAAATTCACAGTGTTACAACACTATTGATATTTGTCATATATCACCCTCATTTACAATTAAAAATAATCGTACATTATTATATATTACTCAATAATAATTATAAATTTGAATTGTTATTAAATTTTGATTTTACATCGAATAAAACTGAATTGAGTAGCGTATAAAAAATGAATTGAGTCATGCTCCAGAGTTTAAAATTTTCTTCTATGAAATGATATTTGTTTTGAATTTTGAACTTTCTCTGGAGGCAATTCTGAACATTTCTCCCAGGTTGGTTTACATGTTTGATGGACCTTAATAAAATGTTTACTATAACCAAAATATTTTAAAATTGTGTCAAATGTATTTATCATTTTCAACTCTATCTGTATACCAATTTTAGTCCCTTTAATTTTAATTTGATGAATTTGGTCCATAAATTTCAACGTTTTTGCAAAAATTCACAGATGACAGAACAAAGCCTAACTGAAGTACTCTCCTTTGTTTTTAAATTAAAAAAATTAGAAATATTATTTTTTGCATTGGACAATTGTCAAGAATGTATTTAGATCATTAGGATATGAATGATAAATAAATGTAGAAATATGTCATAGTCTTTAAGAGACTTATTACCTGATCTATCACAAATTAACTTATATTAGATTTTTTACATACACATATTAAACTTGGGTTTCTAAGAAAACAGATAAAGAAATAAACTTTTAAAAAATAAACAGATAAAGAGATTAGACCTAGAAAAACTCCTGTATTTTATATATATTCGACTTATTTAATGCGAAGTAACCTAATATATTTCCATCTTAATAATGAACCACAAGCATAAAGCTAGCCATGACTACTAAGCTGGCAAACCTATTCACTTTATTCAAAATAAAGAGAATATCTCATAGCATCTGGTTTTAACCGAATAAATTTTAATGCCATACATTACTAACCAAAATAAATAATGTATTCAATTTTTATGGAAATTAAATAATGCATTTGTTTTTTATGGAAAATAAATAATGCAATTTTTTATGGAAAATAAATAATGCATTTATTTATGGAAAATAAATAATGCACTTTTTATGGAAAATAAAATGCATTTGTTTTTATGGAAAATAAATAAATAAATTATCATGGAATAAATAATCTATTCTATTAGTCTCTATCATATATCATTTATATTTAATCATTTATGATAACATTTAAATATAATGTAATATAAAAATGTATATATTAAAAGCTTATAAGTTTTATATAATGTAATTGTAACATTACCAATTCATGATCATCATTATTAATTTATTAGAAAAATAATCCAAATAAATAATATAATATATATATAAAAATCTTTATGCTAAAGTGTATAAATATTATTACAATATTTTCACATGATAAATTGTGTTTATATACATAGTTTCCTTGTCCATTTCTTGAAGCTCCATCACATCCTCCAATCATCGATCTCGGCACTCTCTTTTATACTCACCACTCCTTTCTTTCCCTTCCCATTGAGTAACACACACACATACACTCTCTTTCTCTCTTCTCTGAAACCTTCTCGAACCTTCTTCCGTGCCAATGGCCACCACCACTTCCGATAAGATCTCTAGCCTCAAATCCGCCGTCGCCGGATTGAACCAGATCAGGTCCTCTCATTTCTCTAGCCTCAATATCTTTCGTCGTTCTTTATTCTCGTGAAAAGTTGATATCGTTGCGGATAAACGTTCTTCGTGATCTCGAATCGAATTTGATTTTCTTCGTTTTCATTTTTTCTGGATTTTTTTGGATTTGCAGTGAGAATGAGAAGAACGGATTCATCAACCTCGTCTCTCGTTACCTCAGGTGAGTTGCGAATGATGAATCACAAAGATTTTAACGTTCATGCTCGCAATTTCTCTCCATATTCGTTCACCTGTATTCGCTCTTTAACAATAACAATGCTAAGATCTTCTGATGAACTTGATTTGATTTGAATTGTTGTGAATATATTTTGATTGATCTTTTTCTGATGCAGCGGTGAAGCGCAACACGTAGAGTGGAGTAAGATCCAGACGCCAACTGATGAAGTAGTTGTACCTTATGACAGTCTGGCACCACTTCCTGATGGTGATGATCTTCTTGTTCTGTTTGTTTGATTTGGTGGATTTGATATAATTCAATAGATCAATGTTTTTAAATTAATTGAAATTGATGCAGATTCTTCAGAGGTGAAGAATCTCTTGGACAAGCTTGTGGTGCTGAAGCTCAATGGAGGCTTGGGGACAACTATGGGTTGCACTGGCCCAAAGTATGCCCAATCTGATTTGTTTTATTTTTCAGTTTTTTATATGTTTTATTAATATCCTATTTGTTGCCTGCTATGATTCTGATCGGACAGATCCATTTTGTAAATCTTAATAGTGCTGAATCTCTTATATCTTTGACAAACTGAATGAAAAAAATGTAACATGCCTTGAGACTTTTAAACTAACCATTTATTTATTAGCGAAAAGAAGAAAATTGTAAATTGATGTCACTATTTGAGTTCACGACCATATCCTTAGCATTGTCCTTCTGTATGTAAGCCTTAGTTTGTATTTGTAAATTTAATAATGCAGATCTGTCATTGAAGTTCGTGATGGCTTGACATTTCTTGATTTAATTGTCATTCAGATTGAGGTTATTTTTCTATCCTTCCTTTGCTCGGCCTTTATTTTGTTTTCCCACATTGCGGTCTTTCCACTGATAGCTTAAGTCCTTGTAGAATCTCAATAACAAATATGGAAGCAATGTTCCTTTGCTTTTGATGAACTCATTCAACACTCATGATGACACTCAAAAGGTACCCGAGCTTTACATTTTATCCCCTTGGTTGGGTAGAATTATAGGCAGAATTTGCATGTATACTAACAACAAATGACTGTTTTTAGATTGTTGAAAAATATACAAACTCGAATGTTGAGATTCATACTTTTAACCAGGTTTGTTCCTCTGATTTCTTGCATAGTGCATTATGTGTTTTATAGACTTTGGGCTATAATTTGTTTGATAATTTATTTTACAAACTCAATTTTTTGCAGAGCCAATACCCCCGACTTGTTGTTGATGACTTTTTGCCATTGCCATCGAAAGGGCAGACTGGCAAGGATGGGTGGTATGACTTCACTTCTGTATTTTGCCTTTGGCTGTATAGCATTGACTTAACTATTTTCACAAGAACTGTGCAGTTTTTATTTTTTAATTAAGTTCAGCACTGTTATGGTGGATATGTCAACATACTCATCTTAAAGGAATTTGTAGTAATCTTCATGAAAAAAATTCAAGTGAATGATATTTTACCACTTCAAAGCTCCTAACATAGTTTAGACGTTAGAGCATCCTATGCATCACCATGCCGTTGTGAATGTAGGAAGTTCTTCAATGCTGACTTCTTTCAGTATACCTCAACCAATAGCATGTGCAATTGTGAGAATTATAGCCCGTCTGATAGACACTGGTATCAATTGTAAGAAAAATAGAAGAATAGATGAAAAGAAAAGGCCCTAACCCACAATCTGAGTGATTTGTGGTAGGGTTCTAACTTGTTTATTAGGTAGCAGTTGATACTGCAGAAATAGTTGCAAGATTACACTTTAGATCCCACGATCCCCTCTGGTTCCACAACCAGTGCCCTTTACTGACTTTTTCCTATCTTCCAATAACTACCACTACCCCTTTTATAGCTAATCATTACAGTTAACTAACTAACTAACTGTTACAAAGAGAAAGTGGTTACCAACTACCATTTAACTACATTTCTCTTACCCCTTGTATACACGTGCTTAATATAAGGCTTAGGAATAGCCCTAGCCTTATCAATACCCTCCCCTAAGAGAACTAACTTGTCCTCAAGTTGGAAATTGGGAAATCTCTCTTGTAACACAGCTGCTTCTTCCTAAGTGCTGTCATGAATTGGGAGATCTTGCCATTTAACCAACACTTCCACATTTCCTTGCTCATCTTCTCTACTGTTGAGAACTCCTTCTGGATTGACCTCCAATTCTAACTCTTCATTCATCATGGAAGACAGAGGTTGAGGCTGTTGGTTGGGTTTTAAAGCCTTCTTCAAGAGAGACACATGGAATACAGGGTGAATCCTTGCATGACTTGGCAATGCCAGCTTATAAGCAACAGCCCCCACTCTGCTGATTACTTGATAGGGACCATAAAACCTTGGAGCTAACTTAGCATAGGGTCTGCTAGCCAATGATTTGAGCTTGTAAGACTGTAGTTTAAGATACACCCAATCCCCCTCTGCAAATTCTACAAATCTTCTATGCCTGTCAGCTTGCTGCTTCATGATGTTTTGGGCCCTTACTAGATTCTGCTTCAATTCCTCTAGAATCATGTCCCTTTGATCAAACAATTGATTCACCTCCTCCACTCCGGATGGAATAGCCCCTGCCTTAAGCAGTGTAGGAGCTTCCCTCCCATATAGGGCCTTAAAAGGTGTCATTCCAGCAGAGCTATTGTAATTTGTGTTAAACCAAAACTCAGCCCAATGTAACCATTCAACCCACTGTCTAGGCCTAGGACTTACAAAGCATTTGAGATAGGTTTCTAGGCACCTATTAGCCACTTCAGTCTGTCCATCTGTCTGTGGGTGGTATGAAGTGCTAAGTTTCAGCTTGGTGCCAGCCAATCTGAATAATTCTTTCCAAAACTGGCTTAAAAATAAGGGGTCTCTATCAAACACTATGGATGAAGGGAATCCATGTAATCTGACTACCTCTTTTAAGAAAACCAAGGCCACTTCTTTGGCTGAATAAGGATGTCCCAAAGGAAAGATGTGAACATACTTAGATAACCTATCCACCACCACAAAAATAGTGTCCTTGCCCTTCACCTTAAGCAACCCTCCTATGAAGTCCATAGCTATATCCATCCAAACCTGTTGAGGGATAGGTAAGAGTTGGATCAAACCTGCTGGAGCCAATGTGGAATATTTGTTTCTCTGGCACACCACACAATCTTCTACGAAACTCTTGATATCTGACTTCATTCCCTCCCAAAACAGAAAACTAGCAAT
This sequence comes from Lupinus angustifolius, assembly GCF_001865875.1. Lineage (NCBI taxonomy): Eukaryota > Viridiplantae > Streptophyta > Magnoliopsida > Fabales > Fabaceae > Lupinus > Lupinus angustifolius. The sequence continues at coordinate 3,859,074 of NC_032012.1, forward strand.
CTTTTTGTAGGTTCTGAAAATCCCAGAGTGTCCCCCCCATTGGTGTTTCATGAGATTCAGCCACAATAATAGGAATTCGGTTGGATGTCTTTGATAGAACCAACCTTCCCTTATAATAGAGTATCCCCTTCTTCAATTCAAAGGCAGGATGAGAACTAGGAGAAACAACCAGATCTTGAATAACCTTTAACCACTTGGAGTCTTGCTGTAATTCCTGATTCCAATTGTCCACTTCTTCACTGGTTAGTAGAGATATAGCAGAGTACATTAATCTCCTTGAGAGAGCATCTGCTACAGAATTTTCATGCCCAGGTTTATACTTAATTTCAAAGTCTAGACCCACCAACTTCACTGCCCATTTAAACTGCTCATTTGTAAACAACCTCTGCTTAGTTAAAAATTTCAAGCTCTGCTGATCTGTTTTGATGACAAAATGCCTTCCTAACAGATAGTGCCTCCATTTTTGGATGGCTTGGACCAAAGCCATGAGTTCTCTCTCGTATACTGACTTTTGCTGAGCCCTAGGAGATAAACCCTGGCTCCAGAAAGCTAGGGGCCTCCCACCTTGCATCAAGACAGCCCCTAAGCCCTTGCTTGAGGCATCTGTCTCCACCACAAACTCTTTAGTAAAGTCAGGAATTGCTAACAGGGGTAAGTCTACCATGGCTGCCTTCAACTTCTCAAAAGCTTGGGTAGTTTCTGTAGTCCAAGAAAAACTGTCCTTCTTGAGTAAGTCAATGAGTGGTTTGGCCATTTTCCCGTAGTCCTTGACAAACTTCCTATAATACCCTGTTAGGCCTAGAAACCCCCTTAAGCCTTTAATATTAGTAGGTTGAGGCCAAGTCTACATACTCTCAACCTTGGATAAATCTGCAGCCACTCCCTTCCCAGAAATAACATGCCCCAAATACTCAATACTCTGCTGGCCAAAGCTGCATTTTTACTGATTTGCCTTTAGAGAATGTTGAATCAACAAAGCCAAGACTGATTGTAAGTGTTGCACATGAGAGAGTAAATCAGAACTGTACACTAGTATATCATCAAAGAATACTAGGGTAAATTTCCTCAAGTAGGGTCTCAAAATTTCATTCATGAGGGCTTGAAAAGTTGAGGGGGCATTAGTCAGCCCAAAGGGCATGACCAAGAACTCATAATGCCCCTCATGAGTCCTAAAGGCAGTCTTTTCTACATCTCCCTCCCTCATCTAGTAATTCATCCACCAGAGGGATAGGGAATTTGTTGGGGATTGTGACCTTATTGAGAGCCCTATAATCTACACAGAACCTCCATCCTCCATCTTTTTTCTTCACCAATATGATAGGACTTGAGTAGGGGCTTATGCTGGATCTGATCACCCCAGCTTCCATCATTTCAACAACCAACCTTTCTATTTTTGCCTTCTGATAATGAGGGTACCTATATGGCCTGAGGTTGGGCACCTCTGCTCCCTCTTTTAGGTGGATAGCATGATCTTGTCTCCTAGCTGGTGGCAGTCCCTGTGGATCCTGAAACACCTCTTCATACTGTTGCAACACACTCTGTATTTCCTCTGGCACAACTTCCTCAATTCTGGCATGAGGTTTGGGGTCACACTGAACTAGCAATCCTTCTCCCTCCTTCAATAGAACCTGCATGAGGGCTCCCAAGGACAACTCTGTTTTAGTTAATGCTGGGTCACCCACCAATGTGATTGTTGAGTCCCCCTTCTTCACACTTAAGATCATCTTCCCAAAGTCAGCCTTGATTTCTCCCAGATCTGCTAACCAACGAATTCCCAAGACTAGGTCCACCCCCTTTAGACCAAATAAGTAAAAGTCTTGGACCACCTCTAGGTCTTGAAGATTCAATCTGAGTTGAGTACATTTGCCTTGGCACCTCACTTGATGACCATCTCCCACCTCCACTACATAAGTTTTAGTCATCTCTACCTTCAACTTCAACCTATCCACTACGTCCCCCACAATGAAGTTGTGGGATGCTCCACAATCTATCATGATTACCACTGGAGTATTTCTGAGAGTTCCCCTCATCTTCCAGGATTTAGTAGAAGTCAGCCCCTTCATAGAGTAAAGTGAGAGTTGTAGAGAATTTAAGGCTTTTTGCTCCTCTCCCCCTTCCATGCCTCCATCAGTATCCTCTTCATCAGCCATGATTATCATCCCCAATTGCCTCTGTTTGCACACATGATCCCTGGTGAAGGGTTCATCACATCTGAAGCATAGGCCCTTTTCCCTCTTCTTTTTCATTTCCCCACTAGTGAGCCTTCTATAGTTCCCCCTGAATTTAGAACTCTCAGCTTCCTGACCAGATCTGTTGTTACTCCCTGTACCTTCCCCAACTGTCCCTTCTCTTCTGTTATTGCTGGTTGTTGAGTTTTCCACAGAGACCACCCTATTATAAGGATGCCCTTTGTAAGAACTTCCAGCTCTGCTTGAACTCGCCCCAATCTTTCTATTCATTACCATATTTTTCTACTCAATAAGAATAGCCTTTTTAATGATTTCAGATAGAGTTTCCAATTCATACAATTTCACTTCCACCCTTATCTCTTCTTTCAACCCATTTAAAAAAATACCCCTAACAAAGTCTTTGTTAACCTCTTGCAATGCCCCTGCGTATTTTTCAAATTCCTCAACATACGCTTCTACGGTTCCTTCTTGTTTTAAGGATAATAGCAATTCGAAGGGGTTTTGTACCATAGAGGGTTGAAAACGTCTTACCACTGCGAGTTTGAAACTGTCCCAGGTTGGAGTTGGGTTACAACGTCCCCACCACTGAAACCAACTCAGAGCCTTGCCCTCAAGGGCCACTGTGGTGGCTTGCATCCTTTCCTCCTCTGTTACAGCTCTCAAGGCGAAATACCTCTCCAACCTTTGCACCCACCCATACGCATCCTCTCCCAGAAAAATGGGTATCTCGAGTTTACGCCATTTGTCTTGCGTTGGACGAGTTCTATGACTTTCTACCTCCTCTTCATTTTCGCTGCCTACCCCCACAGAGTCGTCTCCTGTGGAAATGCCCAGCTTCATCGCAATTGCCTCCATTATGTTTTCAGTTTTCTTGGTACGTGCCTCGTTGAGCTCGAGGCGTAGACGTATTGCTTCCCGTTCTTGTCGCATCTCATCCCTTTCTTGCACCCAACTATCATTCTCCTTGGCCATCCTTCTAGTAGATACCATGCGCAGAACACAACGACGATGGTGGTAGTCCCTCCCCCTCAGGCACCAGAAACGGTGCTCTGATACCAGTGATAGACACTGGTATCAATTGTAAGAAAAATAGAAGAATAGATGAAAAGAAAAGCCCCTAACCCACAATCTGAGTGATTTGTGGTAGGGTTCTAACTTGTTTATTAGGTAGCAGTTGATACTGCAGAAATAGTTGCAAGATTACACTTTAGATCCCACGATCCCCTCTGGTTCCACAACCAGTGCCCTTTACTGACTTTTTCCTATCTTCCAATAACTACCACTACCCCTTTTATAGCTAATCATTACAGTTAACTAACTAACTAACTGTTACAAAGAGAAAGTGGTTACCAACTACCATTTAACTACATTTCTCTTACCCCTTGTATACACATGCTTAATATAAGGCTTAGGAATAGCCCTAGCCTTATCACCGTCTTTGGTCTGTGCCCTGGTTATTATTACCAAATGTGGCTTAACAGATGGTTGTTTGGGATATTCAATATTGTTGTAAATAAAAAATGATTCATTCTGAAAATTTACATAATAAACATGTTAGTACTTATCTGTAAAAGTCTTGTTCTTATACTAATTAAGAGGGAGAAAAAGGTATAACATTTGCTTTTATTTGAGAAATCTAGTCAGAATCTCAATGAAGCACAATGACTGTTTCTGACTATGAACCAAAGGTTCTCGGCAGTCAGTTATTCCCTTTCAAGTTTTGTTCAAGTGGCAAAATTAAGACAGATACAAGATTCGTTATATTAATCTATAATTTTAAGTAAGGCCAATTCCTCTATCAATTTAGCCTTTTGGATAACCAACACTTCCTTGGCTTTAAATTTCGTTCACGGGCAATTATGCACCTTTTGAGGCTCAGTGAGTTCGACATCCTAATGGAGATTCTTATTTCTGGTATGTATATGACATTTGTCATTCACTTAGATCCTGTGTCAGCCATCTTGGAGATAAACAATCTGGAATTTTGGATGTGATTTTCTTGTCATGCTTTGGGAAACATTGATAGTTTGCATAGGTTGTTTTCATATTCCTTGAACCTTTGTGGTCAGAAGTTTTATGCATGCCATGACTCTCAGGTTTTTTGGAGTTTCGCCCCAGTTATGTATGATGGGACACAGTAAGTCACGTAGTTTTGACATACAATAAATCACTATCTAAGATTAATTCACATGATTAACATGTCTTTGACCCAAATACTATCATATTATGAATTTATGATTATGACATTATCTCAGAAGTGGTACCTTTATTTCGTTGTTTGTAACCTGGAAAATGTTACAAGTGTGAAGTGCTCATTAGTCAGGCTAGTAGAAACTATAATCTTGAGCCTGTCTCTGCTAATAGACTTCCATGTTTGGCTTATGAGTAATTCCTTCATGCATAGGTACCCTCCTGGCCATGGGGATGTCTTCCCATCGTTGTTGAACAGTGGCAAACTTGATGCTCTATTATCTAAGGTTGACAACTGAACTTATTCTATTTCTAGTTGGACTTTGTCTTTCATTTTAAATTTTTTCAGTCATTGCCATGACTAATTTCTTTTCCTTTTTTGTTCTCTTACAGGGTAAGGAGTACGTGTTTGTTGCCAATTCAGATAACTTGGGTGCTATAGTTGACTTGAGTATCCTTATCTAAGTTTCATTTCCCCCCTATTATTATTAGCTGTATTGCTTGTTAGATATATTTAAAAACTGTATCTTTAGTGCCATCAGTATCCTTGACTGGTTAATTTAGAAATCTTAAATCATTTGATCCAGAACAAGAATGAATACTGTATGGAGGTAAACAAAGATGGCTTTTATAGAGAAACTGACTTTTTGCTCTAGACTTAGAATATATTTCTTTTTTCATGATTTTTATGCAGGTGACTCCCAAGACATTGGCTGATGTGAAGGGTGGCACCCTGATTTCTTATGAAGGAAGGGTTCAGGCATGTATCTATTGCTGATCTCATTTCTTAACCAACATTTATCTGCTTATATCAAATTGTTTTAGTCTGTCTTTTTAAGCTTGTTTCTATACAATATATTCAACCCACTGTTTTTATCCCAAAGGAAAAATATTCCATGGAAGGTTCAACAGTAGTCCTACTCCCCCCTCTTTGGTTTCCGTCCCATAAAAGAGAAATAAGACCAATTAGAATCTTACAAAGAGCATTGTTAATGAATGACATTTATTCTTGGATTATTTAATGCAGCTCCTGGAAATTGCCCAAGTCCCAGATGAACATGTAAGCTACTAATTCTGTCTCTTATTCTTTCTTGAACCATTGCCATCTGCCAAGTGTAGGCATTTATTTTTAGTTAATTATTTGGTTATTTATGGAAATATAATGTTATGATGATTAGGGAACATGATTAATTTTGTGATTATTTATATAGGGGCTGAGTAGCTATTTTTAATGGTGCAATCAAGAATATTTAAGTTGAATTGATGTTAATTTGTGGCTGGATACTTGTTTGACTGGAAATCTCATGCCTATGGCTAACTATTTTTATAATAAAAAAAGAAAAGAAAAAATACGCTTATGTGTTCTTTTATGGTATAACATTTATAACTTTTGCATGGTATGATTCATACCTTTGGAAATAGAGTGAAAGGTAAGTGGTATGATTTTAAAAACATGCTTTTACAATTTTCTGTTGGTTTATTTGTTACAACTACCGTAAGAATTAACAAAGAGGATAAAGAATTTGCAGCATTTTTGCATGGTTAATAATAAGAGGCTACTCAACATTCCCTTTTCCCATCAATTTACCTTCCTCAGAGTGTTTACTTGATAAGAGTGTAAATAATTTTTTAACCATAGTCTTTCATATTTGTTCATACTTTATGGCTACCATAACATGCTTGTACATGGCAGTAAGCCTTGAACCACTTCAATAGAGAATTTGCTAATTATGTCATTCACATGTGATCCTTTCTTTTATGCAGGTTAATGAATTCAAATCAATAGAGAAGTTCAAAATTTTCAACACAAACAATTTGTAAGTTTTGGTGGGTACTGTCCACGCTGTTTTGGATTATATACACATGGCATATTGAAAATATATACTCTACAGATGGGTGAACCTAAAAGCAGTTAAAAGGCTTGTTGAAACTGATGCTCTTAAGATGGAGATTATTCCCAATCCAAAGGTACAGATTTGTCATTTTCAATTAATAGGCATAGATGTCTTCGCACTCAGTTTTTCTTTGATTGGGTTGTTTATTGTGGGTTAGTTGTTAGACTCTGACTTTCAGTAGGAAAATTGCTGACAATTTGTTTTTGGATTTTAGGAAGTTGATGGAGTAAAAGTTCTTCAGCTAGAAACTGCAGCTGGCGCAGCAATAAGGGTACCTAATGTTTATTTACATGATCCTAAAATGTTAATGCTGAACCTATGTTCTACTTCCTTAATTTCATATCCTTTTTAAACAGTTCTTTGACAAGGCTATTGGAAATAATGTGCCTCGATCTCGCTTCCTTCCTGTAAAAGCAACATCAGATTTGCTTCTTGTCCAGGTTATAAGCTTTTTGTGATTCAAGTTTTGAGAACTTGACTGGTTATATGATTAGTCTTTTGCTTAACATAATGCGTTGTTTTGCAGTCGGACCTCTACACTTTGCAGGATGGATTTGTTGCTAGGAACTCAGCTAGGGCAAATCCTGAGAACCCTTCTATTGAACTAGGACCGGAGTTTAAGAAGGTTAAGATTTATATGACTGATTACTTTCTTAGATGGTGAGCTTGATATTAATTTTCTGAGTGTTTCACAGGTTAGCAACTTCTTGAGTAGGTTCAAGTCAATCCCTAGTATCATTGAGCTTGATAACCTAAAAGTGGCAGGCGATGTATGGTTTGGAGCTGGCATTACCCTCAAGGTTTGTGATTTAATCCTTACATATGTCTAATCTTTTCTTAAATTTTTATGTTTCATTCTGTGTCGGAATGATTTTGGTTACTTTTTGGGTAAATAGAAATGCTCACTGTTACCTTTAACATAAGAATCATACAATTTAACGGTTTAATGTTATCTTCCACAATTATAAGCTGTGAATGCTAGAAAACTTAGTACTTCCTCTTCTAAAGGCTTCCCATGATATCCAAATTGACCCTGAAGACTTTTGAGGAGGTTCCTGTTTCATATTGACATATTCTGCCTTCATCTTTCAAATGCCATCAAAATAGTTAAAAGCTTATAATATTATTATTTTGGGTTTTGCCCTTTTGACATATGTTGTCTATCTGGTGCTTTTAACAGGGAAAAGTAAGTATCGTGGCAAAACCTGGTGCAAAGTTGGAAATACCTGACGGAGCTGTGATTGCAAACAAGGTATTTTATTTTAGCATACATATGAACCTTATTTATAAGCGTGAGGTATTCATTCTAAGGAGACCTAAAGCTTGAATTATTATGTGTAGGAAATTAATGGACCAGAGGACCTGTGAGGAAGCTGATGAATTTGAAATGTTTCTGGCTGTATGCAATCTTCACAGTCTTTCTGCTTTTCAAGTTTGATAGGAAAATAATAAGAAGACGGTTTTTGTTGAGCCTAGTCTATTATATGGAGCCTAGTTATATTGTGATATTTTATTGAACACATTTAACATGGACCCAAGGACTATTATGTTTGTCGCCGTATCTTATTAAGCTTTTACGCCTTTGTGTAGAATAAAAGACAAAAAAAGAGTAAGTAACTGTTATCCGCCACTTTCTATGTTCATTTCTTTTCCTTGTTTCTTTTATTTTTCTTTTATTTCATTTAGTTATTTTTGGGTGGTTGGCTCCAAATACAGTAGTTTGAGATTTGCAATAATCTTATACCTGTCGGAGTCAGTTAGTAGGCATTATCTCCTAAGTTTTGTATGAATCATTACTTACTTCTGATTAATTAAAAAAAATTATTTAAATTAAAATTATAATTATTAAATATTTTTCTAACCAATTATATTTCTTTGCACATGGAGTAACCCAAAAGAGCAAGACAATAAACATTGACTCAATTTTCACATAGACCCAGTCACAATGCTTGATTTTATTTGAATGACATTTATAATTTTAATTTTATTAACCATTAGATGAAAATAAGATATATGATGAGATGCAAGTTAAAAAACACTTCATTGGTGTAAACTAATCTCATATATAGGAGGAATGATCACTTCACACCAGCATAAGTTACTTTTCAGTAACTCTAAATTCCATTTAACCGTGACTAAAGGATTTTGTCAACCTCAACCGTTAATAACAAAAGGTAATTGCAGGTTGGAAAATGTTCTATCCTGGTCTAAATCGGGTAATTACCCATTAGACCCGAGCATGGTATTCATTGCCACGTATGGTCTTCGTTGTCCGCCTTAAGATTGACCCGTTTGTAGAAGAAGCCATAAATGCTCATGACATGACATTGACATCTCTGACCTACTATTTAATGCATCTCTAACCCACAATTTAATGCATATCTGACCCACCATTTAATTACCCATCAGACCCGAGCATGGTATTCACTGCCCCGTACGGTCTTCGTTGTCCGCCTTAAGATTGACCCGTTTGTAGAAGAAGCCATAAATGCTCCTGACATGACATTGACATCTCTGACCTACCATTTAATGCATCTCTGACCCACCATTTAATGCGCCTCTGACCCACCTCCAATGTCGGATAACAGGCCGTCTGCCACACCGCCTACACATTCCACATGCCCCTGACAAATTGACAAGAATAGATCCGCAGGTCAAAGTAAGGACGGTCAAAGTACGTCCTTTGTACCCGTTAGATGCTGGCCAATGACCATATGTCTCCTCAACACTTCCTAAGCTCTATAAATAGAAGAGACCATAGAGATAGTATAATTAATTCTCATTTTCACTCATTTATTGCTACACTTATTGCTCCAACTTCTCTCTTTCCTTCTCTAAGAATACTCTACTGACTTGATCGTCGGAGAACCTTTTCATGTACCTCCCCCGGCGGGTCCAGACGATCATCCGACCAAGTCATCAGCTCTCCTACATTCTTCCGATCATCCGCTCTCGACTCCCGACCAACCACTCTTAACAGAAAAGAACATTGGCGCCGTCTGTGGCTTCCCTACAACATGGTGACCACCCGTAATCAAGCTCAACCACCTAGCCATGCAGAACCGCCCAACCCGAACCATGACACCCCTTCCATCGAACCTCCAGCACTAGTGCAACAATCTCACCAGGCCAGCCAAAATCATCCCCCAAATGCCACCCCAGAAGCACCCACTACCCAACAACTCCTCCACATGATCCAAACTCAAGGCCAAATTATCCAACAACAGGCCCAACTACTAGCCGAGCTTCGCCAACATCACCCAGAACCCAGTAATGGACCCTCACGGCTAGTTGCCAACGAGCACTCCTTGGAATCCGCAGAAGCCTCTAGGTTAGTAGCCCCACCAAACATGAAAACCACCCAAATAACTCAACCCCCCGACCACCGCTCCTCACAAGCAAAACACAATTTCACAGAAACTTATGTCTTCGCCACTCCCAAAACACCTTACTCGACCCAAAAACATCGAACAACACGATGGAACAAGCGACCCAAAGGATCATCTCGATGCCTTTGAAGCCTCGATGCTTTTCCATGGGGCCACCGACCCCATCATTTGCCGAGCATTACCCCCCCCCCCCCACTCTGAAACGCGCTGCTCTATTATGGTTTACTCGACTTGCACCAAACAGTATCAACCAATGGGCCACTCTCGCCAACAGATTCAACATCCGCTTCACAGCAAGAAGATAGTAGCCTCGTTCTTCTTACACCCTGTCCGGTATACGACAGGAATCCTATGAACCGCTCCGAGCTTACCTAGACAAATTCAACTCGGAGGCCATGAAGGTTCGCACCCTAATCCCCAAGGTGGCAATGCATATTTTAGTGACCAGCTTACAGAATGGCTTTTTCCGGCAAGGATTGGCTAAATATTCAGACCTCACAATGGAAGAGCTCTAATCTAAAGCTCAACAATTCATCAATCTAGAAGAAACCCAACATAACCGCCCACCGAGCATAGAGAATAGCAATCCCCTCACGTGAAGCCAAACGTCCAAAAACACACGAACACCCTCGAGATGATCCACCTCGACAACCTAAAAAACCCAAATACAACTCTTACACCCCCTCAATGCTAATCGAACTAGAACTCTACAAGAAGTTATGGCCACCCACTTAGTCCAACACCCCAAACCAAATCCAAGCAGGAGACCATGGACCTAAGATCGCTCCAAATACTGTGACTTCCACACCTTCTTTGGTCATGTAATAGAAGAGTGCACCCAACTGCGGGACACTATCGAAGACGTGATACGACCCAAGCACCTTCGGAAATTTATAGCTCGGACCCATTAAGATCAATCACCACATCTGCGCCAATCCAGTCCTCCTCGGAGACGTTCCCCCCAAAAAAATCAACAGGAACGTCCTCCGAACAGAGACCAGATGGACTATCGCTCCAACAACAGGCGACAACAGAGTCCGGTGGACATCAACACCATATCTGGCAGATTCGTTGCTGGTGATACATCGAGGGCAACCCGTAAAAGGTATGTCCGAGAGGTCATGCAATCAACCATCTGCACACCCTGCTAAAGCCAAAGCCACTAAGCAACGCCTCCGATTTCCTTCGACGACCGTGACTATGAAGGGGTCGTCCGCGGTCATGACTATCCCCTCGTCATCACCACCAAAATGAATAATAAGAAGGTGGGACGTTTGTTTGTTGACCAAGGCATTTCAACGAACATCATGTTTCAAGATCTATTCATCAAGATGGAACTCAAAGACAGAGACCTGTTGCCGTATGATGGACAACTTGTCGGTTTCACGGGACAAGGAATCACCTCCAGGGGTTATGTTGATATATGGCTGACTGTCGGAGAACAACCTCTAACTCGGACAATTCGAGCAAATTTCTTGGTCATCGACTGCGTCTCAGCTTACAACGCCATACTCAGTCGACCAACGCTCAACCATCTTGAAGCAATAGTCTCCACCCCACACCTCTGCATGAAATTTCTCTCATCCGACCTTCGGATATGCACAGTTAGGGGAGACCAACAGAGCGCAAGAAGTTGCTATCACACGAGTCTCCGGCCAAACCACACCCCATTACGGGCACCACCCACCGAGAAAAAACAACGGGGTATGCACTTAGTGGAGTTAGATTCTATAATGCCCTGAAAAATACTTCTCAAAACATTTGTGGAAAAATGGGTAAAATTTTTTTTTGAATTGGTGGTATAACATTATTTACTTTTCAAACCTTTCTTTTCCGGGACATCACTTTAAGTAACTCAAATGCGGAAAATCAACTTATCGTTATCGAATGATAACTTAACCTGATTCACAATTTCCTGAATAACATAATGCATGTAATCAGTTAGGTCAGAATTAGTTCATACAAACTAAGTCAACAAGGCAGAAACTACATCGCTACTAACATATACAAAAATAAAAAAGAAACGCAGCCCCCATCAAAACAAAAAGGGGACATCGACGAGCCCACAAGCTAACTCAGAAGATTCCAGGAATGTTGGACCCCTCACTTGGGTCCTCCTCCTCTTCTGAATCAGACACGAGGTCGATCACCTCCACCGAACTCTCTACATTTATGAGTTCAATGACCTCATCCTCCTCTTTCTCTTCTTGCACTTCGTCATTATGCCATAATCCAGCGTCATAATTCGGAGGGGATGACATTCTCAAAACCTTGGTCTTCTTGCAGGGACCTCCTCCAAGAACCCGGCTCCTCGTGGCTCTACTGGATGACGGAACACCCAAACAATCTGACCACGTCCTCCGACCGTGGAAGGGAACGACGCCATCACTCCTGACTGGCGGGTACCGAATTCCATTATCTGGAGACCTTAGCCCCCTTGGCGGCAAGGTGAACGAAGTGTCAATGTAGGCATCAGGTTGATGGATCATCATCGATGACTCGTTGCACATCATGTGCAACGACAGACCACAGGGGCCTGTGTATGTGTACCTGTGCCCATCACTATTCCATTGTCCCATCGGGGACATGGTGAAGTTATGTGGGTGCTGTTGTAGGCCATCTACATAGTAAACATATACAAAAACAAGAACAATACAACAGAGAGAGTAAGACATCTAATGAACATATTCATTGACGGCGTGGACTTACTCAGAATAACACACTCAGACATAAAATATATTTTAGCATATAATTCATCAGTTATCATAAACATCATGAAGTAATACATAACTTACCATTTATTTTCAACATTACCAATATATCAAATAATATAATCAACATTTTACTCATAATTATATCACATGCATAAACGTAGGAATACACAACAATTGTAGTTCATAGGTGGGAATTCACTTCCACTATGATAATGTATGCATGATATGTCATGATTATCCACCTTACACCAATATCCATCCAACATCCTAATCGGAAATAATCGAGAGTACAGGTCCCGTACCAAGCTGCTTTGTACGCACCCGAAATAATATCCTCGCAAAGAATTTAGAAATAGATCGATCGGTTCCCTCGGGAACAGTCCTACCCGGACCTAGGTCGTACAAACGCTTTCTGGGCATCTCTCTCATCGATCTCGAATGCAATCCAGGGGTTGTCAGAGATTGCCTAGTTTGGCCTGTGAGAACTGTCCGATCCAACAGGGTACCTCCCCAAGAATACAAGGGACTCTTCTCACCCAGACTCTCCCTCAAGACATTGTTGGCGAATCACCGTCCAATCAGTGCCGTCCCTGCTTACATCACGGTCTCTAAGTCATCCCGTCATTTCCTCCCCACTACTTCATGGTTACAATGCAATGCATTCTTAATCATAGTCAAATGCAAATGTATTATCAAACACATGATCGACCCATCCTTAAGCCATTTCCCGACAAGGAATGCTTCTCGTGGGACCCGATAGTACGTCCACCGTACATACTCAAGGTAACATTTCAATCACAACAACCCATCACCGAATACTCCTAGACGGTCACATGACCAAGCCTCTTACGGTCGGTCGATCGTTGTTAAGTGATATCGTGTATCCTTACTAAGGTACCCCCTACTTCACGACCTCAAGTTGGATACTTGCCCAACAAGGCATAAACACAAACAATGCTTTCATACTTTTGTGGAGTCATGCTTCTCATCTAAGCCATGATCTCATTCCACAACCTTTATATCACAACACACCCTACCTGGGTTCATCACATGGTTTACAACATCATTTCATTTCAATCTTTCCATATTGTCCCTCAGAAGAAGGGACTAGTCGCTTAAGCGACAATTCATTTTTAAATCTCAAATAAACTGAAGCTTTTCTCACCCAGGCAAAGGTACTATCGCCTAAGTGACACCTCTTCTCGCTCAAGCGAGACCTCTTTCGCCCAAGCGAGAGAGTTCCAGAAACTCATTAAAATCCTGGGCTTCATCGCCCAAGCGAAACCCTTACTCGCCCAAGCGAGGCCTCTTCTCGCTCAAGGCGAGAAAGGTACAAAAACTCACTAAAATCCTGGGCGTTCTCGCCTAAGCGAGGCCCTTGCTCGCCCAGGCGAGGCTTGCTCGCCCAAGCGAGACTTTGTCGCCTGGGCGAGGAAGTTCCAGAACCAAAACTTCCCCTCGCCCAGTCCCTCGCCTAGTCATCGCCCAAGCGAGACTATGCTCGCCCAGGCGAGAGTTTCTCGCCCAAGCAATAGGGACTTGGACAGAATACCAATTTTGCCCTTTTCAACAACCGAAACCCATTTAAACAGGGTTTTTCGAACACCTGCACTCAGAAAAGTTCCCAACAACAATCATATACAATATTCAACACATTTCATCAATAATCATATATATTCAAAAGCATTCATACATTCAAAATCTTGGGTTTCTTAAAACCCAAGTTAACTCCAAAACCTTTGAGATGGTTTAGGAGATCCGCGTGTCATATTCAGACACCACTATGTCACGATGTGTTCTCTCTCACATACTTTATTCAGTGGTTTGGTTTCAAGGTTCGAACACCAAAATCTTCGTAACTACCACAATAAAAATCCGTTAGTTTCCGATATTTCTAAACTCGTTACTAAAATAATTAAAATCATTTCTCTTTTTCCCCTTCGTGATCATACATCCTTTTCATCCATCCGGTCCAACATCACATGTTCTTGACCATCCTTTTTCATCGAAAGTTCGTTCACGATTTTCATTCATTTTTAAAGGTACGGTTTTTAGTAAAGTCCGATTTAAGACATTCTTTGATAATCTTACCATTTTAAAGTAAGTTATTCAAAGTATCCTTTAAGAGTTTTATGAGGCATCCATGTACTCATAAACCTTAGCATCCTTTTTAACAAAAGTTTATATTTTTCTAACTTGTTCCAAGCCATGGTTCGAGGCTAACAACAAATAGAAATACATACATTCTCATTTTTCCAAAACACTTCCTAAAGGTTCCTTTGATTTCATCATCATCCTCTTTGGCTAAAACAACCAAATACATGTAATAAAACATTATAACAACTCCATGAACACAAGTTGTTCATGGTTTCAACAAAATATTTTCATAAGTTAAAGAACATCACCATTTTTCGGTTTTGAGGAGAAAATGAGTTAGAAAGCGTTTTAGAAAATTTCAACGGTTGAATATGTTCTTAACATGCTCATCAACAACATACTTAATTCTCATCAACATCCATTGGTTGAATGTTGAGAGATCAAGGATTGAAGATGGAAGAAACAAATGAAAAATGAGAGAAAAGATGAAGAGAGGATTTACCTTCTCTTCGAAATTTGAAAATGAGAGAGTGTGAGAGTGAAGTGTGAAGTGTGGAGTGTTTAATGCGAGAGGGAAATCAGATTTCCTCTAGGTAATGATGAAAAAATCTCCTAGGGTGGCTAATGATGAGCTCATGGGATATTTGAGAAAGTGATGTGAGATTTGCTTTATGGAAGTCAAATCTCGAATCCCAATGCGAAATGATCACTCCGCGGACACATGCGATAAACATGCTTGAGTATTATTGGCCAATACTCGATCGGTATTATAAATCGTCTGATCTTAATATTCGATTAGAATTACGGATTTCGGCATTCCGAGTGAAAAATATTTAGAAAATAGATATGGGTGTACTCATGGTCTATATTGACTCGAAATGAAATTACGAATCCAACGGTGCGATCGGAATTCGATTCCGAGTTACGGAACTCAAAAAACACTTTTTGAGCTGTACCGGGTGAGATTCGGCCCCGACAGTGGCCCGAAACCGTCTGTCTCCGAAGATCATGAAAATTTACCACTAAATTGGAAATAGAATTACAAGACTAAAACTCAACTAGAATTTCTTCTAATTCTTTACCGAAAATTCCTAGAAATTCATTTTCTAAAATACAATAAATAACAATATTAATAAAATCTTATAATTCAATATCTTAAAATTCGCGGTGTTACAGATTCCAAGGCAGATACAGAAGACCTACGACCTTAGCCAGAAGCAGGAAAAAACCCCTTCAACTCGGTATATCGGATGTACTCTTGACGAAGCCCAAATGTCCAAACTGATCAACTGCTTGAAGTCCAATAGAGATCTTTTTGCCTGGTCCGCTACAGATATGCCCAAAATTGACCCCTGAGTTGCATGTCACCGACTCACGACAAACCCAGGGGAAGACCGTTGGCCCAAAAGAAAAGAAAGATGGGCACCGACAGAACTACTGAGGTTACTTAGAAGATCTCAGAACTTCTAGAGGTCAACTTCATCCGAGAAATAACATATACCACCTGGTTGTCAAACGTTGTGCTAGTCAGGAAATCATCTGGAAAGTGGCGAATGTGTCTGGATTATACAGACTTGAACAAAGTGTGCCTAAAAGATCCACACCCCCTCCCCAACATTGATCATCTCGTTGACAATTCTTCCGGGTACCAACTTCTGTCTTTTCTATATGCTTATTCAGGATACAACCAGATCCCCATGTACCCCCAGACCAAGACAAGACCGCCTTCATTACACCCAAGGCGGCTTACTGTTACACAGTCATGCCATTCGGTCTGAAAATTGCAGGGGCCACATATGAGAGAATGATGAACACCATCTTCTGTGATCAAATTGGAAGGAACATGGAAGTCTATATGGGCGATATGATCACCAAGAGTCTTCCCACAAAAGATCATGTAACTATCATGAATGTCGTCTTTGGCCGACTACGCAAGTTCAATATGCGCCTCAACCCAGAAAAGTGTACCTTTGGAGTTAAAACTGACAAGTTCTTGGGATTTCTGTTAACAATCCATGGTATTGAAGCCAACCCAACAAAGTGTCAAGCAGTCATCAACATGCGCATCCCAAGATCACTTAAGGAAGTCCAACAACTTAATGGGCAGTTGGCAGCCTTGGCCAGATTTCTCCCAACATCCGCCAAACATTCTCTCCCACTGTTCCAGCTCCTAAAAAAGAGCAACACTTTCACTTGGTCGGAGGATTGTGAAGCAACTTTCCAAACTTTCAAACAATATTTAGTTACTCTCCCATGCTTTCTAAGCCCACACGCACTGAGACACTATATGTTTACTTAGCAGTAACAAACGGGGCCGTAGCCACTACTCTAATCAGGGAAAATGAAGATGGTCAGCACCTAGTATACTTCACGAGCAAGGCATTACAAGGCCTAGAACTTAGGTATCAAAAGTTAGAGAAGGTCACCTACGCCCTCTTGGTGGAAACACGATGGTTGCGACAATATTTTCGATCCGATCCGGTGGTGGTCAGAACCAATCAACCTATCCGCTAGATTTTGCATAAACTTGAGCTAGCCGAGCGGATGATCTCCTAGTCCATTGAACTGTCATAATTTGATATACGGTACGAACCCAGAACAGCCATCAAGAGCCAAGTCCTGTCCGACTTCGTGGCCGAATTGACCATGCAACTGGGTAGTTCCGAGCAAAAATGGACCATATATGTTGACCGTTCATCCAACCCTCGGGGAGCGGAGCAAGAGTCTTGTTAGACAATAGTCATAGGATGACCATCGAGCACTCACTAACATCCACCTTTCCTACATTAAATAATCAGGTAGAATATGAAGCATGCATTGTCGGTTTGCAATTGGGCAGAGAAATCGGGGCGGAAAAAATCTCCATCTGCAGTGATTCCCAACTTGCAGTCTCTCAGATTATGGGGGCCTATCAGACAAAAGACATGTTGCTCGCAAAATACCTAGCCAAGGTTAAGGAATTGATGGGCAAATTCGAAACGACCTCCATCCAACACGTCCCAAGGGAGCATAATACCTGGGCTGACATTTTATCCAAACTAGCAAGCACGAAGAGCCCAAGAAACAACAAGTTAGTGGTTCAAGGGACAATCCTGCAGCCAAGTGTCATGGCCATCGAACGAACACAGATCCCAGACGACTGGACTGGCCCAATCATCATGTACTTGTCCAATGGCGATTTGCTAGCGGATCAGAAGGACTGGCAAAGATTCCTCGGGTATAGTTCCTTGTTCACCATAGTACAAGGTTGTTTGTATCGTTGGGGGTTTTCTACTCATATGCTTAAATGCCTTGACCCCGATAGGGCTCGCTATGTCCTCCAAGAAATCCATGAAGGAAGTTGTGGCCATCACCTCGATGCAGCATCACTCGCCAAGAAGATACTCCGAGCTGGTTATTATTGGCCGACCCTGGACAAAGATGCCTCAGAATTCACCAAGAAATGCACGCCCTGCCAATTGTTTGCTGACCTCCAGAAAGCCCCTCATGAAGAGCTAACTACGAAATGACCTCATGGCCATTTTGCAGATAGGGTATGGATATTCTAGGACCATTTCCACCAGCAATCGGACAACTTAAATTTCTGATAGTGGTTGTCTACTACTTCACTAAGTAGATTGAAGTTGAACCCTTATCCAACATCACGGCGGCCAACATCCGAACATTTACTTGGAGGAATATCATAACACGGTTTGGATACCCGCTGCAATAGTCACCGACAATGGAACCTAGTTTTCTGATTGGAAGTTTAGAGAACTACTGTCAAGTCTTCACATCAAACAACACTTCACTTCAGTTGAGCACCCTCAGACAAATGGTCAGGTAGAAGTAGCTAACAAGGTCTCCTCCGTGGGATAAAAAGAAGATTACAAGAAGTCAAAGGAGCATGGCCAGAACAATTGCATCATGTTCTATGGGCTTACCGTACAACTCCTCACTCCACCATCATGAAATCACTTTTCAACCTTGCTTACGGGTCCGAGGCTACAATCCCGGTGGAGATCGACGAACCCACCTAGCGAACAATACATTTTGATGAAACTACAAACTCGACCACCTTGAGACACAACTTGGACTAGGTCAAGGAGAAGAGAGACCGAGCCAGAATCAGAGAGACTGCCATGAAAAGGAAAACCGCCGAAAAATACAACAAAACAATGGTACCACGAGGCTTCGAAATAGGCATCTTAGTGCTTAGAAGTGCCGACATCGAAAAGACAAAGGGAAAACTAGCACCCAATTGGGAAGGACCATACCGAGTAACCAACAAGACTAGCAAAGGAGCCTACAAGCTCGAAGACCTGGCGGTGAAAGAAATCCCCCGCACTTGAAATGCGGCAAACCTACGAAAGTTTTTTGCTTAAAAATGTAAATTCGAGCCAAACCTTATACGGCTGAGCAAAATGATGTAACCCAATCCAACTTATATGATAATGAAGTATTATTCAGATATCATTTTCAAGTCCTCTTGGTCGCCCTCAGTATACCCCTCAGAGGCGTGGGCCAGTCCCCCTTTGATGGCGGTTAAGTTCATAAACCGAAGACAAGACCAAGTCCTCTTGGTCGCCCTCAGTATACCCCTCAGAAGCGTGGGCCAGTCCCCATTCGATGGCGGTTAAGTTCATAAATCCAAGACAGGACCAAGTCATCTTGGTTGCCCTCAGTATACCCCTCGGAGGCGTGGGCCAGTCCCCATTCGATGGCGGTTAAGTTCATCAACCCTAGACAGGACCAAGTCCCCTTAGTCACCCTCAGTATACCCCTCAGAGGCGTGGGCCAGTCCCTCTTTGATGGCTGTTAAGTTCTTAAGCCCAAGACATGACCAAATCCTCTTGGTCGCCTTCAGTATACCCCTCGGAGGTGTGGGCTAGTCCCCCTTCGATGGCAATTAGTCAACCCAAGACAGGACCAAGTCCTCTTGGTCGCCCTCAGTATACCTCTCAGAGGCGTGGGCCAGTCCCCCTTTGATGGCAGATAAGTTCATAAACCCAAGACAGGACCAAGTCCTCTAGGTCGCCATCGACAAACCTCGCTGAAATGTGAACCGAAATGACGGTCCCCAGTTCACTAAGTGGATGGCCCGATCAATCAAGACTTGTTAATAGTTAAACAATTTCAAGTTCATTAAGTTGGTGGCCCAATCAATCCAACCTTGTTAAAACTCTATCAATCCAGCCTTGTTAATTATTAAAAAATTTCAAGTTCATTAAGTTGGTTGCCTAGTCAATACAGCCTTGTTAATTATTAAACAATTTCCAATTCATTAAGTTGGTGGCCCGGTCAATCCAACCTTGTTAATTGTTAAAACCTGGTCAATTCAGCCTTGTTAATTGTTAAAACTCGATCAATCCAGCCTTGTTAATTATTAAACAATTTCAAGTTCATTAAGTTGGTGACCCGGTCAATCGAGCCTTGTTAATTGTTGAACAATTTCCAATTCATTAAGCAGGGATATTATAGACGACCGAAAGCAATGCATAAATAACCAAAAGCAATACCTAGATAGGATAAGCGGGGATAGTATACTCTACTGACTTGATCGTCGGAGAACCTTTTCAAGTACCTCTCCCGGCGGGTTCAGACGATCATCCGACCAAGTTATCTACTCTCCTACATTCTTCTAATCATCCGCTCTCGACTCTCGACCAACCACTCTTAACAGGAAAGAACAGAAAATAATATATTTAATATAACACAAGTGTTTCTTGTTTATTTTATAATTATATAATATTATAAGTATGTTACATTCTTCATTTTATTTCCCATTTTCACATTTGTGGCATAAAGAGTGGGGGAAAGAATGTTAATCATATGTATATGGAGAATAAAAAATAGACATGGTATTTCTAAATCTAACTAAAATAACCACTAAATAAGTCCTAAAAGTTTCAAATGCCACCACCATTTTACATTTTATCTGTTGGTGAAATTTTGAAAAAAATATTGCCCCAAAAGTAATAAAAGTAAATAAAATATATTGGAAATTATAATTTATTTAACTGCCAAATGAAGTAACTAAAGTATTGTCCCATCATATCAACAAGGATTGTATTATTATCCGATTTACTTACTATTCATCCAATTACTTGTTGGTACAATATTTTTATATTAATTCATTAAAATTTTAAATTTTTTTTAGACAAAACATAAAATGACTATTCCTTTAGTTATAAACTAAATAAACGTTCTTTTATTTTATCTGATTTTTCAAAATTTCGTCAACTTTTTGATGAAAATAGATCATGTACTAATATAATATGACTTTGGCGCAATATTATAGTTTATTTTCACTTTCCATTTCCGTCCCGCGCCTCTGGTTTTAAGACAAGAAACAGCATTATAAAAACCCTAATCATCTCTCATTTTCATTCTTCTTCTTCTCTCTTCCCTCAAGCTCTTTTCTTCACCTTCCTCGTCTCAAAGCACGAACCTCACAGAGTAAGCATCCTTCACAACTTTTCATCTTTTCATAACTGCACTATTTTTTTTTCAAGTTCGACGATTTTTGTATTTCTATTGTGACGGAATCGAAACCGACGAACGAACGATGCGGTGTTGCATCTGCGTCGCGTTCCTGATTCTGATTCACTCTGAAAATGCAGAGTTTCATGAAAGCAAGCATCGTTTTTTTGTTCCATAATTTTTATAATCATCAAATTTAAAACCTAGATGTGTTCTTATAGTACGCCGCTGAATTGAGGTTCAATGTTTTTGTAGGTGATGATAATCTGCGTGTTTTAGTAATTTTTGGCTAAAATAAGTGTATAAATTTTGCGATTTGTCTGTTATGAATGGATTATTATCTATTATAAATGGTTAAAAATTCTCATTCATCTGGATATTTGGAAGGATTTTTATACAATTATATTTCCTCTGTTTCTTGTTCTCCCGAGAAATTTTCACTGTACTGGATGATTAGTATTCTGCGTATGCACTTTTACATTTTTGGTACTAAACCCTTTGAAATTATTTGTGCTCATTCTGTAGTTAATTTTTTTCTGTATAGTTGCACTTTTTTAGTTTGCAAAATTTTATTAAAATCTTCAAACTGATCAATGTGCTTGTCAAGTTTTGAAACCCATCTTGATTTCATTAATGACTTGCAAGTGTTTGTTACAAAACTAAAAATGTTTGGGGTTGATCCTGGTGATTGTGTAGGTTCACTTAATGTGAAGAAGACATGCATTTCATGGTTGTGGTGCTACGGTGATCCATTTGTTTATAGTTACCGAATGCAGTGAAAGCTCGGTCTTCTTTTACTCATAAAAGGGAAGTCTTCTAAAATCGTGCATTGCAAGGTACTGTTTACTGGAATCATTATGCTTTAATTTGCTACACAAAACATTGCGGAAATTTTACTTTCTCATTTAAAGATTGTTATTCCCCTATGTGGAATTGTTGAAAATGTCTATTGGAAACTGATAAGATGTGCTGGTCTGTTATCCTTTATCTTCGGTCCATCATAGAGAGAAAATGTAGGACTGGTGCCAACAGTTCATTACTCTCATTGAGCCGAAATCATTAATTAATACTAATAGAATAGAAATTGAAAGCCTTTCCGCAATGGTAATGTTGCTTGCTTGCCTTGTGACCCGAATGCATTGATTCAAATCCTCGAAGCTGCCTCTTCGCTTGTGAGGGTAAGACTGCATACATCTATTGCTACTATGTGACTGAGAAGCCAAATATGATAGTGTAATAAATTGTAATCCTTGATTCCTTGGTATAATTCTACATTGATGGTCGAGGTCGACAATGGAGAAAGACTCTTTATTACCTGCATTCCGGGAGCCTCAAATAGATTAGGAAATTATTTTGCATTCCTACCTGTCTGTTCAGTTGCTTAACCTTGTTTCTGTGTCTTTTCATTTCTTTTTCCAGAGATCTTGGACCATGGCAGACCATCGAAATGGAGGTAACCAACCTGCCAACGGAAAGGCCAGTGCTGCAGGAACTGCATATTCTATTGATCTGAATGCATTTCAAACTCGACTAAGCGCTTTTTATTCACATTGGGATGAACACAAAACAGATATGTGGGGTTCTTCTGATGCAATTGCAATTGCATGTCCTCCACCTTCAGAAGATCTGCGGTACCTGAAGTCCACTGCTCTGAATTTATGGCTGCTTGGATTTGAGTTCCCTGAGACAATTATGGTTTTCATGAAGAAGCAGATCCATATCTTGTGCAGCCAAAAGAAGGCATCTATTCTTGAATCTATCAAGAAGCCTGCCAGAGATGCTGTTGAGGTGGATGTTGTTTTGCATGTGAAGTCTAGAAATGATGATGGAACTGCTCTAATGGATGCTATATTTCGTGTCATCCGTGCTCAGTCAAAGATTGATGGCCATGATACTCCCACTATTGGATACATATCAAGAGAGGCTCCTGAGGGGAAATTGCTTGAAGCTTGGGCTGAAAAATTAAAAAGTACAGATTTTAATCTGAGTGATGTCTCCAATGGGCTGTCTACTTTGTTTGCTGTGAAGACTAATGATGAGCTTACATCAATTAAGAGAGCAGCATACCTGACAACCAATGTGATGAAATTTTTTGTGGTTACGAAGCTTGAGACTGTAATTGATGAGGAGAAGAAAATTTCTCATTCCACATTAATGGAAGAAACTGAGAAAGTTATACTGGAACCTTCAAAAGTCAATTGTAAACTGAAGGCCGAGAATGTTGATATTTGTTATCCCCCAATTTTTCAGAGCGGCGGGGAGTTTGATCTCAGACCCAGTGCTGTCAGCAATGATGACTTACTGCATTACGACCCTGCCAGTGTAATTATATGTGCAGTTGGAGCCCGGTATAAAAGTTACTGCTCAAACTTAGCTAGGACCTTCTTGATTGATGCAGAACCTCTTCAAAGTAAGGCTTATGAGGTTCTTCTGAAAGCCCATGAAGCTGTTGTTGGTTCTTTGAAGCCTGGAAACAAGCTGAGTGTGGCATATCAAGCTGCTGTTACTGTCGTGGAAAAGGATGCTCCTGAATTGATTCCCTACTTGACAAAGTCTGCTGGGACTGGCATTGGCATTGAATTTCGTGAGTCAGGACTGAACCTTAATGCTAAAAATGAGCAGATAGTAAAAGAGGGTATGGTCTTCAATGTGTCACTTGGATTTCAGAACTTGCAGAGTGAGAAAAGTAAGTCTAAGAACAAAAACTTCTCTTTGTTGCTTGCTGACACAGTTGTCATCAACAAAGATAAGACAGAAGTTGTGACTGCTACGAGCTCTAAAGCTCTAAAGGATGTGGCATATTCTTTCAATGAGGATGAGGAAGATGAAAAGCCCAGGAAAAAAGCTGATGCCAATGGTGCTGAGCCCACAATGTCTAAGACAACTCTAAGATCAGACAATCATGAAATTTCTAAGGAGGAGCTCCGAAGGCAGCATCAGGCAGAACTTGCTCGTCAGAAAAATGAAGAAACTGCAAGGCGACTTGCTGGTGGTGGAAGTGAGGCAGGTCAGAATCGTTCCTCGTCAAGGTCTTCAGCAGATCTGGTTGCTTACAAGAACATAAATGACCTTCCCCCTCCTAGAGAAATGATGATTCAGATTGATCAGAAGAATGAAGCAGTTCTGTTGCCTATAAATGGAAGCATGGTACCTTTTCATGTGGCTTTTATTCGAACAGTTACCAGCCAGCAGGATACCAACCGCACTTGCTATATTAGAATTATTTTTAATGTTCCTGGGACCCCTTTTAGTCTTCCAGATCCAAATTCAATGAAGTTTCAGGGATCTATATATTTGAAGGAGGCTTCATTTCGCTCTAAGGATCCAAGGCACTCAAGTGAGGTTGTGCAGTCCATTAAAGCACTCAGGCGACAAGTTGTCGCAAGGGAGTCTGAGAGAGCTGAGAGGGCAACATTGGTTACTCAGGAGAAATTGCAGCTTGCTAATAATAAATTTAAGCCAATTAGATTGCCTGACCTTTGGATCCGTCCTCCTTTTGGTGGGCGTGGAAGGAAGATACCTGGTACACTAGAGGCTCATGTGAATGGATTTAGATATTCTACCACTCGACAAGATGAGCGTGTGGACATAATGTTTGGCAACATTAAGCATGCATTTTTTCAGCCAGCTGAGAATGAAATGATTACACTCCTGCACTTCCATTTGCACAACCATATTATGGTTGGAAATAAGAAAACCAAGGATGTGCAATTTTATGTTGAGGTAATGGACATGGTCCAGAATGTTGGAGGAGGAAAGAGATCTGCCTATGACCCCGATGAGCTTGAAGAAGAACAACGAGAGAGAGATAGGAAGAACAAAATTAATGTTGAGTTTCAAAGCATTGTGAATCGCATCAACGATCTTTGGGGACAACCCCAATTCAGTGGCCTAGACCTTGAGTTTGATCAACCTCTTAGAGAACTTGGCTTCCCTGGGGTACCTCATAAGTCTTCAGTATTTATTGTTCCTACTTCGGCCTGCCTTGTTGAACTGATAGAGACTCCTTTCCTTGTTGTCACACTAAGTGAGATTGAGATTGTTAATCTTGAGAGAGTTGGGCTTGGGCAGAAGAACTTTGACATGACAATAGTGTTTAAGGACTTCAAGCGGGATGTCCTCAGGATTGATTCCATCCCTTCTACATCACTGGATGGTATCAAGGAGTGGCTTGACACAACAGATATAAAGTATTATGAGAGCAGACTGAATCTGAACTGGCGTCAGATCCTGAAGACAATCATTGATGACCCACAAAGCTTTATTGAAGGTGGTGGCTGGGAGTTTCTGAATTTGGAAGCCACTGATTCAGAATCTGATAACTCTGAGGAGTCAGACAAAGGTTACGTACCATCTGATGTGGAACCAGAATCTGATTCAGAGGATGAAGCTTCTGATAGTGAATCACTTGTGGAGTCTGAGGATGATGAGGAGGAGGAAGATTCAGAGGACTCTGAGGACGAGAAGGGAAAGACATGGGAAGAACTTGAGAGGGAAGCAAGCAATGCAGATAGGGAGAAAGGGAATGAGTATGACAGTGACGAAGATAGGCAAAGAAGGAAGGCAAAAGCCTTTGGTAAGTCACGAGCCGGTGTGAGTAGTAGCATGCCGAAGCGGTCCAAATTAAGATAGATTATGGTTATTTGTTCTTCGCCACTTTCTGGTTCTTTGTTCCTGGCCAGTTTATGCTGTGGATAACGCTTGAGTGTGGAGTTGCCTTGTCATTTTAGGTTTAGTTTTTCTATTCATAATATTATATAGTTCAGACACTTGCTAGGAATCCTTGATTCTAATGTATGCCCCTAAAATCTATAAACGGCTCTCCTTTGACAGTTGCTTCTGGCCAATTATTTGTTACAAATATATATATATATATATATATATATATATATATATATATATATAAATATATGTTTGTTTGTTTCTTTTCATAATTTTTTTCTCTGGGTGATATACTGATTGAAACTCCTAGCAGAAGTTGGTGTGCAGGAAACAAGTTGACCATTATTAAGTGCTGCCGTATGATTTAGAGTTGTAAATCCATTATTATGCAGATTGGTCGGAAATCAGAATAAGGGAAAACGCTTATTTTTGGCCTCATGAAGCAAGCTGTTACAACAACTGGTTATAAATGTGGAAAACATATGACCGAGAGGATGCAAAGTATCATGTCCTCTGACGTGTAATGCAGTATACCCTAAAAAATCAAACACATAAATCAAACATGTAATGCAGTAATTTTCATAACACAATGATACGATATACGGATACGGAAGCTTAAAAATTTACCCCAAAAGAGAATTCAACATGGTTCAAACTCACTATTTAGATATCTCATCTATAAATTTTAAAAAACCCAAGCATAATGAAATTAAGATCTCACTAACACAATTACAATTTTTAAAGCTTCCAAGCTATGGTATTTTTACTTGTCTGGAGCACGAAAAATTTCCATGAGAAATAGTAATAGAGATTAATAATATGAATAAATACATATTTTGCTCCCTCAAAATTTTTATGCGTACTAGTTTGATTCCTCAAAAATTGAAAACCCAAAATGGTTTAAAAAATATCAAATATGGATTAAATTGTCCATTTTAACATATTTTATAACACGTGATAGAAACTATTTTGACTTATATTCGCGATCGTTGAGTACTAATTTTAATTTTTTTTAGAGATAAAATTAGCACACGCGAATATTTTGAAGGACTAAAGTGGATATTAACATATTAACTTATAATCTGACTAATAACTAATTACTTGTAATTATATAGTATCAAAATATAACGCAATATTAATACATTCAATTTGCTAGTAACATTAATTGTCTCAACTCTTTGTACATGATTAAAAGTTTACACAAAACATGTCTTCTCGAGCTATCTGTCCTACACTCAACTCCTCAACTTCGTAGGAATATCTTACCCTTTTTTTATAATTAAGTTCATCTTCATACGATTAAGAATTTATTTGTATGTTCATAGGCATTAACAATATCTCCTCAACAAACAACATAATTTGATCTTATATTCCTTCATCATCCTTCATCGTAATTGGGTTATAGACCCCTCATAAATAACAATTTGATAATAGTTCTATCAAACTCAAGATAATTGAGTGATAATTGTGTCATAGACCCCCATCAATAACTAAGCTATGATTTGCTTTATGTGAAAATTTGGTGTAATCAAAATTTTGTGATGAATATGTTAGGTGGTGGCCTGTTGTGTTATTTTGAAAAACAATATACACTTATATTGAACTATTGCTAGTCTCTTTGAGAATGATTAGTAATTATTTTATTATTTACGATTGAATATAATGATTTTTTACATATATATCTTATATATGACACTTTTCACTTTACGTTGTTATTTTACAGTATCAATGTAACTTTCTTAATTAACATAAGAAACATTCCTTATGTTAATTAAAGTCTTAATCAACCTAAGGAAGATGTTCTTAATATTATAATCATTGCATGTGTGACTTTAAGGATTATTAATGTCTTAATTAACATGTTGATTTTGTTATTTGATATTATAAAATTATAATCAGTGTCTACATGATTTTAAGGAATATTAAAGTCTTAACTAATATGATGATTTTGTTTTTGATATTATAATTGATGCCTTTGAGATTTTAGAGAAGATTAAAGTCTTAATTAACATCAGTATTTTATTTTCGATATTATAATCCATGTTCGTGCAACATAAAGAAGACTAAACTTTTAATGAGTTTACTATTATATTATAATAAACGTGTTAGGTATTAATGACTTATGAACACCTAGAAGGGGTTGAATATGTGTAGCGGTTATTAATCACCGCTTTTTGCACCAAAACCTAATTTCTGGAAACAACTCAGTTAATCGATTAACACCTAGTCTTAATCGATTAATTCATGCACAGAACAAAATGATCAGAGAGGCAGATTGCACAGTTATTTAAAATCAACTGAATAGAGATAAAGCAGATATTTTTAAGCACTATTAATAAGCATATGACAGTGAACAAATATGCAAAATATCAGCTACAGATTCAAATTGAAACAACAAGAAACGTAAAGAGGATTCAGGGAGAAAAAGCGTGCACAAGTGGATTTTTATCCTGGTTCGTCTGCGGTCCACTGCAAACTACATTTAGGCCTCCCCTTCTGATCTAGGGAGATTTTCTTCTTCACAATATTGAGTAAAAGTATGAATACACACCCCAATTCAATTACAAGCACATAAGACGCTTCTTTCTTGAAATCTAGGACCCTTAAACCCTTCGTTTGACTCTACCTTTCGCCTGAGAAAACATTTCTTATGAAACAACCTCAGCCAAGATTATTGTCCTCAAATCAAGACCTCGTAGTCTTGGCGAAGAATCCAAATCTCTGTGGTGGTACGACACCAAGAGATCAATCCATAAATACACACAAAACAGATTAAAACAGGAAGGTATTATTAGCACAATAATGCTTGAAATATTACAAGAAATGACCTTAAGACTAACCCACTCACTAATCACTCAAGCCATCAAGAATCATGTGAGTTAATCAAAAATAGAAATCAAAGAATCTCTCTATCAATCTTTACAAATAATACATGAACATGTGAGCAAGATAAGGATGAGCATATGAATATGTAAAACAGTATGCAAAAATCAGAAATCAATTCAACATGATAACTCTCTTCTCACACATGCAACTCTCTTGCAAAAAACAGTAAAACAAAATGAAATATGCTCTCTAAAATCAGCCCTATACAATATAATGCAATGCTACAGTTTTCTGGAAGTTGCCTCTATTTATAGCAAGTAGTTTTGGCAGTTGGATTCGTTGCAAACAGTTAAACGGTTAAAACAGAAATCAGTTATAACAAATAACAAATCTGTTAATCGATTAAGGCTACCCGTTAATCGATTAACCAGTGCAGCAGAATGAAACAGAAAACAGTTGTAACATAAACACTAATTTAATAGAAAAGCAGTTGAGTTAATCGATTAAGTCACCACGTTAATCGATTAACTAACACATTAAAGTACATGGTTCAAAAGGTAAACTTCTTATATGTTATGCACAACTTATATACATGTTCTAGCAATTATATTATGCCTAATATGCACATATAACATGTATGATAGATGCATAAACATACAATTAAGTAGATGATATGTCTCATGGATATGATATGACAATTAAGATGGCTTGAGAGACTAGCACCTAGGTTCACCTCACCTATACTCACTNTACTACGGCACACATCCCAGACTACTTAGAATAGTGACTATAATTATATCATAGTCTAGATATGATCAAATGAGCATAAGGCATGTTGATTGTTGAGTCATCTTCAAGCTTTAATAGAACCTTGTCTTCATCAAAACATATGCAAAGTATTGCTCGTGCTATCATTGACATTTTGCACTTTCAATCTCCCCTTTTGATGATGACAAACACCACATCAAAATTGTTCAAAATGTTTGATGAATTAGCTTGATGATGAGGTTGTATAATGATTGTTAATAGTTGTTTTTCAAAGATATAAAGATGAAGAGCATTTGCTACCCCTTAGGTAAGCAATCATTATTACGGAAGCTATGTAAAACAACCTGCAAAAGCTATTACACAACCTGCAAAATACATGTAATACAACAAGCAACCTTTCTCCCCCTTTTGACATTATCAAAAAGATACAAGTATTCAATTCTAGTCAAAAGTCAGAAGAGTTATTATAGTTATAACAGACTGTAATTAATCAATTAATTTTGGGCGAGTAATCAATCAACTAGCTGTAATAAGCTTGAACAGATGCACATGTATACATCATTTAATTGATTAACAGAAGCTCTTAATCGATTAAATGAACAGCAAACAGCAACAGAACAGTTTTAATGGCATGAAAGGCTACGTTTATTCAAATTAAGCATGGAATGATTAAGCATTTGACATATTTGAGCAGTTAGCAGTAGGCATAATCATTCAATATTGACACATACACCAAACATGATCAAGATCCATTTAAACAAAGGAGTATATTATTTGCAACATAATTAGTACTCAAGCATCAACAAGATAATTCGAAATCATTGTAAAGCAATGTCAAGTTTTAAAGCAGTAATTCAGCAGAAATTATAGAGTTATTACAATCCATAATAAGAGCAAAAGCGCAAAATAAAAGATAAGTTCTCAAGAGGGAACAAGGAACAACAAAGTCCACTAGCTAGGAAGGATAAAACTAAGGCTTTAAGGGCTCCTAACTAAGGATGAGATGGAGGGTTTTGGTTGTCAGGAAACATCGAGCTACTACCACCCTTGGTGAAGGTACTCAGCTTGTTGAACTCAGCACACAACATTCTAGTTTGTGAATCAGCAGTGGTCTAAACATAGTTCCTCAAAGAATGGTAATGGTTGTCAATATAGGCATTTTGACGCTCCTCAAAATTCTCCAGATCCGTATGATATGAGTCCTTCAGAGACTGAAAGTCAAGATCCATCCTATTATTGAGACGTTGTTCCATAGTATCCATGTAGGCTTGTTCGAAAGCAGGTTCCTGTGATGCATATCCTGAAGACTCCCCTGAGTAGCAGCAAATGGCTCTTGGTTATCACCTTGATCATCCTCACTAGAGGGGTCAAGGTTCACAGTGTTGAAGTCCTCTTGATATTTCCATGTGTTGCCGTACTTGTAAATACCCATCTT
>NC_032012.1:3889800-3947313 GCF_001865875.1 Lupinus angustifolius
ATGACCTTCAGAATCTCGTCAGGCCAATTAATCATTATGTTCTCCTTCACAGCAAACATTAACCACAAATCATTCACTGTAGGTTGTGCATGATTTGTGTTCCTCTGAATCAGAATATAGGCAATCAAGTAGTGTAGGAGCCTATTCTCCACGGACAGCGACCCAACTTTGGTCAATTCACCCTGAACATGTAACTAAGGTCTACGCAAACAAGACTTATACATTTCAACAACATCAAAAGAGTTGTTGTCTGCCCAACCACAATCACTTAAACTAGCACCAGTACAGGATAAACCACCCATGTTCATAAAGATATCTTAATTAATCTCAAACAGTTTTCCAGCAATCAGTGACCAATACTTCCCATATTTGTATCTAAAGTTGGCATAATACTCCCAAACTAGAGTAGGTTAAATGTTACCTTTTAATTCCAAGAAGGGGACAACCCCTTGAGCTTTCAAACCATGCAGAAAGTCGAAGTTTTGTTCCGCTAGCCAAGTCAAATTCGCAAACCGAATGTATGTGGGTTTCCTCCCCTGAAATTTGAGCAACCGGATTTCTTGCAGAATCAATGAATAGTATGGGTCCTCGCAGTCCTACCTTGCTTGTTGAGCTGGCACGGCTTTTGGGGCACGCGGTGGATGTTGAGCGGTTGTCTTGATTCTCTTATCACGTCCTTTCTTCATTGCTATTGAAGCTGAACCATGGTGAAGTTTTAATGGAAGGATTGAGGGAAACCTAGGGTAGGGTTTTCAATTGGGGAAAACGAATTTCTTGGAAATAAGAGATGGAGAAGTCGGTTTATGGAGTGGTAGTGATGTGGGGTGACTCAGTTTGGGCTAGGTTAAAGCTTAAGGATGATGTTGGACTTGTTCCTCTGAGATTTGAGAGAAAAAAGGATGAATGGGGTTTTGAAAAATGCCCAGAAATGCTTCTGTTTCTGATATACTGATGTCGTTAATCGATTAATAGGTTACCTTAATCGATTAACCTGAGTTAAAAATGTCAGGTTTTAAAATGTTTGCCCAGATAATCGATTAACTTATGGTCTTAATCGATTAAAAGCATCAGATACACCGCTTTGGATGTTTTTAAAGGCATGCAAAGATTTCAAACTCATTATTAAATCAATTTTAAGCAATCACATATATTTATAAGACTTTTATACACATAATCATAGATTTATACAAGGAATTATGAGCATTCAACATGTTTTTATAATAAAACATACAAGGCAAATAAATCATGCAAGGCAATTACATATGATCAATCAAGATATTTTTCATCAAGGATTCCTAGTTCTCTTCGAAGAACATAGAAAGTATTTCGTGAGAGGGGCTTGGTGAAAATATATGCTAATTGCTTAGATGTTTCAATAAATTCTAATATACAATCACCTTTTTGAACATGATCATGCAAAAAATGATGCCTTATTTCAATATGCTTGGTTCTAGAATGCAAGATGGGATTTGAGCCCAAAGTCCTTAAGTTGCTGCTTCATCCAAAGGATTTGAGTGCAACACACACCAGCAACAATGTATTCCGCTTCGGCGGTGGACAAAGCAACGCGTGCTTGCTTTTTACTATGTCATGCAACTAAGGAACTGTCTAATAGGTGACAAGTCCCACTAGTGCTTTTTCGATCCAACTTACACCCAACGAAGTTAGAATTGGAGTAACCTACCAAGGATAAGGAGGCATCCCTAGGATACCATAATCTCATATTTATAGTTCCCTTTAAATATCTCATGATACGTTTTACAGCAATATAATGTGATTCTTTTGGCAAAGCTTGAAATCTAGCACACATAAAAACGCTAAACATAATATTGGGGAAGCTAGCAGTTAAGTACAATAAGGAGCCGATAATCCCACGATATTTAGTTACCTCAATCGCTTTTCCCTTTTCATCTTTGTCCAAATAACATGCAAATGTCATAGGTGTAGATTCATCTTTACATTGCTCCATATCGAACTTCTTTAATAATTCTTTGCAATACTTCGATTGATGAATGAAGATGTCATTTTCCATTTGTTTAATTTGAAGCCCAAGGAAGAAAGTCAGCTCATCCATCATCGACAAAGGAAGAAAGTCAGCTCACCCATCATCGACATCTCAAACTCCCCCTGCATCAACTCAGAAAATTCCTTACAAAGGATGTCATTAGTAGATCCGAAGATAATATCATCAACATATATTTGTACAAGTAAAACATGATTATCTAATCTACGAATAAATAGAGTGGTGTCGACCAAGTCTCTTTAGAACTCTTTTTCAAGTAAGAACGAACTCAATCTATCGCACCAGGCTCTGGGAGCCTGTTTTAGGCCATGAAGGGCCTTCTTGAGTTTATACACATGGTTCGGGTATTTGAAGTTTTCAAACCCTAGTGGTTGGTCTATGTACACCTCCTCTTGAATATAGCCATTTAAAAATGTATTTTTAACATCCATTTGGAAAAGTTTAAAATTCGTGATTGATGTAAAAGATAAGAGCATCCGAATGGCCTCAAGTCTGGCTACAGGAGCGTATGTCTCATCATAATCGATGTCCTCCTCCTGGTTGTAGCCTTTGGCCACTAAGCGAGCCTTATTTCTTATTATTAAGCCAGATTCATCTAACTTATTAAGGAAGATCCATCTGGTGCCAATCACAAGATGATCTTTTGGTTTGGGGACCAAGTTCCACACATTATTTCGCTCAAACTGGTTTAGCTCTTCTTGCATAACTATACCCCAGTGTACATCCTCGATGGCTTCATCGATGGTCTTTGGCACTATTTGAGATACGAATGCAACAAAATTACAGAAATTACGTAAAGAGCTACGGGTTACCACCCCCGTAGATATATCACCTAACACCTTATCGAGTGGATGATCCTTTTTAATTTTCCACGCAATAGGCATGTCCTGATGTTTTTCTTCTACTATTTGCTCAGCATCTTGTTGGATTTGATTCATGTCCTTGAATTGCACTTCTTCTAGTGTACCTGAAATGACATCAGAAAAGACCTTTATATTTATGATTATATGAACTCAAAAATACTAAAAACATCAAATTTATAGTAAAAAATATATTGAGCCTCAATTAAAATAAAAGATAATCATTACAGAGTTGTTCTAATACTTCACCTGTAAAGTGTATATTTATATACAATGAGTATCAATCTAAAATAAAATATAATTATTTAAAAGATATGCTAAAATAACCTTATAAATATATATATATATATATATATATATGTATGGGACTTATAAACATATATTATCTCATACAAATTGAATTTTATTTGTTATAACTTATTTTTAGAATCAAGTATATTTCTACAATCATACTTTTAATAAATTAATACTGAAACAAATGTACATAAAATTAATCTTATTTTAGAATAAACTAATAATAGGTTATAAATTTATTGAAGATAATTTTATTTAATAAGATAGTGATGTATTTCTCAGTACTTTATAAAGTTTCATGCTCTTCATCTTCAAATTAAGCAATATAAATATAACGAATTATTTTTTCTATCTCTATCCTAAAGGTAAAACCCATCATCAAACTTCCTTTCTTAAAGTAAGTTTGTGCATCATCTTATTTATATAGTAATTTTTTTACTATTTTTAAATGTTCAAAACTAATTAATTTTCTTTCACACGTTAATAGCAACATCACGTTCACTTGACATGATAAAATAATAAAATATTTAAATGACTCCAAGAAACTAAGGAAGATTTATGTTAGGATTTCTCATCTTTGGTATGTTCAAATGGCACCAAAATCATAGTATCTTGAAATAATCTTGATAGACAGCAAGATTGCACTTTATATGTTATCAAATAATACATCAAGTTCATAAAATATTCATTTATAATATTATATTGTCTTATGTATTGTATCAGATAAGATACAAAGAACATAACATATATTATGCACAATTTCAATGTTACGTTGTGCACAATGATATTCACTAGAAGGCACATGACAATGTCTATATGATACAATTCATTGCTGGTACAACATTCAAAGAGAAAGACTTTCCTGATATTCCACTGTATGAATATTATTTCAATTAATTTGGGGACATACTAGTTCAGAACTTTCACACTAATTTGTTAGTAGCTTAGATAACTTTTATAAACAATATTGATATAGTAGAATATCAAGAAGTTCTTTCTCTTTTAAGTGTTGTACCAGCAATGAATTGTATCGTATAGAGACATTGTCACATGCGTCATATTAAATATCGTTGTGTGCACAATATTAAAATTGTGCATAACATAAGTGTTATATTCTTTTAATTTATGACTCCATTCATTACATTCAATTTCCTTAACAATAACTTGTATCTTATCCCCTACAATAAATAAGATATTATATTATTATAACTTGTATCTTATCAAGATCTTTTCAATATGCCATGACTTTGGTGGTATATGAGCATACCTGTTAAGGATAGAGCACAATGCGGAAGCACATGATTGAATCAATTGAGAACAAAAGAGAAGCAAGTAAAGGATAAAGAAAATAACACACAAGATTTAACGTGGAAAAACCCCTCAGTGTGAGAGGAAAAAAACCACGGGCGATCAAGAGCAAAATTCCACTATGTAAAAAAGAAGAGTACAAGAAATCCTCTTATAATGATGAGGACAAATGACAATATTTTTTCTCACAAATACTCTCTCAAATGGAACAAGAATTCTCACCAAGAATGCACTCACAATATATGTGTAAATGAAAGAGATGTTGTGTGTTGTGAAGATGATTTTGAAGCTCTCTATATGTGTCCTTTTATAGGCAAGCAAAGTCTTGGTATCTTGGATATGAAGCATTGGATGCTTGGAAACAAAGCCATAAAAGTGACACAAAATGTCTTTAGAGAGAGCCATAAAATAGTCATAAAATTCT
The DNA here is from genome assembly GCF_001865875.1 of Lupinus angustifolius. NCBI lineage: Eukaryota > Viridiplantae > Streptophyta > Magnoliopsida > Fabales > Fabaceae > Lupinus > Lupinus angustifolius. The sequence goes on from NC_032012.1 coordinate 3,894,710, forward strand.
TTTAAGGCATAGAAATGAGAGGCATCTAACAATCTCCACCTTGGCTCGAATTTGATAAGTTGCTCATCGCCAAATAATGCCCCGAAGGGCACTCAAGTGCTGTAGAGACCAACCAAGTCCAAGCAAAGTTGGAACTTGGTATTCGGAAGTGGCTTGGTAAGTATATCTGCTGGATTCTCTGATGTGTGAATCTTTTCCACCATAATTTCACCAATAGCAACAATATCTCGGATAAAGTGACGTTTTATATCAATGTGTTTGGTCTTGTCATGATAACGATTATTCCTGGTCAAATGAATAGCACTTTGACTATCACAAAACACTGTAAGAACACCCTGTATTAGACCAAGTTCATTTACCAAACCTCGGAGCCAAATAGCCTCCTTCACACCCTCCGTTGCTGAAATATATTCTGCTTCAGTCGTAGACAATGCAGCAATGGACTGAAGAGTAGCTTTCCAGCTAATAGCACTATTACAGAGAGTAAAGATGTAACCAGAAAGAGACCTCCTTCTGTCAATATCACCACCATAATCCGAATCAACATAACCTACAACGTCATCAGTTGTAGCCTTGTTTCTGTCAAATACCAAGCCAATACCAGAAGTACCTTTTAGATACCGAAAAATCCATTTTACAGCACTCCAATGATCCTTTCCAGGATTATGCATATATCGACTTACCATGCTAACAGCATATGCTAAATCAGGTCTAGTGCACACCATAGCATACATAAGACTACCAACTGCACTAGCATAAGGAATATGTGACATACGCTCCATCTCTTCCTCTGTATGTGGGCAAAGATCTAAAGATAACTTGAAATGTGCAGCAAGTGGAGTAGAAACAGGTTTACAATTATTCATATTAAACCTTTCAAGCACTCTTTCAATATATTTCTCTTGGGATAAAAACAATTTACCAGCTTGACGATCCCTGTGAATCTCCATACCAAGAATTTTCTTGGCTGCACCTAATTCTTTCATCTCAAACTCATTATTGAGTTGAATTTTCAATTTCCGGATCAAAGACTTGTCACGTGAAGCAATTAGCATATCATCAACATACAGTAACAAGTATATGAATGATTCATTTGGAAATTTCTGGAAATAAATACAGTCATCAAATTGACTCCTGCAATAACCTTGCCCAATCATAAAAGAATCAAACCTCATGTACCATTGTCTGGGAGCTTGCTTAAGGCCATATAATGATTTCTTCAATCGACAGACAAGATGCTCCTTATCAGGAACAATAAATCCTTCAGGTTGTTCCATGTAAATTTCTTCTTCCAGCTCTCCATGTAGAAAAGCTGTCTTTACATCAAGTTGCTCCAACTCCAAATCAAATAAAGCAACAAAAGCAAGCAAAACACGAATAGAAGTATGACGAACAACAGGTGAGAATATCTCATTAAAGTCAATACCTTCCTTTTGATTAAAACCTTTAACAACTAGTCGTGCTTTGCATCTTGGATCTTCAACCCCGGGAATACCGTCTTTCTTCTTATAGATCCATTTACATCGTAATGGTCGTTTGCCTTCGGGAAGCTCTGTCAAAGCCCAAGTACCATTCTTATGAAGACTTTCAATCTCTTCATTCATAGCCACTAGCCACTGTGACGAATCAACACAAGAAACAGCTTCTGTATAGCTGGCAGGTTCAACATCATCATTTACCTCTTGTGCAACTGACATTGCATAAGCAATTAAATTATCACCATCAGTGTATCTAGCTGGCCTTTTAATTAGTCTTCTGGTTCTGTCTCGAGCAATACAATAATCATCTTCTTGCTGATGAATAGGAGAAGTTGTACTGTCATCACAATCAACATAATGATCATCAATGCTAGATTGATTTGTAGAGGAAGATGGAACATCAACATTAGGAACTGTAGGTTTCACTATCAACTCCACCTTCTCGCTAGTACCCTGCAGATTACCTGTACTAGTAGAAGAAGACACAATAGATTGTTTTCCAGAAGATAAAAATGCATCCTCATTAAAAGTCACATCTCTGCTAAGAATTAATTTCCGTGACTTTGCATCAGAATACCATAAGCGATATCCTTTAGACTCAGATGCATAACCAAGAAATATGCACTCAACAGCTCTTGGAGCTAATTTACCATCATTAACATGTGCATAAGCAGGACATCCAAAGATTCTTAAGTTAGAATAATCAACAGGATTACCTGACCAAATTTCTTCTGGGATTTTGAAATCAAGTGCTGAATGTGGAGAACGATTAACCAGGTAACAAGCAGTAGATGCTGCTTCAGCCCAAAATTCACGCCGATGCCATAACCCAGCATTTGAGAGCATACAACGAACTCTCTCAAGTAGAGTCCTGTTCATCCGTTCTGCAACACCATTTTGTTGAGGATTTCTTGGAATAGTTTTGTGTCTAGCAATACCATTTTTTGTGCAGAACTCATTAAAATCACCATTGCAGAACTCTAATCCATTGTCTGTTCTAAGCTTCTTCACTTTCTTCCCTGTCTGGGTTTCAACAAGAGTTTTCCACTTCTTGAAAGTGGAGAAAGTCTCATTTTTATGCTGCAGAAAATAAACCCAAACTTTGCGAGAAAAATCATCAATGATGGTCATCATATAGCGACATCCTCCATGAGAAGGAAATTTAGAAGGCCCCCAAAGGTCAGAATGAATATAATCAAGAATACCTTTGGTACGGTGAGTTGCAGTGGAGAAACTAACCTTTTTCTGTTTCCCAAAAACACAATGTTTACAAAAATCCAATTTACCAATGCCATGTTTACCAAGATGACCTTGTTTGCTTAGAAGGTGCATACCTTTTTCACTCATATGGCCCAGGCGCATGTGCCATAATTTGGTAATGTCATTATCATGCATTGAAGAAGATACAGCTGTTGAACCTGTCACAACAGAACCTTGCAAGACATATAAACTACCAATCCGGTTAGCTTTCAATAATACCATAGCACCTTTCAATACCTTTAGAACTCCACCTTCAGCTGAATACCTACACCCGAGAGACTCTAGGGTGCCAAGAGAAATTAAGTTCCGCTTCAAATCTGGAATATAGCGGACATTAGCCAAGGTTCTGACAACACCGTCATGAGCCTTGATCTGAATAGTACCTATTCCTGCAACTTTGCATTGGGTATCATTGCCCATCAAAACAACACCACTGTCAACATGTTCAAAAGTGGTGAATAAGTCCTTATAAGGACACATATGAAAAGTACATCCAGAATCAAGAATCCATTCTGTTTTACTCCTATTATTATAAGAGACAACAGATAAAAGAATATCACCGTCAGAATTGGCTTCAATATTAGCAGCTTCAGAGGATTGTTGAAATTTTCCCTTATCTTGTTTTTCTTGTTTTTTCTTTAAGATAAAACAATCAGGAATGTCATGCCCCGGTTTCTTGCAATAGCGACAAGTTTTGTTGGATTTGCGACCTCTGGATTTGGATCTGAACTTTTTATAATTGGTACTCCCTTTTTCTTGAGTTCTACCTCGAACACTTAAGCCCTCACCCTTGTCCACAGAATTAACTTCAAGATCAAATTTTTCTTTGGACAATAAATTAGATTTAACATCTTCAAAGGATAAGGTATCATTATTTCCATACAACATGATTTCTTTGAAGTGCTTATAGGTAGAAGGTAAAGAGACAACCAACAAAACAGCTTTGTCTTCATCTTCAATATTAATATCAATATTTTGCATATCCATAATAATAGAATTAAACTCATCAAGATGAGTTTGAATAGGAGTACCTTCAACCATACGAATGGTGTATAACCGTTCTTTGAGACGAAGCTTGTTTGCGAGGCTCTTGGTCATGTATAAAGTTTCTAACTTCAGCCACAAAGCCGCAGCGGTTTCTTCATTGGCAACCTCACGAAGAACCTCCTTCGACAAACAAAGTTGAATTGTTGAAAGCGCCTTTTCATCCAACTCGTCCCATTGATCATCGGTCATGGAAACTGGTTTCTTTGACTTCCCATCTAAAGCTTTCTTTAATCCGCTCTGGATAAGAACGGCCCTCATTTGGACTCGCCAAATAGAAAAGCTAATTTTGCCATCAAACTTCTCAATGTCAAATTTTGCAGACATTTTGAAATTCTCAATTTAGTAAGAGCTCTGATTCCACTTGTTAAGGTTAGAGCACAATGCGGAAGCACAGGATTGAATCAATTGAGAACAAAAGAGAAGCAAGTAAAGGATAAAGAAAATAACACACAAGATTTAACGTGGAAAAACCCCTCAGTGTGAGAGGAAAAAAACCACGGGCGATCAAGAGCAAAATTCCACTATGTAAAAAAGAAGAGTACAAGAAATCCTCTTATAATGATGAGGACAAATGACAATATTTTTCTCACAAATACTCTCTCAAATGGAACAAGAATTCTCACCAAGAATGCACTCACAATATATGTGTAAATGAAAGAGATGTTGTGTGTTGTGAAGATGATTTTGAAGCTCTCTATATGTGTCTTTTTATAGGCAAGCAAAGTCTTGGTATCTTGGATATGAAGCATTGGATGCTTGGAAACAAAGCTATAAAAGTGACATAAAATTTTATTAAAGAGAGCCATAAAATAGTCATAAAATTCTTTTAAGGCATAGAAATGAGAGACATCTAACTTTTAAGTGTTGTACCAGCAATGAATTGTATCGTATAGAGACATTGTCACATGCGTCATATTAAATATCGTTGTGTGCACAATATTAAAATTGTGCATAACATAAGTGTTATATTCTTTTAATTTATGACTTCGTTCATTACATTCAATTTCCTTAACAATAACTTGTATCTTATCCCCTACAATAAATAAGATATTATATTATTATAACTTGTATCTTATCAAGATCGTTTCAATATGCCATGACTTTGGTGGTATATGAGCATACCAAAGATCAGAAATCCTAACAACAATCTTCCATAGTTACTTCAAGTCAAATCTTATATCATGTCAAGTGGACGTGATGATGCCATTAACGCATGAAATAAAATTAATTAGCTTTAAACATTTAAAAATAGTAAAAACTAACTATATAAATAAGATGATGTGCAAACTTACTTGAAGAAAGGAATTTTGATGGTTGATTTTAGCTTTAGAATAGAGATAGAAAAAGACTTTGTTAGACTTTGTATCGCTCGATTTGAAGATGAAGGGCATGAAACTTTATAAAGTATTGAGGAACACATCTTTATCCTATTTAATAAAAATATCAATAATAAATTTATAACTCATTATTATTTGATTCTAAACTAAGAGTAATTTCAAAATATAAATCATTATTATTTGACTCTCAAATAACTACTAACAAATAAAATTCAAAAAATTGTTACTACTGTTTATAAGTACTAACAAATATTAATATAGAAAACTATTAATAGCATTTTTATGTTATGATTCATCTTTTCACTATTCTGAATTATTTTTATACTATCGTTATAATTGTTATACATGTTATATTAATCATTATTTACGTTACTATTATCAATTATTTTTATTATTTTAGATTGATGCATTCATATATACGTATAATATTAATATTGGTTTTTGAGGTTATATGTGCATTATTAACATTTATATTTATATGTGCATTTGTATCAGCATTTTTTATTGAAAGTATTTGATTCTAAAATAACTGGTAGCAAATAAAATTCAAATTGTATGAGATAATATATTGCCTCTATATTTTCGATATAAATATAATGATTTCTTTCTGCATCATATTTTTTTTGGATTACATTTATGACTACTATATAAATTTATAAGGATTTTTTTGGCATATCTATTGATGATTATGTTTTATTTTAGATTGAATTTTACTGTGTATAAATACTTGAATATTTACACATACAATATTAGCATAACTCTAGAATGATTACATTTTATATTAAACTGACGCTCATTATATTTTATGCTATTGTTTTTAATATTCAGACTTCATATAATCATAAATATGTATTTTAAAATTAATTTTGATATCAACAATTTTAATAAATCAATGTTTACAAATGGAAGTTATTATTATATTTTTACGTTTTTTTTATCCTATTGCTAAATTGTTTACATAATTTTTTTACTAACGACAAACAATTGTGTTATTTTAATGTATATTTTTTAAAGAGTGGTTGTACATATTTTCCTAATAAAACTATCACTTTATAATATATATATTTGAATTGATATTTTTATTGTTTAAATTAGGTTTATTCATATGCGTTATTAAATTTGTATGTTGCTGAGAACTCACATATATTAACAATGCAATATTGTTTATGTTAAAAAAATTGATTGCAAGAATAGTTATTGTGATTTTTTGGAAGAAGATTTTTAGAAGCTCTATTACAAAAAAGTATAAGTTAAACAAAATTAAAGTTCCATTTCTATTATTTGGAAGATACATTTTTTGGTACACCATTTAGATATGTGATATTTCTATTATTTTTCTAACAGCTGTACTATTTTAATGTATATATTTTAAAGAACATTTGTACATATTTTCCTAATAAAAATTGTTACTTTTGTAGTATACATATTTGTTATGAGATATTTTAGGATCAAATAATAAATTGTTATAAATTTATATTCATAATGATCATTACCTAAAATTAAGGAATCATAATTACTTCAAACAAATATACATCAAATATTTGTTATAACTCTAATAATTTATATATATATATATTATAACTGCTTTTAAAAGTTTACACATAGAAGAATTAATTACATTATTGTAATTATGTCAAATTCAAGATATTGTTTTTTCTTAAGCCATAGATACAGGTAGATGAATAATATGATTACAATGAAATTGTGCTATGTTGGATTTGCGTATTGCTTTATTGTTTTCCTAATAAAATTTGTCAATTTATGTGTTACAATGCTAATAATTTATGTATATTTTTTATGATTGTTTTTAATAAATTACAGGTAGAAGAATAAATTCTATTATTGCAATAAAATGAAATCCAAGATAATGTTTCTTTCTTAAGGCATAAATACTGGTAGAATAATAATATGATTGCTATAAAATTGTGTTACACTCGATTTGCGTATTACTTTTATTATTTTCTTAATAAAACTTTTCACTTTATAATATACATATTCGAATTGAAATTTTTGCTGTTTGTATTCTAGGCCCTATTGTGGGGAGCTTTCAAGTAGATTTGGGCCTTATAAACAATCATGGATGATGAGGATTAAAAATTAGTTATTGATCACATGATAGTCATATATATGTATTTTTTAATCTTAACTATTTAATCAAGATATAGTGATTATTCATACAAAATGTTCTAATTTCTCACGATAACATATTGTTGTCAGGTTAGTAGTCCTTATACTATTAATCTTGTCATACATTTTATAAAACCTTACGATGAACACAGAACAAATAAAAGAAATGCCTACACAATGTTACACTAAACACAAACAAATAAAATAGAAGTTTTAGTTATTCATATAATTACAGGTAGAAGTTATTTTAGTAATAATCGGTAATAATTTTATACAATTTGAATTTTATTTGTTATGGTTTACTTTGAGAATCAAGATTATAAATTTATATTCATAATGAACATCGCATAAAATTAACAAATTAGAAATAATTCAAACAAAATAAATTACAAGTAGAAGAATCAATTCCATTATCACAATTAAATCAAATTCAAGATGTTTTTTCTTAAGCCATAAATATACGTAGAAGAATAATATTATTGCAAAATAAAAATAACATTAGTAGAGGTATACTGCTAATTTTATTCCTTCATACAACTATTAATCTTTTTTCACAATTAAATCAAAATAAAAAACGTTACTCCTTGAGACAATTGTTTCTTGTTTTTTCTTCTGATAAAAATAAAATTAGTCGGAATAGACTATTAATTTTCTAAATGCTATTAGATTTGAGTTAGACCTTACATACATTATAAATATTAATTATTTAATAACAACAAAAACTATTATGAAACATCTTTAAAGAGCTATAAAAGCATTCAACATATGTTATATAATATGGATTCATGCCATATAATATATATATATATATATATATATATTAAATATATAAATCATTATATTTGAAACTTTGAAGCAAAGACAAATTCTAAATAAAAACTATTGTATGCTTATAAAGAGGGTAAAGTTAGTGAAGGAGCAAAGACAAAGTAAATTACATATTAGTGTTCTACATAATAGGGGAAATAATAAATGAGATGTACTATAAATAATTAAGTGTAAATAAAATTTATTAAAATACTCAACTGAAAAGATAGATTTCCTAGTACATATAGTTATATAATAATATCTGATTAGTAGTATGTATTTCCACATACTTCTTTTACACATTTTATGTAACACCGTGATTTTCTGCGCACATTTTATTAAGTCTTTAATTTACAAACGATTAATTTTAGAAATTAATCTGTATTAATTTATGCTAAACCTTAGTTGAGCTTTAGTCTTGTATTCTGATTTCCTAATTTATGGTAAATTTTCATAATTTTATGAGACGAAAAGTCTTCAGGCCTCTTTCGAGCCCAAATTCACCCTAAATTCGGCCCAAATGTGATTTTTGAGTTCCGTAACTCAGAATCGAATTCTGATTGCGCCATTGGCTTCGAGATATTATTTTGAGTCAAAATAGACACCAAGTTTATCCATAACTCATCTCTATATATTTTTCACTCCGAAATCTAAGTTTTGACGTTCTAAACGTAACCCTAAATCGAGAGATTTTTAATCTCTGGCCAAGTTTTAACCGACAATACTCGGCCATGGTTTAATCATGATATTTCATCGCATTAGTCACATAACTCATTCATGAGTCAAACTTGCTTGTTGAAGAAGCAAAAGTACAATCACTTACATAATCTCTTAAATCACTCATCAACTCCTTACACCACCATGATTTTGGGGAACCACTTCGATCTCCCCCCAAATCTGATTTCACCCTCTATAAAAGCAACCCCTTGGCCTTGAGGAAGAAATTTTTTTCCTCACTTTCTCACTTTGCATTCTAAGCATTTCTAAGAGATTTCAAAGTATTTCTCTTCTTATTTTCTCAATCTCTCACACATATACTATTAGATAGTTATCATCTTTTAGTATGTTATTCTTGATTATATGATCGACACTATCAATCCTTGTGGTTTCTTTCGAATGAAATGTGTTGAGATGACCATATAGTTTTATTGAATCAACTTAAGTTAGCTTACTTTAAAGTGGTAAGTTTAACTTAAGAGACCTTAACTTAAAATGTTAACTTTTGATATGTTATTCTTGATTATATGATCAACACTATCAACCCTTGTGGTTGCTTTAGAATGAGATGTGTTGAGATGACCATATAGTTTTATTGAATCAACTTAAGTTAGCTTACTTTAAAGTGGTAAGTTTAATATAAAATATCTTGATTTTAAAATATTATTTTTATGAATGAGATCAACACTTTCAACCCTTATGGCTGCTTTAGAATGAAATGTGTTAAAATGACCATGGAGTTTTATTGTTCAAAAGTATTGAACCCACTTGAGTTACCTTACTTTAAAGTGGTAAGTTTAACTTAAGAGATCTTGATTTAAAATGTTAAATTTTGATATGTTGTACTTGATTATGTGATCAACACTATCAACCCTTGTGGTTCCTTTAGAATGAAATGTGTTGAGATGACCATAGAGTTTTGTTGAATATATTTTAGTTAGCTTACTTTAAAGTGGTAAGTTTAACATAAAATATCTTGATTTTAAAATATTGTTTTTTATGAATGAGATCAACACTATCAACTCTTGTGGTTGCTTTAGAATGAAAGGTGTTGAAATGACTATTGTTCAAAAATATTGAATTCACTTGAGTTAGCTTAATTTAAAGTAGTAAATTTAACATAAGAGGTCTTGATTTAAAGTGTTGACTTTGGTTAAGTAACTTACCTTAAAGTGGTGAATATGACTTAAAAAGGCTTCATGAAAGTATTAATTTGTGTTAAAGTTAAAAGTACAAGCTTTGTTAAAGTCTTATTTTAAAAATGATTGTTTTTTTAAACAAGACTTTCGATGATAAAGGATGGTTCAAGAATATTTAATCTTGAATAGGATGGATGAAAGTGATTAAGTCCATGATAGGTTAAAAGATGTATTACCTAAGGGTTATCATATAAGAATTTTAACTCGCAAACCTACTAATTTGTTCTTGTGTTTATTTCTGAAGCTTGCGAAGTTGGGAAGCATACTCATTTTGCAATTATCACCAAGGGAACCACTCACGCGACACTCTAAGGTGAGGGAAAATACATCGTGACACTGTGGTGTCAGGATATGATATTCAGACCTCCTAAGCTACCTCAAAAGTTTGGAGTTATCTTGAGTATTAAGAAATCTCGTACTTAATCAATTGTTTGTCTATTAGGATTAAGTACGGATGATCTCTTAAGTCATATTGTTTAAGCTATGTCTATGTGAGGAGTAATGTTGTAGTTATCCATAGATGAACATTACTCGAATGACTGTAACTAGGAAGGATCGGCTATGCCTTAAGATATTCGATTTTCCATATTCTAAAACCCCTTGTATGATGGTCATAATTGATTACCATAGTTGATAATTGATTATCGATATCAAAAATCAGAATCTTGTAGCTATTATAACTAGGAGTAGTCGATTAATCCTTTTACATAATCGATTATTGATATAAAAAATCAGAATATTGTAGCTACTATAACTAGGAAAAATCGATTAACATGTAACATAATTGATTATCAATATTCTAAAATCTCCCTGTCTGATGGACTTAATCGATTACCTAGTCTAGTAATCGATTATCGATATCATAAGTCATAATTCTTTTAGCTACTGTAACTAGGAATAATCAATTATCCTTTGGCATAATCGATTATCAGTGTTATAAAATCGTCCGAATGATAGAAAGTATGGGAATGTGACTAATACAAGATAAAATGCTTTAAAAAGGACTGATGTCCCAAAGATGAAACAAATACCTATCACTAAAGCATAAGTAAACATTATCTACCGGTAGTATGGGCTGCTGGTGGTAACGAGATTACTTAGGGCACTCCTGACAAGGTCGTCGACTATTATGTCGTTAAGGGCGAGGCTCAAAAGGTTATGTTTACCACACAACGAGATCGTCTAACAGTAAGTGACTTGACCATTGTCCCGTCCAGGGTGATTCAGTGATAGTTCGTAGTGGTGGGGATATTATTCATCTTTTATGTTATAACGTAAGATCGGCCCCCACAAGAAGCATTTATTTGGGAGATATCTTAGACTGAGGCGATCATGTAAAAAATAATGTTTAAAAGATTTAATCGGTTAACCTCGATTAGTGTGTATACTCATTGTGAACAATGATGTAGTTGAGAGGAAAGTTACAGGAGACGAATGAGCCCCAAGATGTTGAGAGACATGATGATGGCGGTGACGCGTCAACAAAAGCCTTGAGGGAGAGTCTAGGTGAGACGAGACCCCTATATTCATGGATGAGGTATTCTGTTGGATCAGACAGTTCTTACATCGCAAACTAGACAATTGCTGACAACCCCTTTTTGCTATCAGGATTGATGAGAGTGATGCCCAGAAAGTGTTTGGTACGACACTATCCTGAAATGGACAGTTCCATTAGAACAGATCGATCATATATCATTGCGATGAATAAGTTGATGCGTTCAAATTGCCTTGTTATGGGACCTGTAATCTCATTATTTCTGAATAGTTTATTGAGGGAATATTAGTGAAAGGATTGATGAACTAAATATAACATTCATATATTAAACTCGTGGATATTGACCCTCATATCTTGAGTTACAAACATCATTTGTCATATGCATTTATGTATGTGATAACATAGTATGTATATTATGTGTGTTGTGTCTGGATGTGATATTCTGTATAATTTCACGTCGTCGATAAAAAATATTCATTAGATGGCTTACTCCCTTTTTTTGTTTGTATTTCGATACACGTCCTTGTCTAGATGGACAAATCGGTGCAGTTTCACAGCTACTAATTCTCAATGTCCTAAGAGAGGACATGGAGAATTGATGGGGACCGCTATACCTACACATGCCCTTGTGGCCTGAAGCTGGAGATGGAGTACGACAGCATACACAACGAGATCGTCTAACAGTAAGTGACTTGACCATTGTCCCGTCCAGGGTGATTCAGTGATAGTTCGTAGTGGTGGGGATATTATTCATCTTTTATGTTATAACGTAAGATCGGCCCCCACAAGAAGCATTTATTTGGGAGATATCTTAGACTGAGGCGATCATGTAAAAAATAATGTTTAAAAGATTTAATCGGTTAACCTCGATTAGTGTGTATACTCATTGTGAACAATGATGTAGTTGAGAGGAAAGTTACAGGAGACGAATGAGCCCCAAGATGTTGAGAGACATGATGATGGCGGTGACGCGTCAACAAAAGCCTTGAGGGAGAGTCTAGGTGAGACGAGACCCCTATATTCATGGATGAGGTATTCTGTTGGATCAGACAGTTCTTACATCGCAAACTAGACAATTGCTGACAACCCCTTTTTGCTATCAGGATTGATGAGAGTGATGCCCAGAAAGTGTTTGGTACGACACTATCCTGAAATGGACAGTTCCATTAGAACAGATCGATCATATATCATTGCGATGAATAAGTTGATGCGTTCAAATTGCCTTGTTATGGGACCTGTAATCTCATTATTTCTGAATAGTTTATTGAGGGAATATTAGTGAAAGGATTGATGAACTAAATATAACATTCATATATTAAACTCGTGGATATTGACCCTCATATCTTGAGTTACAAACATCATTTGTCATATGCATTTATGTATGTGATAACATAGTATGTATATTATGTGTGTTGTGTCTGGATGTGATATTCTGTATAATTTCACGTCGTCGATAAAAAATATTCATTAGATGGCTTACTCCCTTTTTTTGTTTGTATTTCGATACACGTCCTTGTCTAGATGGACAAATCGGTGCAGTTTCACAGCTACTAATTCTCAATGTCCTAAGAGAGGACATGGAGAATTGATGGGGACCGCTATACCTACACATGCCCTTGTGGCCTGAAGCTGGAGATGGAGTACGACAGCATCACTATGCGTTTTCCATCTCACCATGCAGTCATGGAGACTTCTTTCACTCTACCAGGCCGGAGGCTGATACCTACTATGTCATCCACCCAGTCTTCGATTCCTTGTGGACCAGCTGTTGCTGGACCGTCAATGAGGCGAATGAGTTGGAGTGATGTGACCCGTTCTACACTGCCAATGAGAGCCACTCGACGTACAATGCCAGAACCGTAGGTGTATGCTAGGACATGGATTAGGTCGCGGGGTTCTGCCTATGATACCATGGAGGAGATGGAATCTGAAGATAACGATTGTGTGGAACTGGTCCTCATAGAGGACTCTATCAATGTGTTAGATCTTTCTTCAGACTCCGAGCTAGAGGAGGACCCGAGTGAGGGTTCTTGTGCCCCCGTTAGTTCTGGAGCTAGTCGTTATGAGCTATTTCCTTTTCCTTTTTGCTTTTTGGGTTAAGGTATTTGTATAGGGTACTTTTGTAGTGCTGAAGAATTCAGCCTATTTTGTATGCTTCAGTTGGGCGATGATTAGATTCTGCTTGTATTCTGTACTGACATTTTACTTGATCAAGCAACACCTTATTATATGTGTTGTAAGGTCAAGTCTAATTATTAATAAAGAAGTATTCAGAAAAGTAGTGTATCATTTTCAGTTACTGTTAGGTAACCATTATTGATTTTCCGCAGTTTATGTTACTAAGAACGTGATGTCTCGAAAAAGAAATGAATATAAGTAAAACAATTTTTAAAGATATATTAAAAAAAAGTTGTCTCATTTTAATCACAATATTCATAAAGTAATCTTCGGGACGTTACAGTTTAACATTTTATTACCTAAAAATTGATGAATAAGTTTTTTCTCTTTCCTTTCCTTGCATTCACCTCCTCTCTTTTTCTTTATTTCTCTTCTTCCATCTTCTCCAACTCCTAATTTTTATGGGTTTAAGACTAAAAAATCTAAATCTATAATATTTCTCTTGTCATTAAAGTTGAGATTTTTTAATATAAATAATTCATTATTTTTTATAATATTAGTCAACTTGGGAGTCATAACACGATTGAGAATTTAAATATCACATACTAAAAAATACTAGCATACAAATATTTTCCTATAAAAAACATTTGTCAAAACTTAAATGTTACCAACAATTAAGATATTTAAATCAATCAAATCGGAACAATAATGATAATAATAAAAAAAAATCAATTTCTACTATTTTTAAACCTAAAAGAATAAAATAAATTATATAAGGAAATAAACATATATAATGAAGAGTAAAAGAAAATAACTTATAACAAATAGTATCTTACTAAATCAAATAATATCTTGACATATATAATTGAATAGTAATAATAATGATAATCATATTAATATTAATAGAAATAAAAATATAATAACAATAAAATTTTACTACTCATTTTTATCTTAACATTGCATTATCTTCATAAAGTAAATCAATTATATTATTGTAATTATTCTATTAAAAAATATTAGGTATTTTTTCTTTAATAAATAACCCATATCAGTAAATACCAGAATTTAATTAGATGACACAATTTTTGGGATGTTACATCCCTTCTTTAGAAAATTAGATAGAATAATAAAAATTTTATTAACCTTTTAGAGAAAATAGTTTATACATCATTCGTGTAGTAATTGTCATTGATTTTTTTTTAATAAAAATAATACATACAAATAATAGATTATGTAATAACATGTAAAAACCATTGCTCAGACAATATACAGATATTAAATTATGAAATTTATTTATATATACATGGTAATGTAAGACTATATACTATAGTTATATATGCTTAAAAAAATCCAAACATAGTGTGACACGTGAACCAAATAGAATTCCGTCTTTGCGTGACTACACTCCAAATTCAAGTTTGTTAAGGAACATTTCTTAATCCTCCTTCATCTTTCATCAACCTTTTAGTCCCATGCAGAGACCAGAGAACATGTTCCAGGGAACCAGAGGGCCCTACGAAGGATTGTATATTGTTTAGGGAAAAAAGTGTGAATTGTGAAGGCTGTATTTAAAATTTGTTTTTTAATAATGTAATTAATATGCACTTACACAAGTCACGACATAAATAATTTTAACAACACTTTAACATCTCATATTTTGGAGTCTTCCCACTAATAATTCTACTACTAAATAATAAAATAAATATACCTAATAAGTAAAGTAGTTACGAAAGTTATTAAGACGATTGAATATAAACTATGTTTTTATCCTAACTTTGTTAATTTCCCTTTGGTATTTTAATTTTTTCTGGTGTGATAAAATATATATTTTCATGTCCATTTTCAATTAAATATATATTTACTATTACTCTTTTTAATCCTATACTTTCCGCTAGGGATAGGTAACGGTTTGGGTTTATTAGAAATAAAAAAGCAATAATGTATTTCATTGATTGAATGAATGACTTGAAAATTGAATGAGTTACATGATATAGAATGAAATTAGATTACAAATAAACTAATCAACCTATTATATAAAAGAATAAAAGAGATTTAACTCTACTTAACTCCTAATTAACTAACTAAACTATTTTACACATGTTTTAATAATGTAAGTTAAACTTAAAATGTTTGTTTGTTATGCTAAAGGCTGTAAGTTGGTTTAAACTAATTATTAGTCTAATATAATATTAACCCAAAATATATTTCAACACCCCCTTAAGCTAGAGAGTGGATGTTGACAACTTTCAGCTTAGACAAAAATGATTGAATGGAGAAGGCTCCAAAGCCTTTGTCAATGATCTGCAACTTCAAATCCTGCATATATTTATGATCATGGAAGGGAATGCTTCACCAAATTTATTGTCATTCAAGTTGATATATCTAATGAATAAATTTCAAGAGATAGAAGAATTCTTCAAGAATATAGATATGAAACTAGTAAGGTTATGCTAAGAGAAATAATAGAAGAATTATTATTAGAAAATGAATTGAAATTAAAAGTAATGATGTTGTTCGTCAAGAACTAATATAATAGAAAAAATATCAACTCATCATATTATTGCTAAAAAATAAAATCTTGGTTTCTTGGCAAAAAATGAGGAAAGTCAAGAATATGATGAAACATGAATAATATTTGTTCAAAAATAACAAAGCTCAAGAATACCATATTGTTTTCTTTGCCAAAGAATGAAATAAATCTAAAACAACATGAAATATGAACAACATTTTTTTAAGAATAACAATGCTCGAGAATACCATATTGGTTTCTTGGCCAAAGAATATGATGAAATGTGAGTAATTTTTACTCAGGAATAACAAGAGAAAAATATGATGAAATATGAACATTTTTAGCTCTAGAATAACACGAGAAAATATTTGATAAAATTAAATATGATTAATTTTACTAAAGAATAACAAGAGAAAAATATGATGAAATATGAAAAAAAAATTGCTCAAGAATAACAAGAGAAGAATGTGAAAGAAAATGATAAAGAAAGAAAGAGAGCAATAAAATGAATAAAGATGCTTTGATGTTAGTTTAAAAACTTGTTGTTGAACTCAAAAGTGCAAGTATCCCTTTCAACAATTGTACTTTCTTCTTCCAATACTTCTTTCCTTGAACCCCTTGAACAACTCTTCCTTTACATCATGAAAGACATAATTATATTGTTCTAATGTTATATTAGAAATTAAAAAACAAGAAAAGAATTTTGTATTTCATTGATTGAATAAACTGAAAATTGAATGAGTTACATAATATAGAATAAAATTAGATTAACAAAAACTATTCAACTTATTATATAAAAAATACAAGAGGCTTAACTATATTTAACTTCTAACTAATTAACTAATCTATTTTATACATGTATTAATCATGAAAAATGAATTTAAAATGATTATGTTTGTTATGCAATATAAGTGAATTTAAACTAATTACTAGGCAAATATAATATTACCCAAAAATATATTTGATAGGGTTAGTTATAACATTAGTTAGTATGATTTATTTATTTCTCTTCACTCGTTTACCTTTTGTTTTAAATTTTCAGGTACAAGTTGAAATATATGTTATTGGACTCTAACTCTACTTATTTATAGCTTAGTATTGCGCGATAAAGAAATGCAATTTAAATTAAAAAAATAGAAATTGAAAATATGAGATAGTTTAATAAAAGTATATGTTTAAATTTAAGTTAATGTTTAAAAATCCAATTAAAATTTAAAAAATTGTCTATAAATAGTTTATGTTTAACTTAAAAATCATGTTAATTAAAATTTGTTTATACTTTATAATTGTATTGAGTTTAAAAACATCAAGTTGCACAATAAAAAAAAATCCAGAATGTTTATAAAACTGATGCACTATATATAAATGATAATGGACTAAAATAATGGAGATAAAGACACATCAAATTGGTCCATAACCACACAAAATTTCTATTTGACCGTGTGTGGCCTATTTTTGTTCTTCACCCATGAAGTGTCCACGCAATTGTTGAGATCCATTACAAGATTATTTTTTCTTTAACTATTTGCACTTTCTTAAAAAAAGCTGATGTGGCAAGATGATTAAAATGAGTGGAAGGAAGTAGAAAATTGAAAGAATTCAAATAAAAACAAAAGTGGAAAAATAAAAGAAGGCGTGGAAGAAGGAAAGAAACAACATAGAAAAGGTGTTAGAATTAGTTTCCGTGGAAAATTTTGTCCACCCTCTTGATCTTGGAAAATCACAAACAATTTTCTCAGCCGAAAATTAACCACTATTTCTCTATAATCATGTTAATTAAAATGAGATTAATATTGGTAATATATTTTATCGTGGGACATGTACACCAAAAAGAGTATATAAAAGCTTTCTCTCAAAATAATCTAAGCCATAGCTTTCTTACTAACTTCGTTCATTAGGTCTTGCTGTGATGCTGTCCAAGTAGGCATAATAAGAGACAAGCATTTGTAGGCACTAGTGGTTTATGGTCAGCAATATGAATTATTGCTAGAAAATTAAACAAGTCTAGATCAAAAAAGTTATAGAATTTATGTTAATTCGAAGGTTCACTAGCCCTTCTTCCTTAGTAATATCATATCATGACAATTTCGCGGAAAGTTTGTGGCATATAAACTTTGGAATTCAGTTTGATCAACATATTGTAGTGGAATTGTGGAAAGAATAATAATCAACAAGACCTAAACCAAGACTCTGTAAGATAAGTTAGCTTTGGATCAATAGATAGGTCAACATAGATTGAATTAATTATTTGGACTCGGTTACTAATCTCATATCTAGTCACAACATCTATTTGTAATTACTTTTTGTATCTCACTTTTTGTAATCTGCTTTTGAAGTATATTTAACTCTTTTTCTTTTAATATTTATTTCTTTTGCCGATAAAAAAAAAGTTCAAATTAGTTGAATACTAATAAGCTACTGATGCATTCCCATAAGGTGATATTTTTTCTCAAATGATTAAAAACATTTATGTTACCCATGTACTTAAATGGTTAAGAATACACATGTTACTTGTGTATTTACAAGGTTAAGAGCATATATATTATCCGTGTATTCTTATGGTTAGGAATACACATGTTATATGTGTATTCACATGATTAAGAACACATATATTACTTGTGCATTCGCACAATGACGAATTCAAGACCCAAAGACAGAGACAGGGGGTGCAATTTGCATTGAGTGCATTGTAATTGAACTTAACTTGGATCGACCAGTCTGACCCATAACAAATACTTAATCAGTTACAGTTGCTCACTCAACTAACCATGAACCATAATCAATATGAATCCGTTCAACTTGATTATTTTAAACATAAAACCATTAATTGAGTCGACCGTTTAAATCAATCCATAAAATTTTAAATTTTTTAAAAACTATATCATATAAACTTGATTATTTTTAGATTTAAATTTTTTTAGACTTGATACATAGGATTGTCCATAATGTATCTAATATAGCAAATAAATGTCAATCATCCAATTTTATATAACCTAACAATATTAAGGTAACATCCTACCTGATATCGTTTTTGCATTCGCATGGCTAAGAATACATGTTACATGTTTATTCATATAGTTAAAGATGAACATATATATTACATTTGTATTCATAAAATTAAATACTTATATGTTACTCATACATTCGCATGAGACATGGTGATTTTACACATTCGCTTTTTTCTCCTGTCCAAGTCGGGAACATCCATATGTACGTGAGGCTAAATCTCCCAGCGGACATTTTTCATCTACAGGACTAAGATATTACTTAAGAGAAATCAAACATATACCACTTGAACCAATGTTCGTTGGTAGTTTAATTAAATCCATGATTTATATTAGTGCTTGACCCTCCTTTCAATATTCCTGGATCTGTCCATGCATATAAAATAATCAAAATTCCATTAGTAATTAAAATATCATAGGAAATCAAGATTTTTTATTGAGTTTTGGTTGATGTATTATTGCTCTTTTTTTTCTTTCCCTAGATTTTTAGCATATAACTTGGTGGGTGTTTAACACCAACTGGTATATCTTATAAATTTATTGAATGTGTTAGCCTTTAATTTTTAATACTCTCAATAATATTTTATAACGAATATGAACATTAAATAAAAATGGTAGAACATAGTCCACAAATCATTTAAAAAGTGTAAAGTGTTAAGGATTGCACTAGCAATATTTTATCTATGTTTTTGATGAAGACAAAGTTTTATTAAAGCTTGAAGAAGACTCAACAATCAATATGTCTAGAGCTTATTGGTCATATCTAGACTAGGATATATATATAAATAGAGTCATTATTCTAAGTAGTCTGTGATGTGTGTTTTAGTAAGTGAGTATAAGTGAGTTGAACCTAGGTGTAAGTCTCTCAAACCATTATAATTGTCATATCACACTCATGAGACATATCATCTAGTTAATTGTATGTTCATGCATTAATCGTAGATGTTATATGTGCCTATTAGGCATAATATAATTGTTAAAACATGTATAGAAGTTAAGCATAACATATGAGTAGTTTACCTTTTGAACCACATGTTTTAATATGTTGTTTAATCGATTAACATGGTGACTTAATCGATTAGCTCAACTGTTTTTCTGTTATATCAGTTTTTCTGTTACAACTAGTGTCTGTTTTAAATCATGTTGCACTGGTTAATCGATTAACGTGATACCTTAATTGATTAACATGTTAGTTTTATGTTATAACTGTTTTATGCTTTAACTGCTTAACTGATTGCATCGGTTTGAACTGTCAAAACTGCTTTGTATAAGTTTAGGCAATTTCCAGAGAAGTTTAGCATTGCATTCTATTATATAGGACTGATTTAGAGAGCATATTTCGTGTTTTACATTCTGTTTTGCAAAGAGAATTGCATGTGTGAGGAAGAGAAATTAACATGTCATATTGAATATTGATTCTTTGTTATTTGCATATTGTTTTTCATATGCTTAGTCTCATCCTTATCTTGCTCACATGTTCATGCATTATTGATAAAGATTCTTAGAGAGATATCTTATGATTACTGTTTTTGATTAACTCACATATATATGATGGCTTGAGTGAATTGTGAGTGGGTTAGTCTTCAGGTCTTTCATTGTGATATTCCAAGCATTATTGTGCTTATAATACCTTGCTTTTGTAATCTGTTTTTTGTGTGTATTGGATTGATCTCTTGGTGTCTTACCACCACAGAGATAGTGATTCTTCACCAAGACTAGGAGGTCTTGATTTGAGAACGAGAATCTTGGCTAGGGCTGGTTCGCGAGAAAGGTTTTCTCAGACGATAAGTAGAGTCAAACCGAGGATTAGATGTTCTATATTTCAAGAAAGAAGTGCCCTATGTTTTGTAAATTGAATTGGTGTATGTGATTAAACTTGTATGTGATTAAGCTTGTATTCAATATAGTGAAGAAGAAAATCTCTCAAGATCAGAAGGGGAGGCCTGGATGTAGTTTGCAGTGGCCGCAAACGAAGCAGGATAAAAATTCATCTTTGCACGTTGTTCTCTCTTAAATCTTCTTTACATTTCTTGTTGTTTTTATGCGAGTTAGAAGCTAATATTTTGCATAATTGTACCCTGTCATATGCTTGTTAATATTGTCCAAAAATATATGTTTTATCTATGCTTATCTGGTTATAAATAACTGTGCAATTTGATGTTCTGATCGTTCTGTTCTGTGTGTTAATCGATTAAACCCACTAGTTAATCGATTAACTGAGCTGTTTCCAGAACTGGGTTTTGGTACGAGAAGCGGTGAACCACTACACCTATTCAACCTCTTTCTAAGTGTGTCTAAGCCACTAATACTTAACAAATATAAATTCTCTAAAATATTTAATTTAAGTGTATGATCGAGTGACTCTGAGTCTTCACATTTCAGAAATTCAAGCATTATCTCTTTTGAATTATTATGCAAAATGTCACAAACTCACAATCAAGTGAAGTTATATCTTTTAAAAATGAGTTTTGTATCAAACATATTATTGAAAAAAAATTGAATTATATATATTAATTGCAATAAAATTGCACAATAACATATGTGATAAGCATTAATTGCAATAAAATTGCAAAAGTTAAAAATTTAATTAAACAATAAAAGTTTTGCTATAACATAACTTAACAAAATGATAAATATAACTATAATCAATTAAAAACATTTGATTTTTTCATCTTAAAATGATATTGTTTTGGTTGTTTTTTAAAATTGATTGTCTCGATCTATCCCACCGGCCTGACGACCCGAGTTACTGATTTTAGGCTTATACCGATCAAGTTGAATCTAATCAATACTATTTTGATGAAAAAACTGATTAAATAATGAGTTTGGACTGGTCAGATGTTCGATTCACGATGGAACAAGTCGAACCAATCAATCCTAATCGAGTTTTTTAACACTCTTATAAATTATCTTCCTTTTGACTTTTGAATAAATTTGTTATAGTTAATGTTCATAATAAAATATCATGATGTTCATAATAAAAAATTACTCTTAAAGTAAATGGATCTCCACTCTTATATAATATATATTGATAAGTAGATATTATATATAAATATTAGGATAAGACTAGTATAAAAGATTAAGGGGTAAGATAAATATTATAGAGTTGGAGATAAAGAATAGAAGATAAAGAGGAATATATTTAAATATAAAGAAACAAAAGTATCACATTACCATATCTTTGGTATGGTAAGTTTAGGTCAGTATTATTTTTAATTAATTTTTTATAACTATGGACTATGGAGCAATTGTTTGCTAGTTATTCAAGATAGTGTTGTTATAAATTCATTTTTACATTCCTTCTTATCTAAATTGATAGCATTTTATCTTGAGTTGCATAATATTTATCTTTTTATTTATTTATAGTATAATATTATATATAATTCCACCATATAGTTTTACTTTTTATTATTTGTATTTATTTTCTAGTTGTAGGTTATCCTAAAAATTCTTACTATACCTATATATTGATGATCTTATCTCTTTTTGCTTTACCTTAGACATGGTTATCCTACTATCACTAATTATCATTGTTAAATTTATTGCATACTTTCTTGAGAATGAAAATAATATTGTACTCGTCCCTTGAATCCATCTCATAATTTCTCTCTCTCTCTCTCCACATATATGTTTTCTTTCACCCAAAGGTGAAGCTACATCTTTGTGACCACCACATATCCTATATTTGTATAAATAAAATTTTACATATATGGTAAGCTTTAATAGCTCCAAATATGATCTACAGATAGTAATACATAATCAAGTAATCAACCATGTAATAATATGATGTAAAGAGAATGAGTAAAGGAAAATGAATTTCATAGTCTTAAATTGAGTCTTTTAAGTTAAGAACTCGAGACTCCACAAACTTGATTAATTAAAAAAGTCTTTTAACAATTTAGGTGATAAAACTCTATACGTACAAAACGTTAAAACTCTAGACAAAACTCTTTTTATAGGTGCGTTTAAAGAAGAGTGATGGAGACACTGTCACAGTTTTATATAACTTCTCAAATTAGGAAGGAATGTGGAGCCACAGCATCATCAACCACAATTTTATCTTCTTATGACAACTTCTCAAATTAAAGAATAATGACGAAGACACTGCATTGTCTCTGCCACCTTATTATATTTTTTTCTAATTCATAGAAGATAACATTCGGTGACTTTCATATACGTTACATCTTTGCAATTAAAATCGGTGGTTTCGTTGATATAACAAACTACGATTCAGACTGACAGACATAATTTGTGAAATCCATTAAAATGCATGCATAGTTAAAAATGCATAGTTGCATACATTAAGAATCCAACGCTCAAAATGTGGGGAAATTAAAATTGATAGGAGTTAGTTGGGAGTTTGAAACAGAAGGGAGGACAAAATTTAATTTTTGGGTGGTCCTTGTCTTGACTCATGAGGGGTCATATATTATATATGAAGTACCCATTTTTTGCATAGATAAGAAAATATAAAATTAATATATATTTAATTCATGTTTACTTTATTGATCAATAAAAAATAAGAGATACAAAAAATGACATAAAATATGAGAGAAGATGTGGCTCGTGAGTTATGTTGCCCATGTTGTGGGAGTTGTTTGCAATGAATTGGGTTGTTTGGTTTTGTTGGAAAGTTATGGACTCCAATGAATTGGGTTGTGTTTATTTTGTTAGAAACTAACAAGAAAGATATTATAGTCTGTACTATCCTATTACAATCTACAATTCTGCTCAATATTTTGTTCAATTAATGTATTTTTTTATAAAGGAAAATTGTATTAAATTGAGCACAATAATTTCCACCCAATATAAAAAGGATCAGTTTGATAATTTTTCAGGACTTAGCGTTATACAAAGTTTTGAATCACACACTAAATTTTAAAAGATAAATAATTTTGAGGTATAAAAGTGATAAACCAAATCCAATATTTAGTTTGAATTAAATCAAATAAGTGCACATAGCTCAAGATATTTTCCAAAAAGATCACTTCATTTTTTTCATAATCCACACTGACCAAACCATGGTAAACTAAAGTATTCCTTACAACTTTACACAACTATCACTCCGAAGTTTTTCATGAAGATCGATAAAATCTATAATTATGTAGAGGATTGTCAGAGGAACTTATACCTAATAAAAACCTTTCTAAACATTTAAAACAAAGTAACAAACAAGATATAAGATATAAACAAGTGGACAATAATTTTAATATGTTTTTTCCTTTCAAAAATTGTAAACCGTTGTAACTTTATAGTATAATGTCTTTTTCTCATACCCTCATACCGTTATTATTCTGGCCATTACCACATTACTGTCATAATTATTATTATTTTGCACTCCAAATAGTGGATTAGACAAGTACCATCCTGTGTGATTTTAAGCCGTGGTGGAATGTTAAACTAAAGTTTAGAATGAGCGACAATATTTAATTATAATTTATAATTAAAATTAATCGAGTAACAATAAAATATATAATTGTTTGAGAGTTTCAAAACAATATGTTAATTTTAAATAACATTTTAATAACTAAAGATATTAAAGAATTAAAATACACATTTACTTAAAGTGTTATTTTTTATTCATTTAAAGACTTAAATTCATTGATGATTGAATTATATATAGAAAATTTCGTTATTTTGTTATTTCATATAAATCTATCATTACTATTTTGTAATACATTCTAGTTATACACTTCTTATGATATAGGGGATTTATAAAAAAAATATCATTTTGCTTTTAATAAATTAAACAAATTTAATATGTTAATAAAAATTAAAAAACTAAAGGGTAGTTGCCCCCACCTGCCACCCAGAAACTCTGTCACTGCTTTTAAGCGTTTACCAATATAGATATGAGTATTAAATATCTTACATATATATGATATGATGATACAATTACTTTTGAAAAAAATATATAGATATAATATGTTAAGGCTACATATCTTAATATTAGTACAAATTCATAGATATATAAATATATAATTTTAATACCAAAAATACGTTTAGAATTAGAAGTTCTTGTTGCGCATATTATAAATAGTATTTACTAATTCAGGAAAAAATGCATTTAAAATACTAAATATTTCACTCATTACAAAAATTCAAACATGTGATGGGACATTTAATTTGGTCGAAGAAGACAAGCTTCTAAATTTAGGGTTCCTATGTTTGATGCTCTAGAGCAATCTGCAAACTTTAGTACAATATATGGTTGAAGCACTGAATAATAAATCTTTGTAGCTTGATTATGGGACATGGCACCCAATGTATCTTCCATCAATTTATTGTGTTTATTACTTTCTTTGAAACCATTAATTTTTTCCCAGATGTTGCCTCCATGTAGAACAATTCAGGGTGCACCTTTTACCAACTTGATTCAGATAAATTCAGCATTTTTTTGATCTCTTTACTTTTTTCCTTTTCATTTTGTGATATACTTTTACATTATACTTAAATCCTTCTTTTCTTTAACTGAAATTAAAGCTTCTTCATCTTAATGTAATTTTGTGTTTTTAAATATAAATGTTTTTTCATACTAATTTTTTTATACTATTGAAGATATTTCTTCATTTTATGAGTCCCTTTTAGATTTGTGGTTATCTCTTCCAACAAATATTGCTATTAGGAATTGAATGACTGACTTTTTGGTAGAAGGATGACCAATTTGTTGTAGTATATAATAACTACTTGGTTTTATCATTTGAAAGGTTGGGACTATGGCGTTTATGAATTCATATGGTGCTGCAGATATAGAGGAAAATGTTAGGTTGAAAACCAAAATTTAGATAAATAATATCGTGTTGATGTTTTTTATATCTTTTATGTAAAAGTTTAATGTTTATACACTATTAGTGTATAAAAAATAGATAGGAGATAAAAATAAGGTAAATAATGAAACTATATACATAGATTCTTTTTTATAATCATGGCATGATAAATAAGGTAAATTATAAACAATAATATCATGTGTTAAAATTAGCTGTACAGTAGTATCAAAGCAACTTCCATATTAACTTCCACACGCATAAACTTCCTGGCATCTTCATTGTAACTCAATGGCCCCCCAAACCCCTCTCAAATCAATATAATCTTCTCAGGTATTTGTCAACACCTCAAATCAATTAGAATATTATATAATCATGATTTTCTGTTATTATTTAGATTTTATGTCATTATTTATGTGACCCATAAGAATCACACATCTTTAATTAATAAATAAATTAAAGGCAACTTATTATGAGTATTTCTTATTGATACCAAGATAACAACATATAATAATGAATAATGTGATCCTCATGGTCTTACTTCACAAAAGAATAAGCATGCATCAGTATAAATAAAGCCTCCAAACCCCATGAGATGCTCATTCTCATCCACTCACTCTTATTGTTCACAACAACCTTGTTCCTGTTTTTTCCCCTCTCTCTTTGTCTATAGGAAACATACTAAGTGACATATACCTTTTTTTTTGTGTCCTGTTTTGCTAGAATTAACCTATAATGGATAACCTTCCAAGATGCCAAGCAAACAATACCTCACTCACCCCTATGACTTTTCTTATGAGAGCTGCTGCATGCTATGCCAACCGCACCTCAGTGATCCATGAAGGAACCCGTTTCACTTGGGGGCAAACTTATGACCGTTGCCGCCGCCTTGCATTCTCCCTCCGTGCCCTCAACATTGCTAAGAATGATGTTGTAAGTTTAACAACTTCTACGACTACCTTGTCTTCTCATACAACACTTTCCATATATTCTGGTAATCGAAAATCGAGGCGTGACAATATTTAGGATAATATCATCTTCTTTTGAATAAGAACCATACTATGCTATAATCATGAGCAAAAGTGTCACTCATGATATACACAGAACATTTTTTTGGAGGGTAGTTACTTCATAAGTAAGTTAAAAAACTTACTCTATATATTAGTTATTTATCTCATGAAAATGAACCATTAGATTTTAATGAAATGGATGGTTAAGATGTGAAATAAGTGTTTTTAATATTCCCACCCTTTTTTATTTCTGATCCCTCTTAACTTTTATATTTATTAATACCAAAGTGGATCGATTGTTCAAATAATACTATTATCTATATCAGTACTCAAACATTAATTGGTACAGTAATAATAACTTGTTTTTTACTTAATTTGTGAAGGTATCAGTTCTGGCCCCGAACATTCCAGCAATGTATGAGATGCATTTTGCAGTGCCTATGGCTGGTGCTGTGCTCAATACCATTAACACTCGTCTAGATGCTAAGAACATAGCCACCATTCTGCAGCACTCTGAAGCCAAAGTCTTCTTTGTGGACTATGAATATGTGTCCAAGGCACGAGATGCACTTAGACTACTCATGCCTAACAATAATCATCAACAAGGAGCAAATGAATCAAAAGAACACCAACAGCTCTATTCATCTCTTCCTTTAGTCATTGTCATAGATGACATAAACTCTCCGACCGGAATCCGGCTAGGCGAGTTAGAATATGAGCAAATGGTTCATAATGGTGATCCAAACTATGTCCCTGAGGAAATTCAAGATGAATGGAGTCCAATTGCATTGAATTACACATCAGGAACTACTTCAGAACCAAAAGGAGTTGTTTATAGCCACAGGGGCGCATACCTTAGCACCCTGAGTCTAATTCTTGGATGGGAAATGGGTAGTGAGCCAGTTTATCTTTGGACACTGCCTATGTTCCATTGCAATGGTTGGACCTTCACATGGGGCGTGGCTGCGCGCGGCGGTGCTAATGTTTGCATTAGAAACACAGCAGCATGTGACATTTATAGGAGCATAGCACAACATAATGTGACACATATGTGTTGTGCTCCAATTGTGTTCAATATAATCTTGGAAGCCAAGCAGAGTGAGAGATGTGAAATTAAGTCCAAGGTGCAAATTCTCACCGGTGGTTCACCACCACCAGCATCACTACTTGAGCAAATTGAGTCACTTGGGTTTCATGTGACTCATGCTTATGGGCTAACTGAGGCAACAGGGCCAGCACTTGTGTGTGAGTGGCAGGAAAAGTGGAACAAGTTGCCAAAACAGGAACAATCAAAGCTGAAAGCAAGGCAAGGTGTTAGTGTATTGACACTTGCTGATGTTGATGTGAAGAATTTGGATACAATGGAAAGTGTGCCAAGAGATGGAAAAACAATGGGGGAGATTGTTTTAAGGGGAAGTGGCATAATGATGGGGTATTTTAAGGACTTAGATGCAACTTCAAAGGCATTCAAGAATGGTTGGTTTCGAACCGGTGATGTTGGTGTTATACACTCTGATGGGTATTTGGAAATCAAGGATAGGTCCAAAGATGTGATCATATCAGGAGGGGAAAACATAAGCAGTGTTGAAGTTGAGTCACTTTTGTATAGGCATCCAAGGATTTTAGAGGCTGCTGTTGTGGCAATGCCACATCCAAGGTGGGGTGAGAGTCCTTGTGCATTTGTGTCATTGAAGAAAAACTCATCAGGGAAAACAAATGATGTTACTGAGACAGATATAATTGGTTATTGTAGGAAGAACATGCCACATTTTATGGTTCCAAAAGTGGTCAAGTTCATGGATGAATTGCCAAAGACTTCAACTGGTAAGATTCAGAAGTTTGAATTGAGGGCTAAGGCAAAAGTGTTTGTGGTATCAGAAAATGTTAACAACAAGTCTAGCCAAGTCAATCAAAATAATGGTAACTATAATGAGCAGGTTTTGGCTGTGTCTCGTCTTTAAAGTTTTAAGTCTTTGTATATTTCTAATGGAAACAAAGTATATGTATACATAATTATATATTGAGAAATGGGCTTGTCGCTTATATTTAAATAGTTTTCAACTTTAAGGACTATGAGGCATTAGTTTCGAGTTTCAGTTTTAGCTTGTTTTATTGAAGAGTGACAAAATATGAATAACTACTTGCTTCTCCGTTTTGTTTAACATTCAAACTTCTCAGTTCAATATTTCCTTTTAGTTTTTTACAAAGCTCTATACTTTGGCAAAGGAAGTGATGCAAAAGGTGGTACTAAAAATATTTTGCCATTTGTGAAATATAAAGTAGGAAACTCCATTAAAAGATATGTTAAAAGCGATGCTATATAAAACATGGTGGGCCAAGACTAAATAAGTTAGCTTCTACTCCTAAAAATTCTAATTCAAGTGCTTAAGACTTAACAGATCTAACCATAACAACCCTTCTTCTAAGCCCAATGCTAAAGTACAACAAATCAAAATCGCATTGTTTGTGGACTACTACATAATGCCTATAAAGCACTTACAAAACAATATAAATCTTCTATGTTTATTACTTTGTATTATTTCTTTTGCCATCAATGAGAAGTAATAACCTTATTAAAAACAAATTAATTCATTATAATATGATAAATAAACTTTCAATTCATTATAAGAAGTCCATGTCATGCCAATACATGTGTGCTGGCTTCCTTTCATATTCAACAAAACAGAGTAAATCATGTCCTACGACACTTTCATTTTCAGAACAGAGTAAATCATGTCCTACAACACTTTCATTCTCGGAACAGAGTAAATCATTGTCCTACAACATTTATTATGACAAGATCCTGCCATGCCATTACATATATGATGACCACATATCATTTTTATTGTTAATAAAATGTGTAGAAGGATTTTTAAGATTTTTAAGATTTTTTAGGAAGATATAATATTATTGAAGGTATAATGTGTCACCACTTTATTATAATATGTTGCACTTTTGGTCATTGTTATTGTTATAATATGCTATTCAAAACTACTTTTGCACTTCCCTATTTTATCAAATGCTACTTGCTACAAAGAAATATGTAATGTTGTACATGGGAACAGTGTGCTTGATATACTGAATGTTATCATAGCAATCCATCTTCATGTTTATCCAAGAATTGAGTTATCTCTGCATAAGTTTGTTCAGTTGCAAGTCTTTCACTCCGAAATAAAATCTACAAGAAAATATTTTACCAAGATGGTTAAGATAAATCCATATAATACCATTAGAGAGGAGGTAAAGAAAAGTTTAACTTACTATACTGAAGATGTAAAGAATCTGAGGAAGATTTTCCTTATTAGGCCCCAAAATATCAGCAGCATCATTCCTGGTTGTATATATATATGTATTGATTATATATATTGATGTAGTAATTTTAATATAGGAGAACTAAAAGAGAGTTAAGATTGAATTAAAACCTTCTCAACATTTTACAAAGTTGTGCATGTACATTTCTGGCTGCATCTAGATCATTCGTTAATGGCAAGAATTTTAACAAGCTTCGAATCACCTGTGCTTAACAAAACAGTGCAATTGCAGATCAATATACTATAAAAGTATGGCAATTTGCATCATGTTTAAGTTTATTTCAATCTTTGTTACAAAACTATAAATAGTAGTAGTAGATGTAAGACTATAGAATCACAAGTACAATGGAGTCACCAGTAATGTGACACTAAAAATATAGACTATTGTTATTTGGAATGTTGTTACCTCAGGGCTACCAATATTTTTGCGATGGAATTCACATATCTTCCAAAGAGATGAAACTGCGATATCGGATATCGATTCTGATTCAAATAAACTGAGAGAGAATAACCTTGACATAGCCACTGCATAAAACCCATAATTAATCTGTCATATATATATATATTCAACAAATCAAATATGCTTTAAGGTTTAATGTACTTTTGTACTTGTAGGAGCTTAAAGAGGCTACCATTCACAATGGTTTTGAAATTTTGTCCTCCAAACTCAGCACAGATACCAATCCCAAGTGCACTTTCCTGAAATCATCATTTTAAGAAAAACAAATATTGAAAAGCATTCTAAATGAATGGGTAAAGAACAAAATTAGTGGCACAATTTTGCCAATACCCATTGCGAATTAGTACTTCCGTCTCTGTCTTTCAAGAGTTCGGATGTATATATGCCATGATACCTATTCAAATAGCATTCAGAGATGTGAGATATATTACAATTATTATAGGCAACACAACAGACATAATTTAAGACAAAATTGATAAAAGAAACTGGAGTTACATTTGCAATTTATCTGGGAAATGCGGAACGATAATGTTAAAAATGGATACTGCAATTTCTTTCATTCTATCTGGCAAATCATTGCCCTGCCAAATAATGTCACAAAGTATTCAAAATCAGAAAATAATATGTGGAAATAGGGTGCAGTAGTGAGCACTTGCATTTGGAGTAGTATTTATTCACAATGAGTAGCTCATTGTGTAAACTATAGGAGCAAATCAGAGAATCATGTGACCGTTAAAACAATTTCTGATAACAAGATTGGTTCATCAAAATAAAAACATGGGAATAAAATCATTGGCAGTAATATTTACGCACCGAAAATGTAGTAAATTGTTTTCTATATAATCATGCTAGAAACAGCATACATGAGCAAGTGTAACAAGATAATCACATTTCTATTCAGTTTGAAATACAGGTACCAGAGGAAAACATACTGACCCAGAGCTGTGCAACAGTTGAAAAAAGGTCATCAACATATGGCAATAATCGACCTTCAAATGTTTGAGCCATTGACATTATTAAGAACTTTACACTCTGTAATGAGTAAAAAACATCAATTTAGAAAGATACACATGATCACACCAAATTTAAAAAAAAAGATATATGGAAAAGAATAACATCTGAAGACAGAACTTGAATTGTTTCTTCATCTGGTAAACATTCACTTCCCCTTTCAGAAGTCTCAGATGCTCTCTTGCTTTCAGTAATCTTATGAGACCACATGCCTATTATATGGACAATCTGATCAACTATCATCCTGATTAGTTCAGGGGTCAAAACTGAACCTGAGATCTGCATATTGGCATGCATTATTTGCAAGAGACTTATATGATAGACAGCTAAATAAAACCCACAATAGCTTTCTGACAAACCTCAATGCATTTGGAGAGTATATTTAACATGTTTCTATGCACAGTATCATCAGTTTCCTGCATGTAGTCATTTGAACATCAAATCACTAACAGGAAAACGGAGTCGATGCTAGAAACGATAAAAGTAAGAAGTAAGCACCAAATACCTTGTGTAATGCTTCAACTAGAGATTGTACTATGGATTTCTGCAAAGTACTTCGAACCATTTCATCTTTTTCGCCCGATTTTACTGAGAGCAATATTTTTGGAAGAGCTAGAAATGGGAAGTAATTAAATTGGGCTATACACAAATGTCAAGGTCTAAACTTTAAACTCAAATAATATTGTCTTATGTTCACCTGAAACAGAAGCCAATTGAGTTTCAGGCCTCGAGCAACTAAGCCAGTTCGCAAATATTTTAGAGACCTAAACATTTGAATACATATGCTCAATCAAGTGCTCTACGTAAATGACAATTGTATGTACCCAACAGACCTTGGGCAAATGATGGGAAAACACTTGTGACGACCGGAGAGCACATTGTGACAGTACATTAAGAGCCTCAACCCTCACATTTTCGAACGAATTACTGCAAATGAGTACATCCATTGCTTATGAATATAAAATTTATTAGGAGACATATACAGTAAGTAGAGTATACATTCAGTGATCTCATAAATTATTTACAGTTCAAACTTCAAAGCTTATTAAATGACACAAAACAATGATTCATTAAAAGAGTATGACTTTCAAAGCCAAACCTATCACTGGTGTTCATATTGGACTTCAGGTCAATATCAAGTTGAGCAGACTGAAGCAACATAGGCATCAATTTATTGATATATCGGTCAATATTCGCTCCGGGGAATTGACTGAATTGACCTAGTGCCTGCAAAATGTTTGCTGTTTATTACATGTAGGAATGCTGGGGGCATAGTAAATGGTCTACTATTGATTTCAGAACAAGCATAAATATACCTTTAACATGTGATTTCTCAATAAGTAGTCTGTTTTGCTCAGTTTTCTCATGAGCACTTTGAAAGATTTCATGACCTTCAAAAGTGTTACTAGAAAAATTAGAACAGTACATAATAATTTCATAATTATTTGGAAGAATTAATCAACTGGAATTAGCAGAGATACTCACTTTAACAGCATCCTCTTTTTCGAAATTAACAAATTCATTTCTCATAAGAAAACTGCTCATGCATTCTAGAGATTTGGCATGGAGATATTTGTTTGGTACTCTATAATCATCAAACAGAATGGCTTTCAGTGATTTCACCGCTGCATCATAGTATTTCTCAAAATTGGTCTGCATGCAACAATTACTCATCAACTCATTGGACAAATAGAATAATGCAATAAAATCAATTCAAGATATACCAGTATTAAAACTGCAACTGATTTCAGGGTTTCCACAGCTTCTTCCTGTATCTTCTGATTGTCATTCTGAAATAAGGTGTGGGATTACATAAATACGGTGTGTAATATATATAGAAACAATCATATGACCTACACAACTGAAACATGTGTAAATAAGTTGATAGCTGAAGGTAATATACCTTAAGAAGTTCAACCATTAGCATAAAAATTTCTTCCCAGAATGATGCCATTTTGACAAACAAACGACAATTTGCAACCAAGGAACGAATAGCTAGCACAGCTTCTATCTGCAGAAAGTACTTATAATAAATCAAACTATTTTCATCTTAGTTTTTATTTTATCTCAAAAAACTTATCAAACAACTAAAAGTTATCACCTTGTCAAAATAACATTTTTGTTTAAAACCATAATTGTACAGATTCCAATATGAATAATAACTAATCCCATATAAAGATTAAATTTAACATAGTAATTTTTATATAAATCAAGTTAGTTAACTTAAATATTTGCTATGTTATGTTGTCCAGAGTGAAAATACTGATATGATCAATTAGGAAAATGGACTTCACAATAACATGTGAAAAACAGAATACAAGCAACTCTTCATTCACCTGTACATTGGGGAAAGGGCTACACTTAACAATGCTAAATAGTTTTGAGAAGAACTTTATATGATACTGGACATTCGGTATTAGATTATGTTCACTCAAAATCCTTATTGCATTCACAGCAGCCCAAATCACTCGATGGTGCCCATTCAGTGAGTCAAAAACCAATTTCTCAACTTCCACAAAGCGCTTAGCAACTTCCTGCGCCAGTAACCAACAGAATATGTTAAAAACACAAGTATTCATGAATCTTAAATAATTCTGGTAATAAGTAGGAACTCAATATAACAATAAATGAAGTTGGGTACATGAATCGAACGATGCTATCATATTCTATCAAAGATAAACCAACACATTACATCTTTTTGTCTATCTGCTAATGCAGAAATGACAATCATTTCCGCGTGATGTTTCCTCCAATCCTTAGAAGCTGCACATGTTGTTTTAAGTAACTCAAATGCGATAGAAACCACGATACTTCCATCACCTTGACAAAAAAGCAAATTCAGCAAGAACTTTCCAAGTGTGAAACTTTCTGAGAGCCCAGCTGATATGCTCTCTTCTTCATTGAATTCAAACCAAATAGGATCATCTTCAATACACAACAACATGTCCATAGAAACCTTAAGAACCCTTTGTGCATCATCATAAGAAAGTTCCTTTATTACTGGCAACATAATGTCCCCGTTCTCTTCTCCAATGTCCTTAAGAACTTGCATAGCTGCATATCTTAGTTCCTCACTCGCGTCTTTCTTCTCCGCGATTCCAAGCATAGACTGAAACACATTCTTCTCTTTCCCGTTAATGACTTCACCAGCACCCATAAAAACAAAATCCCCCAAATCATGAACCCTTCTCAGCACAATAGCTTCATCCGAGTGTCGACCTATGCAGTCCAATAGCATCAAAAAAATAGAACGGGCAATTTCAGTTCCCCCCAAATTTTGTGCCATTCTTATCATTGTAAGCAGTGCATCAAAAGTCAAGGCCTGGAAATACTCGTTAGAAGTTTCATCAAGCATTCGCGCCTTGAGGTTATTGTACACAGCAGTATAATGAATCTTCCAAAACTCTCTCATTTGAACCGTATCATTTGATAGATTCGCGAACAGCATGAGCCCCTTTCTCTGTTCCAAAACAGAGTCATCATCATTGGAATTCAAAGAAATACATGAAACAATGTATTCATGAAGCTCTATCCAACCTCCTGAAGGAAATTCATTGATTCTAGAGTCTAAGTTTCCGATTGTTTTGCTTAACTGAGCGAGTAACAGTTCCTCAAGCTCAATCTTGAAAGATTCAAAAATAGGAGTCTTGAGCTCAATGAGAATGGCATAACCGATTCTGCGATCATCATGTGTTCTGGTAAGAACCTTATGTAGAAGCAAAACGACCTCGTTTCGAATATGTTGAGGAGGGTGAAGTAAAAGAAGGTTTGCTAGTTTGATTGAGAAAGAGGCAGGGTAATGGTATGAAAGTGATTTGAAGATTTTCTTTCTAGCGTATTTCTTTCTATTTGGGAGTTCAGTGAATTCTTGTATGAAATTCTGGAGTGGTTCGACACTATTCGACTCCAGAATCTTAGCAGCGGTTGGTCGAAGATGAAAGCCATAGAGGAGGTTTTTCTTTCTCTTAGCTTCCACTCTTAGTCTCTTATCAGCAACTCGTTGATAGTAGGTAATTTTGGGCTGTACAGGTGAACCCGGTTCATAGTATGGATCGCGGGGTGGAGCATTCGGGTCGCGTGGTTGAGACTCGAGCAATGGCGCAGGTGGTGGGGAGTGTGGAGGGGATGAGATAGGTCCGGTCATAAAGGGTGATGGTATTGGTGAATAAGGTCGTTGTGGTAACGATCTTGAAGATGGTTCCATTTTTGAGAAATTTCTAGGCGTAGAGCTAGAGGAAGATGAAGATGCCATTGTTGAAGAAGCTCAGAAGAGAATGAAATGGAAGAAAAAAGAAGAAAATTTTGGAGGGAAAAATAACGGTTGAAATGGGAAACTGTTTTTTTCTTCAAGAGGGAAAAAACGTTATATTCTGTTATGGGAGTTTGCCACGTAAGCTACTTCTTTACAAGAACGGTTGGAGTGTTACTCATAATATAAGACTCACGTTACTTCTAGTTCTCTACAAAAATAGTCATTAAATAAAACATATTGTAGGTTTTGGTGAAGAAAAACATATCATCTCAATTGCATGAAGATTCTAAAAATTGTATTATTTAGCATATACCTAAACCAAAAACATAATTTGTTATATATATATATAGACAATGTTTAAAAATCAAAAGTAGTAACTTGTAGCTTATAGACTATAGCTTCTTAACTCAGGTCAATAAAATAGTTGAGATGTTTGATCATTTTGATGAGTAAAAATTAATAAAAGTCTGTAAGGTTTTAAAAAAGAAAGCTTGCAAGTTTTTGAAAACTAGTTTTTAAAAAGTTATTTCAAGTAGCTTTACAAAAATTATTGGATCTTTTACTAACTCATTTGTCAATTTTACCTTTTATAATTTTACCAAATTACATTCATTATAAATTAACTATAAAAGATTAATATGAAAACATATTAGCACCATTGTTTAGTTGGAAAAGAATATGAATGAGCAAATTAGAGCCTCAATACAAACCCAATTTCAATCAAAACACTGACGTTTATTTCGTATCATCAAATGTATTCATCTTCTCAACTTATAAATAAGGAAATAATTCTTTTCGACTTATGTGACTGAACTCTCAACAAGTGTTGCTCTCAGAAGTTGAATTTTTAACATTTTGGTCTTTCTGAAAATCTAGTATGGCATTACACAACTAGTCCAACACCTTGTTGGTAAAACTTACAAGAATTTCTCAAATTGCCAGAGTTGTTCTTACTTCATATGCCGAATTTCCATTTTATGTTTTTTCTACATACTAGCGAAATTTCGAACCAAAGATAGTATTCTTAGTGAAAAACACATAATACGTTAACTTGGGTTATGAACTCATGAAGTCTTTCATGCCCCTCACCCAATGTACTCAAACAAATCAAGAAAATGAGAAATATACATAGAAGGGATATATTTTGCAGCACCAAGTTCTGTGTTATAAATTGCATATCCACTAACTAAGCATCATACACTTGTTGGAGCTTCACAAGTGACATCAAAGTGTGTAGTAAATACAAACCACAGAAAACAGGGAAATACAAATGCAAATACTTATGAACAACATGAAGCAGCTCTAGATCCTTCGGCCGGTCTATCAACAAGAACCATCCCGGCTGGCTTTTGAGCTGGCTGAGCCCTTGGCAACCTCTTAGCTGTTTACATAAGCAATTGTTGAGTCAGTCAAGCAATGTAAATGAAGTTCAGTATTTTATGGAAACAGTTTAAAAAACACATGCAAAGTAATATAAATCATAGCCGCAGAACAATTTGCATGATTCCAGAATCCAGAACATAAGTTCTAATGGAAAATAAAGAGTAAATTAATAAATAAGATTTCATGTGCCACAACAATGAATTGGAAAAGAAGTTGAAGACTTGAAGCTACCTAGGCAGGGAAGAAGGAATAATTCAAGAATGTTGCAATAAAATGTATTACGGATTAAGGAATAGTACACCAATGTACTGTGATTCCCTTCCATTTCACTCAATCTTATTCTATTTGTTAAGATTCTATCTCAAAACTAATTAGCAATAAGAGGAGTAACCAAACAAGTATTTAAACCATCCTCAAGACTGTAAAGCATGTGATGTGGTGCTTACTTCCCAATACTATTCCATCCCCATCATTGACCTGACATTCCCCTTAATTCCTATTTTTTTCCTTCTAAAACATAATAAATAAAATAAAATCCTGAACAGGGGGCTTGGCAAAACGGTTGGAGACTTGGAGTTGCTGTCATGTGATTTGGTGCGAACCATAGGCCCACATAGTGGGTCCGTATCCGGGTTGCATTTTTTAAAGAAGATAAAATCCTCCCCAAACAGCCAAAAGAAACATGATATGAATGAACACAAACCTATTTCATAAAATACATCATTAACATTGGCTGCAGTTTTGGCAGAGGTCTCCATGAAAAACAGACCATTTTCCTCAGCATATACACGTGCTTCCTGCATTGTCAATGAGTTAAAACTGATAAACTGCAAGATCCAAGAAATGTCACTATGGTATTTTGAGTGTACAAATAAGAATCCAAACATGCTATAATGATAGATTACATATTACAGCATCTGTTATGTCAAAATGTTTTAAGTGGAAAATTAGCAAGATTGTACAACTATCCAACATGATAAAATCAGAAGACTCGCAAGTCCAATTCGCAGCTTGCAAAAGGCATTAACATGAAAAATATTTCGGGTATAACCTCAGTTATAATTTCTAAAGAAGAACTAATATGGCATAAAGGGACACTGGAAAACAGCAATACTTACTTCAGCTGTCACTTTCCTTTTATCTTCCAAGTCAGCTTTGTTACCAGTAAGAGCCATGACCATGTTAGGATTCCCTGTACAACACCAAATGAGTTAATTGTTTGAAACTGCAGGCACCACTTATCCTGTATTACTAATTTAATACAGGAAAGGAAACCAAATGTGGCCCATGTTTAATCTAATATTTTAGAGCAAACGTCAAGTGCTGTGAAGGAAACAAATTTCATATAAAGAATATTAAATAATGTGAAGAAAATTTACAATCAATAAATTTTATTTCTTCTTTAAAAGAGAACTACATAATGCTAATACCTTGCTTCTGAAGCTCTTGGACCCACTTCTTGGCTCGTGTAAATGAATCCTGTGAATAAAAGACAAATGGTCATATTAAACCTTATTAAACAGAGACACTTAGTATGGTAAAAGCATAGAATATAAAAGTAAAAATAGAAAAAAAAGGCCTCTTTTAGGAAAATATGATGCTTTCTTTATAGAAATTCAAAATATGATGTTAACGCGTTATACTCATTTTTCAACATTTAGCACCGATAATAGTTCAATGTTCACTATACAAAATAAACAATATATATATGCACTTCGCCGAATTGCACAAACGCTGGACGAGTTATTTAAATAAACCACTTCCTAATGTTCATTAATTTAAAAAAAAGTTATAGCATGGATTAAAATGGATTGTCCTGGCATGTCTTGTGCAAGGTTTTTGGTTAAAAGGGAACAATCAAGTATTCCGTGATAAGGAATTGAGGAGGATAATGTCTTAAAGTTGGACATTATCCTACGATAAGCAGTGCTGTCATGAAAAATGCTTTATTTTGGTCAAAATCAGAACTTTTCATGCTCTAGACTTATCAACTTTGGGTCTGGGTTTCTTCTGTATTTTTCATTTTAAGGTATATCCCACACATGCATTCATTCGGTCATTCCACTCAGTGAGAATGTTAACAACAAACCTATTATTTTTCAAGCGATACAACAGTATAACGAAAACCATTTCACAAAGTTTAAATTCAGTCCATAAATAGATTTTATGGATCTAATAAATACAGCAAAAGAGCACTTGTTCATACACAGCACAAAAAAGTTCAACAAGATAAATTTACCACTCCTGTTGTGATTTTAGACTTATGAGGCACTACAAAAAGGCTGGGTTTTTTCCGATGTCCCATATTTTTCATCACATCATTTTAGATATAGTAGACAAACAAGAAAAAATCCAGCATTAAATTACATGTCAAAAACAGCAAATCAATGTTGGCTAAATATTACCAATTTAAATAGGTATTCACAGAAATATACAAAGGTAAGGATATCATACTGAGCTAGTAATGTCATAGACAATGATAGCAGCAGCAGCGCCCCTGTAATACATGGGAGCCAAGCTATGGTATCTCTCTTGTCCTGCAGTATCCCAAATCTCAAATTTCACGGTTGCATCATTTACTGCCAATGTCTGCGAAAAGAATGCTGCTCCTATTGTTGACTCCTGCAGCAAGCAAATACCACATCAATTCAGCAACATAATCCCCAAATGTCAATATGCTTAATGCTTTGGCATAAAATAGCAGCTGTCATAAACCAAAACCATCAGCGTGTACACTGCCACAAAGAAGATATACTCTCTACCCAGTCCTACCACACCATAATTTTCACTTGGGTATCATTTAAACACAAAATGTAACAACTTTCTCTCACTAATGACTACCCTCATAACCTTCATAATCAAATTCAGATGAGCCTACACTTGCTAAGTGTTAATGTCCCACGCCAGTTACACCTGGTGTATATTTAGACTAATATGGTAACAAAATTTATCTTGATGTAAGGCCACCCATGGATATCCTGTTAAGCAAACTTCACACTCCATATGTTCAGTCCTTGGGGTGAGAAATGTGTAATGTGTTAAAGTCTCACAGCGGTTGAATATACGAATAAAAAAACTAATTATAATTATTTCGACAACCCTCTCATTGTGTTCTATCTTCTGGGGAGAAGTAATACTTGGATATTCTAATGCTAGTACTTTTATCTAATCAGCTAGAATTTTCAAATTCTCCATCCTAATTCTTAAAAAAAATCATATGAAACAACAAAACACCATTTCTAATTGGTCAACGCCATTCACAAATTAGCATAAATATCACACAACACATGCCCGTAATCACTATATGTGTTCGTTATACATAACAAACAAACCGTTAAAATTAAGAATTTCCCAATGGAAATGAAGAAATATAGACCTAAAATAAAAAAGGAGTGAAAATAATAACCTGAAATTCGAGAAATTGACCCTTAACAAAGCGCAAAACAAGACTTGATTTTCCGGCACCCATATCACCGAGAAGAACCTAATAAACATATTCATGAAAAACATATACTAGTTCAATTCACTAAATTCATGTTATTCACAGAGAGAGAAATAACGTGAAATCGGAAACAGGACAAACCAATTTTGCATTGAGATTGTTGTGCCCGATCGTAGCCATCGGAAGCAATTGGAGAAAGAAAAACGCAAAAAGATTGAATTTTTTGCAGAATGTTGAAGATTGAAATGATCGAATCAAAAATCAAAGAGACAGAGTTAGAGAGAGAAAGTCTCTGTCTCAGAATTGGATTTTTTTGCTTCCTTCCTTTGAAGTACAAAACGACCTCGTTTTATTGGGTTTTCTGCTCTCTATCTTTTTTTATTGGCTTGGATTTTATATGCAACTGTAAATTTGCTTTAGCTTACAACTGTGATATTTTTTTTAAGTGTGGATCTAACTTTTTATTTACCAATTAAGATAATAATATTTTTTTAACTAAAGTATTTGAGTTTAAAATTCGTAATTAGTTTTGTTGCTTGTTATCTTTTATCATTATTATATAGTTCTTTAATAATATTTAAATTTATTTTTGTAATCTTTATATTGTTTTTCACTTATTGGATGATTTTAGAAAATAGGGATTATTCTTTTATAAATTGTAGGATTTATCTAATATATATTGAAAAAGGTTGTAGATTATCTTTCATACCTATGGGATAAATTCATAATCAGTATTATGTTTTATTTTTCATAAAAATAGAAACTTGTGTATCTAAATATATTTTCAGATTCAACTTTGTGAAAAGAAAAACTCTAACCATATTGTGAAAAGAAAAACTCTAACTAAATTAAAAAATAAAATATGACATTAATATCAATAAAGAGCTTATCTAATAATATTATATTTAGTTGAATCACTAAGTATTAGGGGTGAGAATAAAATGGGCAAGTACCTTGTCCGACCTTAAATGATATTGGTAGGGTCTTTATCTGAAACTAATCTTTGACATCAAGCTAACCTGACCCCATATATTAATTGGGTCAACTTTTAAACTCGAACTTGATTGGATTAAATATAGTGCATATATTTTGTAGATAAAGTTTTTTCAATATTTTACTTATTATTATGTACAAGTAATTAGACATATGAAATGATATATGTATATATGTTGACAATCATGTATATACAATGAAAAAATTTAAAGAGTCAATGATACTTTCGACCAAAGAGATATTATTAATCTATGTACATTTGAATAAAGACATATACAAACATAATAAATGATTGATCATGAGATAGGTCGGGATGAGACATGAGTGATAGTCAACTCTAACTATTGTTTGGGTCTAATTTTTGAATATGAACTTAACTCTAAACCAAGAAGGCTCAATCTATTTAG
The DNA here is from genome assembly GCF_001865875.1 of Lupinus angustifolius. Taxonomy (NCBI): domain Eukaryota; kingdom Viridiplantae; phylum Streptophyta; class Magnoliopsida; order Fabales; family Fabaceae; genus Lupinus; species Lupinus angustifolius. Next base: position 3,936,842 of record NC_032012.1, read on the forward strand.
ATCTAATCTTATTTACCCCCAATCATAATTGGATCAAACTAAATAAACATGTATGACAAAGTCCTCTTCATCCCTACAAAGTATTATATAAGTGAAAGGCCAATATTCAATCTGCAGCATCAGAAGCGATTAATCATTTACTAATGTTATTATCAAATAAGTTTAATTAATATAAAAATGAGATCACTTAGTGTTAAAATAGTTGAGCATTGGTTAGTTGGTTAATTAGTTTAGTTAGGATAATTAATTTTTTCTATCATTTATATAAAGGATTCAATGTAATTTTGTTATCAATCTATTTAATATTCAATGAATAAAACTTTTTTCTTTCATCTTTCTTGATTCATCAAGAAATATTTTTCATGTTTCCTACAATTTTAACACTTATTTTCAATTTTTATATTATTTATTATAAACTACACGAACAAAAACGGCCATACAAGAAAACTAACAATGACTAGTTGTAGAACATTCTAAAATCTTGGTCAATTCAAAATGTAATCTTACATTTTTCTACATTCAATTCATCAAGTCGTCCAAAGTCTTTCTAGAAACAAAGAAATTCAATTAAATGGGTAAAATATATTTTCTAATATTATAAAGATAAATTAGGTTTTTGTTTTTGTTTAAAGGAATAAAAATGTAATTTCACTCTAATTAGAAAATAAAAGTGTTGTCTTTGCTTTTAGAAGCACTAACTAAAAGGATCACCAACAGACGTTGGTTTACTAGTGTAAGACTTTATTGGATCCTAAAGTCGAGAGTTCGATATTTTGGAGCAACGCTTGTTGTGAGAGGCACCTATGAACCCGAAAATAATTAGTTCTTTAGCCAAAAAAGGTGAGAAGATATTTTTGATAGTACCAAATTTTTTTGAGAGATTGTGATTCTAATTATATATATAATACATATATATGTATAATTTGGATTTGGAACTTACAATCTTAATTATTATGCTTCAAATTTCATTTGGAATGAATTAGGATTTAAAACACCAAATCATGATTTAAATGAAGACCTTTAGTTTTAAGATTTTTGCTTAACTTAAAGTGTTATATTTATGCAACGGTGATGTAAAGATTTATACATAGTCAATGCATCATTCACCGTTCATTTGCATTACTTTTTTTTAGAAGTTAGTGATAATTGAAATGAATAATGAATAATAAGTGACAATATAAAAAAACTATTATATATATATTCCTTTTCTTTTAATAGTTTTATACAATATTATTGAGCAACAATACATATCCAAATTCGTTTTTTACTAAAGCACTAGCAACCGATGAGAGCATTTGACTTTAAAGTTTGTCTATTGCACAATTTATTCTATTCTATTTTTGTCAAAAAAAATTTGTAGAAAATTTCACAAATACTCTTAAATTTTATATCTTTTATTAGTAATTACTATAAACTATTTTCCTAATTGCTTCTTTGGATGTGAGTGAGAATCTTGGTTTCGAGGGGAAAACGTTTACCTTGATTTGTTTTCATTTCTTATTCATTCCTCATCTTAATCCTTGATTTCTTACATTTTTTTTTCTCTTCATAATAACTTCTAAAGAGTAAGTTAATTTTTGGAGGGGATGAAATAGAAGACATCACAATTATTTTAGAATTATATTTTATGACTTTGAAACCTTCTATTTCATTTTATTCCCTTATAAAAATCAACTTGTAAACAAGCCTTTGTAAGCCTTTATATGTTTGTGAAATTAATTCCTAAAATTAAAGGTAAAAAATTATTGTTTATGTATTTTGTTTTAATCTCAACCATCAATATTGTTTTATTTTATGTTTGTATATATCAATATTATTGTATTGTCTATTTAATCTCCAAATTTTACTTATCCTCTTTTCAATTAATTTTTATTTTGGTGTTTATTCTATCCAACCATCCATGTTAGGTATCAAAAATATAAAGTTTATGACTTTTTTATACATATCCCCTAAAAAATGTATACAGACAATGTGACTATTATCATCACAATTACTATTGTTGTCACCACTAGACTAATATTATCACCATCACACCCCTCTAACATAATCACTTGTGGTCATCCTCCTTATCCTAACCACCACACATTTAGAATTATAAGATGCCTTCAGTCATTTTATGATTTTAAACTAATTTTGATTCTGACTAAACTGCTATATTACGATGTCAAGGTACAATTGAAATTTCATGCCCCAGAGGGATTTTTAAGATGAAATTGTTTTCTTAATATCATATATTTAAGACAATATATCGTATATTTACTTTAAGAGGTTATGAAATAAATGATCTATTTTTAACAATTCACCTACCTTTTAAAACTGATAATTGATATCGTTAAATAAGTGAATATCCAAATCGTTGACCTAAAGAGGATAATTGAAACCTTATATGTATACACATCATGATTGGTTATAGTCTCCAACACACTAAACTAGAATTAGTTTTCTCTTCTTTCTATCAAAGAGAAAACGAAGTTCCCTTAAGAAATTCATACTCTCTTAAAGCAAACAAAAATATGGATGACAAAGAAAACTGAATCATGGATACCCACCTGAATCTAATGGGGAAATCTGATGTAATTGGACTCGAGTTATTTAGGTTCAATTTTCAGGATTAGGTTTGATAAAATTAAAACCTACCCCGAACCCACCACAAAGTGAAATATAATTGGAGAAAATAGAAATGCTACACACAAAAATGAAAGTGAAATGAAATGATATCCTTGAATACATTTATTCTTTTTGGGTTTCTGGTTGAGTTCAGGTTACCCGAAACTTGGCAAGTGTAGGGATGGTACTTTTATTTTCAACTCCATTGAGTTCGGATTCAAGTTCGGGTTATGGATTTCATGTTCGAGTTGAGTGAATACAAACCCAACCCCGATCTATCCAACCCCGATCTATATGTTGTCATTCTTATACAAAAAGAAGTAGACCTAACAACATGAGTTTCATGTGAAACATGCTTATACAAAAAGAAGTAAACAGTTTTCATTGATAATGAAAGTAATCACAACTACATAACATGATTGATCCGGAAATAAAATCTCAAGACGAAAAAAAACTCAATTATCCAAAAGCTACCCATAATCCCTTTTAAGCAAACAAGGCAGTTTGATTAGGAATGGTGGTGTTACTTGTAGATCTAGTAGTAGGGATTGGGGGCCTAGTACCCATAAAGTTATCACTAACTCTTCTTGCATTCAAGGAAGTACATGAACCCTTTGAATGCAACATTTTCTTAGAACTAGGCCTTGAAATAGAACTAGGAGTGTAATTTGCACCTTGGCACTCACCCAATGCTACTCCATAGCTTCTACAAGATTTCAACCTTTTGTTGTATGGATTCTCTGGCTTAATAAGATCCTCTAAGCTTCCCACACTTGCTAATGAAGTGAAAGATTGTGACTTTCCTTGGTAGAAATTTGAAAGCCCCCTCCTATAACATCACCAAAAGATACAAACTTTAGCAAAATCAATAACCCAACAAAGGAAAATAAAATTAACTTGTAAATTGGTCACTTTGACAAATTTGGGTAAGTGGATAAAGATAAGATGACTTAGATTATGGTCCCAATAAAGCAAAACCAAAATACAATTCCAAATCTAAGTTGTTCAATATTTACCCAAAAGGTTGAGATTTTCCAAAATCACTATAGTAGCTTAATCTAAACCCCAACAAAATTCAACAAGAAAAAATATGAAGAAAATTTGAAAATGAAAAACTCAATAGTGAAAGAAACTTACTTGATGGGAAGATGTTCAAGCAAAGAAGACATATCACTCAATGGATCAACATCAACCTGATCATGTGATGAAGATGAAGAAAAAGAAGGAAAAGATGTCACTTCTTCAAAAGAATCAGATTCCAATGATGAACCACTTGAAACTCCAGACACAGAAGAACATGAAGAAGAAAAAGAACCAACAAAATCATACTCATGAACTGATCTTTTCTTATGTTCTACAAACATCATATTATTGTTCAGTTGTTGCTCCATATCTCTAATTTTGACCCTTATTCTTCAAAATCCAAACACCCTTTATGTGTTTTATTGCATGAACCTTTTTAATTTCTCTCCCCAATGAAACAACTACACGCAATGATTTATACCTGGCTAGTATTTAACAAGGTTGAACACTTATCCTTTTTGAGAACTGTAAATGGAATTGAAAGCTTTTGAAGATTTACTAAGCTATTTATAACAAAAGCTTTTAAGATAGTGATAAGATTAAGGCAATATTTTATTTTCTCTTTTTATCCTAAACTTTATTGATATATTCTCCTTGGAAAGAAATAGTAAGATTCGGCTTTATCCGAATTTGATTTTTCTTGTCCCCTTCTCCATATGACTATACCCACACTATTATCCTTCTTTTCTACTTAGAGATAAGAACGGCACTTTACTATTATTGGTGAGGAAAATTTGTCTTTTCAAATTAGTATTTGAATAGTAATTATTTACCTTTAAAGACACATCTAAATCGTAATCTATTTATGTACCCCAAAAAATTGCAACCATTTTAGCAAAAGTTGTGCTATTAAAATCATATAAGTTAAACTATTTACAAAAAGAAAATCATTTGTTAAAGTTAAAAAAATTGTTTGTTAAAGTTAAATGAGATTTTAATTTTTATTAACAACAGCAAAACTATGTAAGATAAAACAATATTAAATACAATCATTCAAGGCCTATTATATACAACTGCGTGATTTAAACACAATAGTTGAGTTTCCAAGGAATATGGATAAGGTCGAAGTAGTGTTGACATAATGATATGGAAATTAGAAGATGTTGCATGTTGAGTTGTAATTCAACGGTCCAAAACGGGGTTTGCGGGGAATTTGGTACTAATGGTTTTATGCGCGGCGCCCACTGACTTTAATGAAACTCTCGTACTGAAAATTTAGGTGGATAGCATTATGTTTTGAATTATTTACGAAAATAATACTCAAACAGATTTTTATGGAGAAGAAATAATGTTAACAGAACTCGTATATAAACAGACATAAGTTTCCTAGGAAAGTATATTTTTGGTTTACGATTTTACCATGAATTTCATTCACAACTTCCTAAAAACTTATTTTATTTCTGTAAATATTTTAAAACATACATTAAATTTGTGATAGTCTAGTTTGAATTTTCCTCTCTAACAATATCTAGATGTGTAATATCCATATAATATTGTTATAAAAATTTATAGATAATAATATGTATTTATCTATATTTTTTTTGAAAAATTAATGATTATTAAATATGATTAATAAATAATCTAGTAGTAATATATAAAACTTATAATATATACTCATATATAGTAATATATATCTTATTGGATATTTGCAATAACTAGTGAATATAAATCCAAAATTGGAAAAGCAGGCCCATCTTTTATGTGGTTGGTATCCTCTTTTGAGGACAATAAGGACCCATCTTCCTCCTTTTATGCTCTTATGTCTTCTCTTCTTTTGCCATATCAACTATAGCTAAACACACATTCTTCTCCTCGACATTCTTGTTATCTGATTATGCACATATCTCCATTAAAATAATTATTATATGCGCGTTAACAAATGCACATCACTTTCATATGCTAACCAGTTTTATCTAGAGAAAAATGTATTTAATGTGACTGTATCAACTTTTATTTATGTTTTATTATTATAGATTTAAATATATATATATATAAATAAATCATAAGTGATGTACAGATTGTATAAATTTTTATATTAACATTGTATAAACATTAACTATTTTATTATTATTGATATTTTAAAAAATAAAGCAAATAAATAGTGGATAGTATTAGAAATTTATAATTAAGGTGGACATCACATATTTGATACAATGATATCAGCTATTTACTTCCGGGATACATTATAAGTGATCTAATTACTGTCTACCCTTAGATTTCTAAAAGCTGATAACAGATATGAGCTTAATGAGTGAATACTCACCAGGTTAACCTATAAGGAATACTAAGAACCCTATAAGTTAACGCATAAGGAATGTTATGGTCTCCAGTACATCAAATCATAAATAGTTTTCAACCAAAACTCTCTCAAAAGGTATATCAAATGAGTAGATTAGAGAACATGGATTCAGGTATGACATTGTATCTTTATATATATATATATATATATATATGAGAATCATGTTATTCAAGATCATAGGATTGATATTTCACCAATCATCAAGAAATATCTAACAAGTAGTATTAGAGCTTTATGTTCTGAACTTTATGGTACTTCAATATTTGATGAACCCTAATTTTTTAAATTTGAGAATTTTTATGTTTCCGCTATTGGTTATGAAAATTGGGTATTTAGGAATAATGATATAACTTTTATTCGCTTCCACTGATGTGAATTATGAGTAATTTGTATTATGAATCATTGCAACATGGATTGAAGTATATATTCAGATATGTGCATGAACATTACATTAAATTTTATGACTCTGTTATGTAATATGTATATTATATATGAACTAATGTCTTAATGTTGAACATTGACTTTTATTACTTCACAGTTTTTGCAATTGTTAAAGTATATGTATAAGGTGTATATATATATATATATATATATATATTATATGTGAGCAATATGTATTTCTTATACATTGAGGTATTATGCAATCTAAATATCTGCATATATGTTTTATATATAATCATGATTTGATCAAATATGTTCATGTATATTTGAGATTTTTAAATATTGTACTTATTGTTTTCAATTCTTTTTGAATATGATTATTGCATAAAACATGTACCTACCATCATGAGTAATAAATATGTGATTCACCTTGTTTTAAGACACACAAATAAGGATCAAATTTAAGCTATATAGTATATATATTATGTTTAAGCTTAATGCTTGTAATTAAATATATATTGTGTATATATTGTATATATATATATATGTATCAAAATAATTGACCAAATATATATAAAAGATATGCTCTTGATGTTTTAAAGTTGGACATGATCATATTCAATTTAGAATTTATGATATTGATTTGCGTATATCTTTTTATGTTTTTCACTCTAGGTCTACTTTGTATTTGATTAAGATTACATCAATTTTATGTGTTGATATATAAGTAATATATCTTTTTTGATTTGAAATTATATTATGGGATTAGATTTGTTAATAAAAATATCAAATCTGGGGGTTTTAATTCTAAGATTATAATTTTTTATAATTGATCCATATTGTTTTCTTTTTGTTTGATAACTATTTTGAATTAATTGATGCAATATATTGTCAAAGTAACCTCTATTGTGGAAATTGATTAAAATTACACAGATGAGTATGAGATTATTTATGCCAATTGTGTTCGGCCTAAAGGAAGACACAATTTGGCCAAATAATAACATACTTGTGATGATAAATATGAAACAATTATAAAGTTTTTTTTCATGTGAATAATAGTTGGTTCAAAGAAAGACTATTGTTTGACAGAACTAATTGTTAATATTTGATCATTACGTTGAGAGTACCACTTACAAATTAATTTCTCTGTCCAAAGACTAGAAATTGATGTTGTGCTAGGTATCTTGTGATGGGTCTATTATATGAACATGTCTTGTTTTATATTTATTACATGACTTATTTGTTTAAATGGTTGCAACACTTATGGTTTGTTGTATTGGTTGGTGGCTAATAGCATTATTAAGTAGATGCTATTGTTGAAGCATTGTTTCTGTTTGGACAGCTTACCCTACCATGTTTAATCATGTATAAAATGGTAATATTTTCTTTTATGGAAAATTCAAAAGGACCATTACTTTAATTCGAAATGAAGTCTTTGTGATAAGAATGATGCAATGCTACCAATAGGATATAATGAATATATGTATTTATTGCAGATATAAATAATATATGTTTTGGATTAAATACTAAATCAAACTCAACTAAATTTTTTTTATTCTGGAAAATAAAATTGTTTGACATTTTAAGCGAACCTATTAAACAAGAAGTCGACAATGTGACATATTTTCTCTGAATTGTTTGAAATAAATGTCGAATGTTAGTGCGTATATGTATCCATGTGAGTGTTAATCGGCCCAAAGGAAGATTATTATTTGGCCGGATTATATACACACATGTGATGGTAAACATATGATTATTATAAACTTGTATATGTGAATGACAAATCAGTCCAAAAAGAGTTTATTATTTGACATGCATTATGATCAATGTTTGACCACAAACAAGAGTATCAATAGTGATTGATATGAAATATCAAATCAATTGTATGTCTAGATTTTATGCGAATAGTGATCGGCCCAAATGAAGATTATTATTTGGCCCAAATTAGAAGCATACTTGTAGCAATAAATATGTTATAATCATATGACTTTCCATGCGAATAGTAAGTCAGTCCAAAACCCCATATGAACTTTGGACTAATAAAAGGCCAAGCTTAAAACACTTGCACATTTTTTATTGTCCAGCTGAGGCACGACCTTATAGGCCGCATGAAAGGAAACTGGACTCAAGAAATGTTAGCTGTTATTTTGTTGGCTATGTTGAACGCTCTCGGAGTTATAAATTTTATGATCACACTTCAAGACTTTTTTTGAGACGGGAAATGCAAGATTTCTTGAGGAATTTGATTTTGGGAGGAAGAGAACATAAAGAATGTTGTCTTTGAGGAAGAACCTATCACTAATGGTGAAAAAGTTCTTGTGCCTATTGCCATTCAAGGGACAACTTCGGTAATAGGAGATAATGTTCATAATATTGTTCCTGACAATATTCTAGAACAAGACAACAATGAGGTTCTCCCTCAAGTACCTATAGAACAAATTCAACAACCTCATGAAGTAGAAATGCCATTAAGGAGATCCACTAGAGAGAGGAGAAGTGCAATTCCTGATGATTATATTGTATTTCTTCAAGAACATGAGGATGGCATTGGGTTAACAAAAGATGATCCGTTGAACTTTTGTCAAGCTATGAAAAGTTCTAACTCTCAAAAGTGGATCGATGCTATGAAGGATGAGATGAAGTCTATGTTTGATAATGACGTTTAGGATCTTGTCGAATTACCTGAAGATGCAAAACCTATTGGTTGCAAATGAATATTTAAAACCAAGAGGGATTCGAAAGGTAATATTAACATATATAAATCGCGTCTAGTATCTAAAGGCTTCACCCATAAAGAAGGCATTGATTATAAAGAAATATTCTCTCCAGTATCTTCGAATGATTCTTTCAGAATAATATCAGTACTAATAGCTCATTTTGATTTAGAGCTACATCAGATGGATGTTAAGATTGCGTTTCTAAATGGTGACATTAAGGAAAGATCTATACGGTGCAACCAGAAAACTTTGTGTCAGCTGGTTCAAAGTCAATGGTATGCAAATTAAAGAAATCCATCTATGGGCTTAAACAAGCTTCTCGTCAATGGAATCACAAATTTCATCAAGTTATTACCTCGTATGATTTTGAGGCAAATAAAGTTGAAGATTGTGTATACCATAAGTTCAGTGGGAGTAAATTTATCTTCATGGTATTATATGTTGATGGCATACTTCTTGCTAGCAGTGATATGAGACTACTGCATAAGTGTCGATGATATACTGCTTGCTAGCAGTGATATGGGACTATTGCATGAGACCAAGAGATTTCTAAAGAAGATTTTTGAAATGAAAGATCTTGGGGAAACTTCTTTTGTATTAGGTATTCAGATATTGAGAGATCGCTCTCAAGGTATCCTAAGGTTATCACAAGAAAGCTATATACATAAAGTCCTATATAGATTTGGCATGAAAGACATTAAACCAGTGGATACCCCTGTAGCTAAGGGAGGCAAGTTTAGTCTCGAACAGTGCCCCAATAATGACCTTGAAAGATACGAGATGCAAAAGATTCCTTATGCATATGCAATATGAAGTCTAATGATTACTCAAGTTTGCACACGTCCCGACATAACATTTGTTGTGAGAGTTTTGGGCAGATATTTGAGTAATCCTGGAATGCATCATTGGAAGGCATTCAAACGTGTTATGCATTACTTGAAGAGAACAAAGGAGTACATGCTCACTTATTGGAGGTATGAGAATTTAGAGATCATTGGATACTCCACCTCTGGATATGTGTTTGTATTAGCTAGAGGTGCTATCTCTTGGAAGTCTGTGAAACAGACGCTTATAGCTCCTTCAACCATGGCTGCGGAGTTCATGGCTTTTTTCGAAACATCAGACCATGGCATATGGTTGCAGAATTTTATCACTGGCTTACATGTGGTCGATGGTATTGAAAGACCATTGAGGATTTATCGTGACAACAAGTCTGCGGTTCTTTACTCCAACAACACTAGGAGTTCTACAAAGTCAAAATTCATTGACATAAAGTTTCTTGTTGTTAAAGAAAGTGTTCAAAATGGATAATTTTCCATAGAACATATAGTGACAAATTTTATGCTAGCTGATCCACTGACTAAGGGTTTGGTACCTAAAGTCTT